>NW_008358189.1:928475-939866 GCF_000622305.1 Nannospalax galili | reverse complement strand
CCCTCCGCCGCTGGCGCCGCCCCCAGCCGAGGCCCCGCCCCGCGCCCCCCGGGCTCCCAGACCCCAGCCGAGAGAAGACAAGGGTCCTAGAGCCGCTGCGCAACACGGGTTGCCGTGGCGACAGCTCTGTGCAGCTCCAGCGCCCAGGACAGTTGGCACTGGAAGCCAGATAATCAGGTGTCCACCCCAGACCCAGAGGTCTGTCCACCTGGCCTCATCATGCAGCAGAGAATCGCCAAGCGGGACCCCCAAGTCCTCCCCACACCCTGAAATTTCTCTGCAGCTCTCCGGGCTCACTCAGACCCTGGTGCTACTAAGGTGACCCTGCTCACCTACGGCAGGGGCCACAGAGGCGTGGCTGACTGTCCAGCTAGCTGCTGTTGGCCCTCCTGGTCAGACCTCAGCAGTGGCCCGCTGGGACACACGTGGTAGGGTCTGGGTCCCGGCCCAGCGCTGTACCCCATGGGAGAAATTCAGCCATGGGGCTCTTGGTCAACAGAGGATGCAGCTTCCCTCTAACAAGCACAGAGGGGCAGGGAGCTGAAGGGAATGAAGAGATGGACCCCTGCTTGCTCCCTCCAGGTCAGCATGCACTGGCCATGAACAGGACACTGGGTCCACTGGTGGCCAGTTCTGAGCAGGTGGATTCTGTGCTGATGGCCAGTCTATGACCCTCCTCTGGCCCTTGGGACCTGGCAAGCATCCAGTTCGTAGGAAGCAAGAACAGCAAGCCACAGTGAGCCACCCAGGATAGATAGGGACCAGGCACTAGAGAGCTACCGGCCCCCACACCAACCCACTCTTGTCCTCCTAAGAATTGCCAACAGGACCTCAAAGCTCCCTTTGGCTAGGAAAAGTCCCAACATCCAGCAATGAACAGTTCACATCCCCAGAGCCTCAGGGCTCAGAGGGTGCTGGACCATGGCCAGGCCAGACCCACCATGAAGAGAGGAGGTGGCAGCTCAGAGCACTGGATGGGAGGAGGTGGCTCACACCCTAACAGCAACACCTCCTGGCACCCAGGCAAGGCTGAGAGGAGCATGTTGGAAGGAGAGGGTTAGGCAGCCCACTTCAGTCCTTTGTGGACTGTGCCCTCCTCCTTCCCATCCTAGCTCCCACTGCCATGGTTAGCCCAGCCCTCACCTGAACCCTGCAAGCCTGCCTCAGTGTTCCGCACCATGCCAGCATCCCTGAACCTGTGGCAGAGGATCTCATGGGGGAAGGGGGCCCAGGGCCCAGGGGTGTGGACCCTTTAGAAGCTGGTTAAGGTAGCACACAGACTTCAGGGCTTCAGCCTTGAGTCTAGCCCACTAAGGCTCTTCGGCCTACATACACCACCACAGTGAAAAGTCTAGTGGTTTGTTATAGCCACATGGAGAAACCAATGCAATTGCTGATCTGAACTAACTCCACATAAATCCAGAAAGCACAGAGGCATGAGCCATGTAAAAGACCATGGAAGCCAGCACATCACCATAGCATGACAATATCCTGTGAATGTGTGTGTATATATATATATATAATATATATTTATTATATATAATATATATATTTATAATATATAATATATATGTATTTTATAAGTCTTTTTTGAGTCAGGATCTCCCTGTAGCTCCAGTTGGCCTGGAACTCACTACATAGACCAGGCTGGCCTTGAACTCACAGAGACCCTCCTGCCTCTGCCTCCTGGGTGCTGGGATTAAAGGCATATGCCACCACACCCAGCTTAAAAAAATTTTTTTAATTAATAGAGGTGGATATAGTGGCACAAAAAATAATTAATTAAAAATAAGGGCTAGGGGACTGGAGAGATGGCTCAGTGGTTAAGCATACTGTTCTTGCAGAAGACCTAGGTTCGAATCCCAGCACCCACATGGCAGCTAACAACTGTCCATAACTCCAGTTCCAGGGGATCCAACAGACTCTTCTGTCCTCTGTGGGCACTGCATTACACGGGTGCACTTACCTACATGCAAGCAATACACGCATACACAGAAAATAAAAATAATAAATAAAATATTAAAATATAATAAGGGCTGGGAAGGTTGTTCAGTGGATAAAATACTTACCACACCAGAGTTCAGATCCCAAGAACCTAAATCAAGCCAGATGCAGTAGCGTGTATCTGTCATCCCAACAGCGAGGAAAGGTGGAGGCAGAAGAGCCCCCAAAGCTCACTGTCCAGTGGCCTGGCATACACAGAGGACAAGACACCCTGCCCCAAGCAAGCGGAGAGTGAGGATCCCGCTTATCCTCTGGCCCCATGTATGCACCTTGGCATGTGCATGCCTGCAGTCACACACAGGAACACCTACATGTGGACACTCACATAAATATTATACACACATATATCAGTCACACATATAATTAAAATGTAAATAAGAATTTTAAATTTATTTAGAAATAATAAGGTGCTGAAAGAGATTGATTTAAACATGAGTCAATAATAGCATGTAGGATAGAAGGGGTCTGATGATCCTGGACAAGGTAAGACACGCACTGTGGTCTCAGGAGTAAGCACTAAAGGGAAGCCACACAGGATCTAACACACAGGACAAGATAATACCCCAAAGGGAGACTCAGGAAAAAAGGAGAGACAGAAGAGCTGACAAAAACCAAAGCGATTGCAGACTAAGCCCAAACATCAGTAAGTAATTACAGCTAGTGTACAGGAACGAAGTGTTCTCATCGAAAGACTAAGATGACCAGTCAGATCCAAAATGACAAAAACAAAATAGTTCCCACAAGCCCCACCGCAGTCATGAGGTGGAGAAAAGGTACAGACAGCCTTGGACTATCAAAGGGGAGTCAGAGCTGCTGTGTCATCTTGGGTGTCACCGTGTGTGCACAGAGAGGACCTAAGACTCAAGTGTGGCCAGTAGCCAGGACTCTGTCTCCAAAACAGAGAAGCGAGGGATCACATGTGAGGTGATGGGCATTTGGTTTTCCTGGCCTGATCATAGCACACTGCGATGTGGGACCTGCACAGGGTAAACCGTCAGGGTTCCCGTTGTGTGCTCTGGGACAGCCTGGAACAAGAGGTGTATTCAGACCCACACCCATGGATCAGGAAGAGTTGAACAGAGGTACTGAATGTGTCTGGTCACTACACTCTCCTACATTTCCTAGGCTCTGTTTGGGTGATCCTATCTCTGAAGTACGGAAACGCAGGACAGAAAACACATGCACTCTCTGAAAGCATGGTCATCTGGGGCCCAGACTTGAAGCACCACTAAACTGGGGTTTCCTCCCACAGCCTTTAAGCCAGAAATGTCCAGACATGGGCTGAAAGCTCCAGGAAGAGCCCCTGCTTGGCTCTGGGACAGGAAGGAAAAGAGTCTCCACTGCTCACAGAGCAGAATCCCCTGGGGGGTGATGACTTGGGAGTGGCTTCATGTGGGAGATTTGGGGTGGTGGCTGTTTTACTTACCTCTGCTCTCTCACCGCCCTTTGCAGTTCCATTGCGGCCAGGGTCAGCACCCAGTTCACAAACACCTAAGGCCCCGAGGGAGAGCAGCCTCCTTGAGGTTGGAAGAAATGTGATCCCCCCGGGGACAGAAGACAGAGGAGACCTAGAAAGTAACCCCATTGCTAACCCCCAAATATGCATGCATGGGTCTGGTCATAATCAGCATCCCATAGGGTAAGACTGATGACAGAGGATAGCTGTACTGACCCAGCATAGCCTACACACAAGAGAGATCCAAGGGACACTGCAAGGCTCTGTAAAGCCATAACCCACAGAGTTGCCTACGACTGTCCACCCAAGCCCAACTACAGCTGCGTGCTGAAATAGCCATCAGCTCCCTCAGTGGGACTGGACAGGCCTAGCCTCAGAGCACAGCACCGAAATGTGCAGAGTATAGTCCCAAGTCACTCAGCATTCAAATAACCAGGAAGCCTACCCATGAAAGCAAGAAAGTCAAGCAGACCCCAGTGCCAAACAACACTGAAACCTTCAACCACACAGAAGCAGACAACTGTGTAACAAAACAAATGCAGGTCAGAGAGGAATGCAAGGCTGCTGTAGGGTATGAAAATAAAGCGGCTGTAGCCGCTATATTAACAATATCTGGAAAAAGAAAGAAAAACATGGTCATAGCAACGATTCGGTGGAACTCAGCAGCCACTGAGGAAACAGACACACAGAGAACATATCAAACCTAGTACAGGGAGCCTAGGAAGAGCCGTCATGCTGAGGTGTGGTGGTGCACACCTGTAATCCCCACACTTGGGAAGCGGAAGCAGAAGGAGTTCAAGGCTCATCTCAGTTACTTATTGAGTTTGAGGCCAGCCTGGGCTACATGAGACTCTGTCTCAAAACAAATTTGAGCCAGGTGTGGTGGCAAACACCTTTAATCCCAGCACTTGGGAGGCCGAAGAAGGTGGATCTCGAAGCCAGCCTGGTCTACATAGGGAGTTCCAGGCAGCTGGGGTTACAGGGAGACCCTGTCTCAAAAAGACCAAAAAAAAAGCCAAGTTTGAAAGCTTTGACTCATAGTCAAAAACAAGACAAAGATGTCCACTCTCTTCCTTCTTACTCAGCCTCACTCCAACAGTCCCAGTCACAGAGAAGAAATTAGACAAATAAAGGACATACAGTTTAGAGAACAGAAAATACAACCGTCCCTACTGATAGACAACACAGAAGTCTGTGGAAATCCCAAGAGCTCCCTCAAACAGTCTGAGTGTTCATAAGTGAGCTTAGGAAGGTAGAAGACTGGGTTAAAGCATGAAATTCAATCCCGTAGAAACACACTAGCAGGGCTGGAGAGATGGCTCAAGGGTTAAGAGCACTTCCTGCTCTGCCAGAGGATCCAAGTTTGGTCACAATCACCTGTGACTGCAGCTCCAGATCAGACACCATCTGCTAGCCTCCACAAGCACCCTCACACATTCACATACTACCATGCATACACATGCTCATACACATAAATAAAAATAAATCTTAAAATATACACTAGCAATGAGTGATTGAAAACCAATATTTTAAAAGCAGTAACATTTACAATCGCCCCCAGTAAGTTAAATATCTAGTATTAATCTACTAAGACATAAACATGCCCAAAGTCACAATACACAGATGGGAGAAAGCAAAGGCACTGAACACAGGGACATGCTGAGCCCGGTGAGCTGCAAAGTTCACGCCAGTTCTGCCCACAGTGACCTCAGACTTAATGCAGTTCCAGGCAACAGGCACTGCGGGAAGTTTTACAGACATAGACAAGCTGATTCTAAACTCTGGGTGTGTTGCAAAGCCACGGCCCAAACAATGCTGACACAGAAAGGAAAACGGTGGAGCGCTGTATTTGCTATTTCTCTGTTGCTGCGATGAAACACCATGACCAATACCACTTGTGGAAGGAACAGTCTATTGGGCTTATGATTCCAGAGGGATAAGCGTCCATCAGGACAGGGGAGGCACAGTAGGCAGGAGGCAGCTGGAACAGGAAGCTGAGGGAGCAAAACTGAAAATTAGATGTGGTAGCACCGTGTGCCAGCACTCGGGAGGCAGAGGCAGGCGGATCTCTGTGAGTTCAAGTCCAGCCCGGTCTACACTGAGAGTTCCAGGACAGCTGGGGCTGCAGGAAGACCCTGTCTCAGAAAGACCGAAGGAAAAAAAAAAAACTCATCTCCAATCATTACTACCCAATGGTCACTGGTTCGAATCCCCGGCAACTGGTGCTCAGTGTGGTGCTCGAAGGGAGAAAGAAAGAAAGAAGGAAGAAAGAAAGAAAGAAAGAAAGAAGAAAGAAAGAAAGAAAGAAAGAAAGAAGAAAGAAAGAGAGAAAGAAAGAAAGAAAGAAAGAAAGAAAGAAAGAAAGAAAGAAAGAAAGAAAGAAGGAAAATTAGATGTGGCTATGAACTCTCAAAGCCTGCCCCCAGCCAGGCCATGCCTCCTCCTCCAGGCCACCCCTCCTGAAACTCTAAAAACAGCACCACCAACTGACCAGGTGTTCAGATACTTGGTACCTGTAGGGGACATTCTCATTCAAACTACCACAAGGGGTTTTCTACAGTGCTAAAGATTGAACACATGGCCTCGGTCACACCAGACAAGCATTTTGCTACTAAACCACAGGCCCCAACCCTCTAATGGAATTTTGGGGGGGGGGTCTTTTTGAGACAGGGTCTCCCTGTAGCCCCAGCTGTCCTGGAACTCACTATGTAGACCAGGCTGGCCTTGAACTCACAGGGATCCACCTGCCTCTGCCTCCCGAGTGCTGGGATTAAAGGCGTGCGCCACCATGCCTGGCCCTCTAATGGATTTTTTAAAACTCATGTGAAAGGCTGGGCAGGTAAAGGCACTTACTGCCAAGCCTGGTGACCTGAGTTTGATCCCCAAGATTCACATGGTAGAAGGAGAGAACTGATTCCCACAAGTTGTTCTCTGATTTCCACATGTGTGTTGTGGAACATACATGTGCACATGTTCACATGCATACAGACATACACAAAATAAATAAATGTGATAAATAAAATTCATGGGAATCTGAATGATCAGGACAGTGCATAACACTGGAGGGAGAGGTACAGAGGTCAGCAGGACACTTGCCCCACTTGCAGAAGGCCTGGGTTCAAGCCCCAGTATCCCTTTGCCTCCTGAACCACACACACAAAAGTTACAAAATCTGGACCAACAATTCACCAAAGAGGGTATATGGATGGTAGAGCCTGAGGAAAGTTTCATCATTAGGGAAATTCATATTTAAATGATGATCCATGTCCTAGACAGCGTCCCCTTGTTGATATGAGTCTAGAGTCATTTGAGGCAGCCTCAGCTGACAGATTCCCAGATCAGACTGGCCTAAAGGCATGTCTTTGAGAGCTTGTCTTGACTGATCACTGATGTGGGAAAGCACAGCCCCTTCCTAGGCAGGTAGACCTGGGCTTTATAAGAAGCTAGCTGAACTCATATAAGCCAGGGGACAACAGAGAGCCAGCCAGCAGCAGCAGGCTTCAGAACTCCAGGGTCCCCTCAAGGTCGTGCCCCGCTTGATCTCTTGCTCTGACTTCCCTCGATGATGGACTAGGACCTGTGTACGCAGAAATAAACTCTTTCCTCCTCAAGTTGTTTTTGGTTCTTTGTGACAGCAACAGAATGAAACTAGGACAGAAATTTGTGACAGAAATAGGGTTGCTGTGATAAACCTATGTTGTCTTTTGGGGAGAGAAATGTGGAAGCTTTTGAAACTTTGGGCTGGAAAAGCCATTGAGTGCTCAGAGCTCAGTGAGCTGCTGTCGTAGGAGCTTGGAAGACGCTACTGCTGGGAGAAATGTGGACTGTGGAGGCCTAGCTTGTGAAATTTCAGAGAGAAGCAAAAACTCTAACTGGGATATTTGTGTGATATTTGGGATTAAGAATCTGTTGAAGTGGGGCTGGAGAGGTGGCTCAGCAGTTAAGAGCACTTGCTACTCTTACAGCGGCCCCAAGTTTGATTCCCAATACCCACATCCAGAAGCTCAAAACTGCCTGTAACTCCAGTTCCAGTGAAATCTGAAGCCTCTGGACTGTGTGTAGGCACTGGCACTCACATGTACATACCCACATACAGAGAGACACATAACTTAAAATTTAAAATAATAAAATATGTGACAGTGAAACCATCTGTGCTTCACTGGAAAAATGGAGACTGGCCAGCGGAAGGTGGAAAACCAGCTGATTAATAGGAGACACTGAAATGATCCCCTTCCTCCCCAAGTTGCTTTTGGTCAGGGGCATCAGCATCATGGAGGTAAGATCTTCGGGGAACATTTCCTCAGTGTCAGCACACTGCTGTGGCCAGGGAGTTGAGGCTGCATCTCAAACTGGTAGCCAACTTGGCAATGTGTAAGTCACCAACCTGGTTCTGACTGAAGGCGTGAGGGATGCAAGACCAAGAGGGTCATGGAGAGCAGTTGAGGCTTTGCACCATGTGGTAGATTCAGAATCCCTGAAGAGAGGCCAGGAGAGGCCATTGGCAAAGATGCAGCCTGTTGTGACGGACGGTCCAGGATACTGGAGATGCCTGAACCATGGATCTTCTGCCAAGGACAGTGGCAGCTGTGGAGTGGATCCAGCTGGAGCCTGAGACAAGGTGCAGATGGCAAAGATGAAGTGGGATTGTCCTTCCACTTTGGAGACAGGCGATGTAAGTGAATCCCAGATGTTGGAGTCTGAGCTACAGAATTTTGATTTAATCTACTGGATTTTGGTTTTGTGTTAATCTGATCATGACTATGCCCAGGTTCTTCCATTTTAGAATAACAGAGTAACGCTGGGCGTGGTGGCACATGCCTTTAATCCCAACACTCAAGAAACAGAGGCAGGTGGATCTCTACGAGTCTGAGGCTAGCCAGGTCTACAGAGTGAGTTCCAGGCTAGTCAGAGAAACATAGTGAGACCCTGTCTCAAAAAAAAGGAAGGAAGAAGGAAGGAAGGAAGAAGGAAGGAAGGAAAGATGGAAGGAAGGAGGAAGGAAGGAAGGAGGGAGGAAGGAAGGACAGAAGGAAGGAAGGAAGGAAGGAAGGAAGGAAGGAAAGACGGAAGGAGGGAGGGAGGGAGGGAATTCTTGATAAAACTCCGAGTAAAATACAGCAACAGCCTTCTGCTGATCTTTATTGTGGCAAAATTGGATGATTCAATGCATCTTCACACAGACCAACAATTGTAAATGGCTATATATAAGACAGAGTTAAGTTCTGGGCTTTGATCTTCGTAAGTAAAACTTTCACCTATATATGCATGTATTGTAAGGATTCCAGTGCAGGCTTCGGGGAAATCTTACATAGCTGGTCACTGCCCCTATATGCCACTATTTCCCAGCCTTCTGGGTTGACTAAAGGTGCATGCAAGATTTCCAGTTGTCCCCCAGAGAAGGATATTGACTCTTCTAAGAAATGCTGCTCTGTCTGGCCATGGTGGCACGCACCTTTAATCGCCTTACTTGGGAGGGAGAGGCAGGTGGTTCTCTGTGACTGCCCAGCCTGGCCTCTGAGGTGACTTCCAGGCCACCCGTGACTACGGGAAACCCGGTCTAAAAGAAAGGAAGGATGGAAGGAAGGAAGGAAAGATGGAAGGAAGGAGGAAGGAAGGAAGGATGGATGGAAGGAAGGAAGGAAGGAAGGAAGGATGGAAGGAAGGAAGGAAAGATGGAAGGAAGGAGGAAGGAAGGAAGAAAGGATGGATGGAAGGAAGGAAGGAAGGAAGGAAGGAAGGAAGGAAAGACAAAGGAAGGAAGGAGGGAGGGAGGGAGGAAGGAAAGATGGAAGGAAGGAAGGAAGGAAGGAAGGAAAGATGGAAAGATGGAAAGAAGGAAGGAAGGAAGAAAGGATGGATGGAAGGAAGGAAGGAAAGACAAAGGAAGGAAGGAGGGAGGGAGGGAGGAAGGAAGGAAGGAAGGAAGGAAGGAAGGATGGAAGGAAGGACGGAAGGAAGGAAGGAAGGAAGGAAGGAAGGATGGAAGGAAGGACGGAAGGAAGGAAGGAAGGAAGGAAGGAAGGAAGGAAGGAAGGGAGGGAAGGAATTTATGATTTTTACAGGAGCCCACGTTAAGACACTTTGGATTTTTAAAGAGATCGAAATTTTAAAGACTATGGGACTTTTAAAGTTTTACTGTGTTTTATATTATAATGTTAACATGAAATCTTGGGGACAAAAAAAATATAGAAGATTATGGCTTAAAGTGATGTGCTAGTGTGTCAAGTTGACGAGGAGTGGATGTCTGCCTCGTTACTAAGCCACACTACAGTTTTACCTGAATAAACAGCCTGACTCTTAACTTTAGTTTTGAGCAGAAGCAAACTCAGAGGGCACCCGTTCCTGCGGGTGTCTCCTGGGGCTCTGCTTCCAAGCCTGGCCCCACCCACACCTTTATTCAAAACCATTTCTCCAGTTTCAATTGCAGAACTACAGTTTGGTTTATCCTTAGATCTAAAACATTTCATACACAATGTCAAGCATCCTTCTCCATTTTTGCTGTTTTCAATGATATGAATGTACTCTGTTTAGTGCTTTGAAAGTCTAATTCAAGCACACTCACTTTCATTCACAATCTTGGGTGACAGTCACAGTGGGGTTCTGAGGGATCAAGGTCATAAGCCCAGTCACAAGCGTACATGGCTCGGTGAACTTTTATATATTATAAACAGAAGCTTTTTGGTTGCAAGGTTAAGTAAAAGTCCTCAGTTCAGATTCTGTCCATTTTGTAAAAGTCATTCCCAAAGATATCCTAGTTAGCTTCTGCTGTTAACCTGACACAGCCTAAAGTCATCTGAGGGATTTTCCAGATAATCTAGAGAGAGAATCTTGATTAATGATTGATATGGGAAGGCCCAGCCCACTTCGGGGGACACCATCCCTAGGTAGGTAGGCCTGGGCTGCATAAGAAAGGAAGCATGAGTGGAGGAGGAAACCAGAGTGAGCCAGCAAGCAGATTTCCTCCAAGGCTTCCACTCCAAGTTCTTGCCCTGCTTGAGTTCCTACCCCACTTAATTTCCTGCACTGGCTTCCCAGTGATGGACTGTGACCTGCTGAAATAAGCCCTTTCCTCCCCAAGTTGCTTTTGGTCAGTGTTTCATCACAGCAACAGAAGAAAGCTAGGACACGCCATCTCTTCATTCCTCTTAGAGTGGCTGTGAGTAAATGCCATAGGTTGGGTTTGGAATGTTCCCCCAAAGGCACATGTGTTAAGGGCTTGTTTCTCAGAGTGTACAGAGGAGGGAATCTTGAGTGGTCTTCCGGTCACCCTCGGAGGGACAGAGGGACCCTAGTCCTTTTGCTCTCTTTCACATTCCTGCCATGAGGTGAAGATGTTCACTGAGGTGCATCCTCGCCACAGCCTAAAGCAATGGGGCTAACTGACCATGGACCAAAACCTCAAACACTGTGAGCCAGAATAAGCCTTCCTTCTCCTAAGCTGATGATCTCTGGTATTCATTGCAGCAACAGAGAGCCACAGACCACTTTGTGATTTTGGAGAGTACAGGTACCTGGGACTCAGAGAATCAATTACAAACAGACCAGAATAGTCAATCATAAGACAGATTCCTTTTCTACAGCTCACATTTAAAATAAGAATACAGCCAGGTGTGGTGGTGAACACCTTTAGTCCCAGCACTTGAGAGGGAGAGGCCGGTGGATCTCTGTGAGTTTAAGGCCAGCCTGTTCTATATAGTGAGTTCCAGGCCAGCTGGGGCTACAGGGAGACCCTGTCTCAAAAACAGCAAAAAACGGGGCTGGAGAGACGGCTCAGCGGTTAGGAGCACTGACTGCTCCTACAGAGGACCCAGGTTCAGTTCCCAGCACCCACATTGCAGCTAACAACCATCTGTAACTCTAGTTGCAGGGGATCCAACGCTCTCTTCTGGCCTCCATAGGCACTGCACAACTTGTGTGTTTGTGTGTGTGTG
>NW_008358189.1:847667-928219 GCF_000622305.1 Nannospalax galili | reverse complement strand
GTTGACCATCTGCTGGGGAATCATACCGTTTCCGCAGCACCCAATGGCAAAACAGGCAGCACCGTAGAGAAAAACCTGACTCACTCCTGGGCTCTGACCACCTGGAGTGTGACCATCCTGGGAAAATACCAGACAGAGGCAAGGGATGTGCTGTCACGGTATGAAAACGTCTTAGACAGAAGGAAGGACACTGCAGCAAGGAGACAAAGGCCACACAAGCAGGCGGGGCTCGCCAGCATGGAGCAGGGGTCTGGGTGCAGTCTGCAGATTACACAGGGACCCTGGATCTGAGGTGTTTCTCTGGTATTGAAGGTCATGGAGAGTCCTTTGACTTCAGGAATATTCTCTAAGATGGTCAGAGTAATAGGCATCATGTCTACAGCTTCAGTACTTTTTTAAGTGTGAGCTACACAGGGTTTGCCTCACACACCTAGGCACAGTGATCTTCCCAGCTCAGTCTCCAAAACAACTAGGACTTGGCTAAAACAAAGCCATGGACCCATCACATCAAAGTGAACTTCTGGGAATGAAGACCAGGATGATGTGAAAGTCCTACATCTCATTCTCAAATGGAGCAAAGGCATCTAGTATGCATGTTTGTGGGCAGGCTTACATTCATACATATTGCACATGGGCATGTACATACAGTGTGAGTGGGGAAAGAATGCTGAGGGGAAATGTCAAGGACCTAGTGTCTGGGTGCACGCTTATGTGAGTTAGGCACAATACTGCAGGTTTAAAATTTTTATTTTTATTTTACATGTACAAGTATATGGCCTACATGTGTGTAAGTGGACCCATGTCATGCAGTGCCTAAGGAGGTCAAAAGAGGGTGACAGATTTCCTGGAACTGGAGTTACAGACAGTTGCTGGATGCCACGTGGGTGCTGGGAATTGAACCCAGATCCTCTGCAAGAGCAGCCAGTGCTCTTAACCACTGAGCCATCTCTCCAGACCCTTTAATTATGCTTTAAATTGGGAGTTTCTAAAAACTGTTACATTAACAAACTCAGGGAAAAATATGATCATGTGAATAGATGCAGAAAAAACATTTAATAGAATTCAGTAACTGCTCATTAAAAGAGGTGCTCCCAGATGAAGAACGAAAGAGGACCACCTTTAATCTCATAAAAGGCACACAAAAAGAACTCCACACAAAGCCAGGTGTGGTGGTTGCACACCTTTAATCCCAGCACTCGGGCCTGGTCTACATAGCGAGTTCAGAAGTTGGAAAAAAAATCAATGTATGAAAATGTGAATTCTGGGGGCTGGAGAGACGGCTCAGTGGTTAAGAACACTGACCGTTCTTGCAGAAGACCCGGGTTTGAATCCCAGCACCCACATGGCAGCTAACAATTGTCCGTAACTCCAGTTCCAGGGGATCCAACAGCCTCTTATGTCCTTCACGGGCATTGCACGACACAGGTGCACTTACCTACATACAGGCAATATACGCATACACATAAAATAAAAATAATAAATAAATAATAAAATATTTTAAAAAAGAAAACGTGAATTCTCCTCAGACTGATCTACAGAGTTAACATTACCCCAAAGAAAACATCAACTTTTTTTTGTTATACATGACAAACTCACCCTAAAGTGTCCATGGAATATGATCAAGAGAGCCTGATCCTGAATCAGATCAGAACACGTCCTCCATATGTGAAGATTATTCTAAGGCAGAGTAACTAATTCACAAAGGGGCGGCAAGGCAAGTAAAGTAGGAATAAAGGACTCAGAAATAAGCCAGGAGTGAGGTGCAGGCCCGAAATCCCAGCAGTCAGGAGTTTACCAGTTCCTTAGGCCAGCTTAGGCTACAGGGTGAGACCCTGCCTCAAACAAACAAACAAACAAGAAGCATAGTGGCACAGGCCTGTAATCCCAAACCTTTGGCAGTGGAGGCTGGAGTAAAGAATTCAAGGCCAGGACTGGTGAAATGGCTCAGTGGGAAAGGGCATACTGCCAAGCCTGATAACTTGAATTCAACTCCAGGACCCATATGGGAAGGAGAGACCTGACTCCTGTAAGTTGTCCTTTGACCTCCACATACATGCTGTGGCATGCATGGACCCCTACACACGAACACATGCATAGAATAAAATGTATTGAAAAAATTCAGAGCCAGCCTCTGCTATGTAAGGAGTTTGAGGCCAGCTTGGGCTACAGGAGACCCTGTCTTGAAACAAACAAACAAACAAACAAACACAACTCAGAATCTAAAGGACACCAGATCTCTAAGAAACAGCACTTCAGAGCAATGAAGACAGACCCCAGTTCTAGCTGGGGAAAGAGCATAAAAGAGAGAGAGAGAGAGAGAGAGAGAGAGAGAGAGAGAGAGAGAGAGAGAGAGAGAGAGAGAGAGAAAAGAAAGAAGGAAAGAGAGAGAAAAAAAGAGAAAGAAAGAAAGTTTTTTTTTGAGAGAGAGAGAAAAGAAAGGAGAGAGAGAAAAAGAGAAAGAAAGAAAGAAAGAAAGAAAGAAAGAAAGAAAGAAAGAAAGAAAAGAGAGAAAGAAGAAAGAAAGAAAGAAAGAAAGAAAGAAAGAAAGAAAGAAAGAAAGAAAGGCTCAAAACTAACAGAACCAGGGACTGTGGAGCTGGTTCAGTAGATACAGCACTTGCTGTGCAAGCAGGAGGACCTAAGTCCATATCCCCAGCACCTACATAAAAGCTGGGTACTGCGGCACATGTCCATAACCCCAGTGCTGGGGAGGACAGAGGGGTAGGTCCTCGGGCCTTCCTTACCAGTCAGTCTAGCCAAAATGGCTAACCCCAGGTTCAGTGACATAGCTTCTCAAAAAATAAGATAGGGGCTGAAGACAGCTCAGCAGTTAAGAGCACTTGCTGCTCTTGCAGAAAGCTTGGGTTTGGTTTCCAGCACCCACATCAGGTGGTTCACAACTACCTGTAACTCCAGTTCCAGGGGATCTGATGCCCTCTTCTGGCCTCCATGGGCACCCAGGCACACATGATATACGTATATATACATTCAGGGACACACACATAGAGATAAAGAAATATAATTTTTTTTTAATAAGGTAGAGAGGGCTGGAAAGCACTGACTGCTCTTGCAGAGGACCCAGGTTCAATTCCCAGCACCCACAAGGCAGCTTAACAATCATCTATAATTCCAGTTCCAGGGGATCTGACGCCATCTTCTGACCTCTGTGGGCACTGCACACAGCTGCAGTTACACACATGCAGGCAACACACTTATGCCTAAGATAAAAATAATAAATTTTTGCCAGGCGTGGTGGTGCACGCCTTTAATCCCAGCACTCGGGAGGCAGAGGCAGGCAGATCTCTGTGAGTTCAAGGCCAGCCTGGTCTACATAGTGAGTTCAGGTCAGCTGGGACTACAGGGAGACCCTGTCTCAAAAAGACAAAAATAATAATAATAGTAATATTTTTTTAAATAAGCTACACAGTGATAAAGGGAGACACATCTAGCACCAACCTCCACACATACACAGAAGCAGGTATGCACATCCTCACACACACACTGACCATATGTACACACACAAAAATAATCATAAAATAAAAAACCATAGAACTGTATGCTAAAAAGAATAAGGCTTGCTATATATGTTCAATACATTTAAAAGTTTTAAAGACTTTTTGATTTTTATATTATGTGTATGAATGTTTTGCCTGCATACATATAAATGCATCTGTGTTATGCAATGCCCATGGAGGTCAGAAGAGGGCATTGGATCCCCTGGAACTATAGTTACACCTACAAAAAGTTACAAACTACAGTTAACTACAGTTGTTAACTACCCTGTGGGTGCTGAGAACCAAACCTGGGTCCTCTGAAAGAGCAGCAAGTACTCTTAACCCCTGAGCCACCTCTCCAGCCCCACACCCTATAATACATTTTAAAGATGAAATCTGACCCCTACCTCACACCCTGTACACAGAGAGGAGCAGCCCATGCTCTTAACCGCTGAGCCAACTCTCCAGGCCAAAAGGAAGCCTTCTTAGACCAGGAGGAGATATTTATAATGTGCAAAATCATTGACGAATCATACTGACTTTTGAAGGATACCTGAAAGCCAGTTTTAAAGACAAAAAAGGAAAAGAAAATCCGTGATAAAGCACTTGTGCAAGCATGAAGACCAAAATTCAGGTCCCCGGCTCAGCGAGAGACCCCACCTCAAAACACAAGGTGGGGCACAAGAAGACACTTGACGTCAACCCCCAGCCTCCACATGCATGCACACACCTGTGCACGCACACCCCACACACACGTGTGCCCACATACATACACACATGCACCACACATGTATGTAAGGAAAAAAACTAAGTAAACAAATGCATGAAATGATACTCTAGCAATCAAAGAAATGTAAGCTAGACAGAACGACCACTTAACACACAGCCAATGGCAAACCTGCAGAAACTGAAGCATGTGGAAGGGTGGAAGGGACCCAACAGGAGCTGCCAGGAATTAAGCTGCAGGTGCCAACCTCGATCAGGTAGATTCTGTGCCTCAAATTCACTGGCCTGGCCCGAGTGTGCAGCCCTAGTCACTGTTCCTGAGTACCCCCCAGGGAGGATATTCTGTGGTAGAGAACCAGAGGCAACCTGGGCTTTGATCTGTGGGAAATGGACAGTGAATAATATGTACACACCCCATTGGACATGGGATAACGTGTTTCAATTAGAATAAAGAGCCGCTGAACACACAGCTTACAGTGTAAGTCTTTAAAACATAACCATGCAGGCAGAATTGGAAAACCAAAGACCCTCATTAGCTGGAGCTGCCATTCCAGAACTGTATACTGAGGCATCCCAGGATGCCGTGCTGAATTCTCACTGGACAACGCAAGCTTATTTTAGTTTTAAGGGATGGGAACATAGCCTATCAAGAGACTCTGTGAACAAGTCGAGAGAGCTCAGTAGACACACTTTCCTTTGGACAACATCTCTTTACCAAGCTGGGTTGACGGCACTGCTGTGGTAAGAAAGCAGATTCCAGGGGAGGAAACAGCACAGATCAACAAGCCCATGTGATAGTGTCCAGTTCAATTAAAGCCTGAAAAGTGTGCAGGCCCAGAATCCTCTCGGCAAGCGTTCTTGTTCAAGAATTAAACCAGTGGTTTGGGATTTTGTTTTGTTTCTTCCCAATTTATTGTCTTTCACTTATTTCCAACTGCAACATTTTTCCTTTTTTATACAGGGTCTCATATATCCTAAGCTGGCCTCAACATTGCTATGTAGCCCAAGGATGACCTTTAACTTCTGATCTTCTAGCATCCAACTTCTGAGTGCTGAGAATGAGCTTATCACATGCTAGGCAAGCACTCTACCAACTGCACTACATCCCCAGCTCCACAATTAACTTTTCAGGGCACAAATTCTAGGGCTGTTTGGTCCTAATGACCCTAATGAATAAACACACAACTGCTAAGTGTGTGTGTGTGTGCACACGTGTGTACATGTGTACCCATGCACAATCTAGAGACAAGTATCAAGTATCTTCCTCCCTCGCTCTCCACCTTACTTTCTGAGACTGGAACCCACAAACTGACCGCACTGGCCAGCAAGCTTCCGGGATCCTCCTGTCTCTGTTCCTCAGTGCCAGGATTACAGCACATGCCTTCACATCCATTTTTTTAAATATTTTATTTTTATTTTATGTGTACGAGCGTATTGCTTGCATGTGAGTGCACCCATGTCATGCAATGCCGCAGAGGTCAGAAGAGGGCTTCGGATTCCCGTGGAACTGGAGTTAAGGACAGTTCATAGCGGCCATATGGGTGCTGAGAATCGAACCTGGGTCCTCTGCAAGAGCAGTCAGTGTTCTTAACCGCTGAGCCATCTCTCCAGCCCCACACATCCGTCTTTTTTGACATGGGTGCTAAGTATGCAAACTCAGGTCTCATGCTTGTGTGGCGAGCGCTGTACCCACTGAGGCTTCCCTCTAGTCTTTCTTTTGACCAAAAGATGCTGAGAAAATTACTGAGACACACAGAAAATGCTGTGAGCCCAGAAGGTTCAGGGACCTTCAGGTCTAGGATAGCAAAGACCTCCCCCCACCCTGAAAGGACAGCTAAAGATCACTACTGTGTCCTGGAGTAGGGGGCAGAATGTCTCTAGTCCTTGCTGTGACTCACATGCCAGGGCCTCTGAGGCTTGGCAGCTGTCACCACCACATGCACTGTCTGATCACCACATCACTCAGTGCCCAGTGCAGTGGTGATACAGCAGAGGGGTGGTTCCAGGAGATCTCTGCTCCACAAAGAGGAAGCCAGGCCGGGCTGGCCCAGAGCTTGGTCCATGTCCTCTCTACAGTCAGTAAGATCTCCCTGGACTGTGGGGTCCCGTGATGCTGAAAGTTTGCTGGTCCTTTCTCTTTAGGGTGAGCGTAAAGGTACCGCCCCATCAGAACTGCTCAGTTCCAGCAATCACTTCCTGCCTGTGCAACCTCAGGGGCTACCCCTGCCTGCCCTCTGCCCTCATTTTCCTGGTTACTGTGTGTGGGAGGCCCAGAGCTCAGGCCTCAGATGTGGGTCTTGACCTCACTCCTAGTATGGTCCCACCTATGCCAGAGGTCCTGCCCAGTCTCTATCCCAAATTCAAGATTTGTACAGCTTAACTGCCACTAGTGAAGGTACCAAAGCTGGGCTCTCAAGCTAACTGTGCACACCTTCGGCCTACCCAACTCAGACTGACCAAGAGCCCCCATAACAGTTCACAACCAGGACACCAGACCCTGCACCTAGAGCAACTTGACTCCACCTGGCTCCCAGCCTCCTTCCCTCAGCTAGACTCCAGAATCTCTCCCAGGTCAGAAGCCATTCAAAGTGAAGACCAGACCTAAGCTCCACCCTGCTCGAGGCTCACCTCCTCCCACCCCTCACCCACACAACTCACAACCCCTGACAAGTGCCCCTGTCCTCATTCCCCCATCCTGTCAGGACCCCTTCCATGTCACACAGGCCCTCAGTAGCCACCACGCTGCCCGGCATCCATAGCCCCCACACAGCCCAACCGCATATTCGAGTGTCCATACCCACCTACCCCATTGTGTGCATTTGTTTACTGTCTGTTCTCGCCTAGACACAAGCTGTGGGCCCCAACTCTGTCCCCACCACCTCAGATAGTACCCCATGATTTTTGGTCAAATGGTTGATGAAAGGAACAGGCCCGTCATGGCCAGGGATAGAGTGCGGCTGGACATAGAGGTGCCCAGTACCCTGCAGATACGATGGCCCTGGCCCAGGGCTTGCAGGACAAAGCTTAGAGACGCATACAGAGAGCGCTGACAGGCAGGAGACGTCACAGCTGGCGGCAATGACCTGCTGGTGACATGGGGTCGAATTGAGGGTGAAACAGGTTGAGAGACCCAACTCCCCGGGGACACCAAGGCAGGGTAGACACTGTGGGCCAGGGGTAGGGGAACTCAGCAAGGAGCACGGCACAAGGCTGTGCTAACAGTGGGAATAAGCCCTCCATTGACAAGCCACACACTGCCCCTGGCCCATAACCAGGCTTGTCCAGGTGACACCTCCTAAGGTGACCCCTGGTGAAGCGCTAGGCCCGGCAGGTTTCTCCAGAATATGCCACACAGGCCCCGTGTAGCCCCCACACAGCCCAACCGCATCTTCAAATGTCCGTACCCACTTGAGATTTTATCCTACGTAGAGCAGGTTGATGTGGTAACAGAGTGGCAGAGGTGAAGACTGCACAATGAACACGGAAGGTGATGGGTGAGACTACAGGCTCCAGTGGCTAGATGGCCTCCATCACCAAGCCTCACAGGTGGATTAGGAGCTGTACCCATACCTCGCACTGGTTGCCGCTGTCACTGGCTGCTACTCAGAGCTGATTTTTGGGAGCTGCCGAGTGCTGGACTGCTGGCAATGGAGACATGAGCACCTGGAGCTTTACGTCTGGAGCCATAGCCTCTAACTCTCAAGGCCTGGAGCTTCAGGCTGCTGAATCTGCCAGTCCAACCCATTAGGCTTCAGCCCTCACAGGCCCAGACTCAAACCCTAGAACTACTCACCTTCTCCAGTTTCTAGCAAGTACAACAAAAATGACCCCAGCCAGCTAATTGGTGGACATCAATACCAAGGTCCCCATGACCAACAAGCCAGCCATGCCAACTGAGTTTCTCTCCAAAGCTGGGGACACTCCCTAGTGTCCACAGAGGTATGCAGCTGCCAGAGGACCATGGTCCTGACCTGGCCAGCCTTCCCAACAGCCCTGTCCTGCTAGTCCAGGTTGGCCATTTCAGGCTACGTGACCAGGGAATTGGAATCACAAAGTCACAGCATCTTCACTAGACAGTGTTGCACCTGAACTCAGTGATGTTTCTTTTTAAGGTAATGTTGATTCACCCAAAGCACAAGGGAAACATACAGTAAAACCAAAGCCCACAAAGCCTACAGCAGAGAACTTCCCAGGGTCCACGTCACCCCTGGTCCTACCACAATCCTTGCGAATGAAGTTGCTGTGTAAATGCATCTTTCTCTGGTCAGCTCAAGGCTGGGTTTTGTTTCCTGGTCCATGGTGCATCCCCAACCTGCTTTATTACATGCTTTGTGGCCTCACTCTGGGACATGCAAGTTTTTTCACTCCTTGGCTTCCTGTAGCCACGCATGTCCTTGGCTCTTTTGCCCAAACCTCATGGGCGTTTCTGGTTCCTGTAGCCACACACGCAGCTGCTGGGCAGTCCTTTTCAGGCCTCCTGTGCATCCAGCACGACTCTCTGGGGTAGGCCGAGGATTCATTTGCAAGATACAAGCACATCTTTCCAGTGGTTCTTCTTTAGTGCTGTCCTTCACCAACCCAAAGAGCAGCATCTCAGCACACCCTCCCAGCCTGTGACAGACCTGTGCACTGTCCCATTCAACTGGTTGCCATGAAGGTGGACATTCTGACCTACTTACCAGACATTCTCAGTTCCTCCCTGTCCTGCGTCATCTAGGTTTTTCATAATGACTGATACCCTGTTTATCTTCTCTGTACCAAATCATCATTCGTAAATGTAGCGAACTCCCTCCCTCTCACCATCCCCACCACCACCACAGAGCTAGAGACGGAATCTAGAGTCTCACACGTGCTAGATAAGTGTTCTACTACTGAGCTATATCCCTGGATTTTTGTTTTAAGACAGGGTCTCACTATGTAGCCCTAGCTGGTCTGGAACTCATCATGTAGACCAGGCTGGCTTCAAATTGAGATTCACCTGCCTCTGCCTCCTGAGCACTGGGATCAAAAGGCGTGCACCGCCATGCCCAACACCCTTATGATGTCTTTTAATAAACAGAAGTTTCTAGCTTTCATAGAACCGAAGTTAGCAAACTTCCCTTCAAAGTCCGCACATTTTTATCTCAGGAAACTCCCCTGGTAACCCCACTACCTCCAGCAAGGGTGTGCTTGCCCTTGCATCTCTGTGGGAACCCAAGGGACAGTCTGCATGACCTCACTGGTCCAAGAACAGGGCCCCACATGCTGGCCTCAAATGTTCCTTGAGCCTAGGGTGGTCAGAGCCTTAGCCCCTCATGTCAGGCATTAAGGCTGCTGGTGACCTTAAGACCAGGTTATCCGGAGGAGATAGGGAACCATGTGACCACACTTCCTCAAAACCACGGGGGGCACAAAGTGTGCCAGGTAGCCCGTTACGCTGCTCTGAGATGGGGGCTGCAGGTGAACATTTTGGAGCGACATAGGTCATTAACCTGTAAGCTTACCTAGGAGGTCGGCAGGGCCCCCGAGGGTTGTGGCCATTGATACTTGGTCTTATTTCTAGGACACAGAACAGTAAGCTGATAAATGTGGGCATTTTAAAACATTGTGTGTGGAACAACAGGCACTGGTACCAGGTCCCTCCTGCATGACCATTCCTCATCACCGCCTGTGCATGGCTGGGTCCCATAGGTGAGCAGCCCCTGGAGTGCCACACACAGACACATATGCACGTACATGACATCTGGAACTGCATTGACTCTGCAGAGCAAATGAAATGGAGTGACAGCATTAAACAATGGGTCAGCATTTGGGTCTTTTAAGGTCAATTTCCAGAGGGCTACCAGAAGTCCCATGTCAGCGCAGTTTTCAGAGGCAAGGAGATTAAGTAGACTTGCTCATAGTCTCAGTCACAGTCACGAGGAGCTGAAGTCAGCTGGAGAGATGGCCCCAGAGGGTCTTCAGGAGTCTGGTCCCTGGACCAGAGCTGGAACCCACATGAAGAAGGGGAGGGTCAGCTGTCAGGAGGAGAGGCTGCAGGCCAGGAGGTACAACAGCCCAGGGGCAGATGCAAGGCTTCTGTGACTCTTGGGGCTATGTCCATGAAAGTCAGGGAGGACCTGTTAAGACAGTGCTTGGTCCAGAGCAGAGCAGCATGGTGCCAGCCTCAGGGATAGAGGCCACCGGCACAAGAGCTGTCACCTCAGACATAGGCTGTCACAGCAGCACACACCACCGCCAGGCACCCAGAAAACCCCAAAGGAGAATGTTCTGGTAGAGGATGCAAGGTGCCCAGAGTCTGGAAGTAGTCTCAGGCCTGGACTAGCAGGAGGCTGGAGGCTGCCCAATGGGTTCTTACCACCTTTCCAGTGTAAGACCAGTGTTTGGAGTTAGGGATAGGAAGGAAGGCAGGGTTGGAGACCATAGGGCCTGCCTGTGCCCACTGACTAGAAGACAGGGATGGGAAAGCTCCATCCCACCAGGCCATGAGCACATCCTGGACACAGGCAGCTTTGTGAGGACTAAGCTCGCCCAGCAGCCTCCAGAACAAAGGCCCTCAGTCTGCATTGCAGCATCCCCTCCCCCTCTCTCCCAGGCAGAGCCCCCAAGACTCCCATCTGGCCCACCACCACACACACATCTACCACCCGAATGGGAGGGGAGCTCTGCTGCTCTGCCAGGAGGAGGCACATAGCCAGGGTTCAGGGAAAAGGTGCAGGAAGCTGGTCAGGGCCATTCCACTCAGGAGAGGCCTGGGTTTCCCTGCCACCTGCCTCCCCAGGTCCCAATATATTCTGTGCTGTGGGACACGTGGGATTCCAGCATAGTGCCAACCATGCACCCTGTGCGGGTGGCCCAGAAAGAGGGAGTTGAAAGGGCTTTGGCATATAGGGTTTGATTTGGTTTGGTTTGTTGAGTCAGGATCTCCCTGTAGCCCCAGCTGGCCTAGAACTTACTATGTAGACCAGGCTGGCCTTGATCCCACAGAGATCCACCTGCCTCTGCCTCCTGAGTGCTGGGATCACAGGTGTGTGTCACCATGCCCAGCAATGTAAAGCTTTGGAAAAGGGTAAGAGGGCAGCAGGCTGGTGTCCCAGGGAGGGAGGGCTCTATCATGTATTTCTAGGTCCCCTCCAGATACTTCTCAGGAAGATCAGCCCATAGCCACAACACAACTGCAGGCTGAAGGATGCTGGCCCTAGAGGGAACACATGGCCTGGACCCCCCGAGAGGGCCTGGACCTCTGCACCCATGAGGAGCCACTCAGCTCCTCTGAGACCCAGAAGACCTCTACACAAGGTGGGCACATACCCTAAGGCTTTCAGTGTCTGGGGGCCAGGATCCAAATCAGGTCAGGTAGGGTACCAGACAACCTGGCCAGCTCCTGCTGACACTGACTCTGTAGTTGGTGCAGCATCCTCTTCAGACAGGCCTCCTGGGCACTCAGCATCCTGATCACCTCAGCTGCCCGTAGGCCTTGAGGACCCGGTGCCCCCTCCTTACTTCTCACCAGTCGGTGGGGCCTGTGAAGTTGGTCTGAGCGACTGGATTGTTCCCAGGACCCCTGCAGGGCCGCCAGCTCCCGTTCCACAGACTCCTGCAAGGCTTTCCTTGTGGTACCCCACTCAGGCCCCCGACCTAGGCCTCTAACCTGCGAGAGAAGGTGTTGGGGCTCCTGAGCCCAGGGCAGCTCTGTCCCCCAAGACACATGCTCCAGCAAATCCTACAGCCAAGGATCCAAAGAAGGGCTAATGTCCAGGTATCCTTCCCACCAGAGAAAAGCAGGCCACCCTCGGACCAGCACAAAAGACCTGGCTGGTCCACAAACGGACAGGGACCCCTAAGACCCAGGGACCGGAATCCCGGTCTCAATCCTCAGAGCTCCTCCCTCAGGACCTACAGCTGCAGGCCCACCAGGCTGAAGAGCAGGAAGAGGGGTGGGCTCGGCAGCTTCTAGTCCACCATGTCCTCTGGACCCTAGTCCACCGTGTCCTCTGGGCCCTAGTCCACTGTGTCCTCTGGGCCCTTCAGTACTCAGAGGCAGACTCTCAAGGACACCCACTACTCCAGGGTTCAGCATGGCCTTCCCATCATTCTCTGCTCTGCCTCCCTTTCCCACTGCTGTCCAGGAGTGGGGCAAGGGGTGGGGCGGCCCCAGGGACACTGAACCTTTAGGACAATCCCTATCCAGAGACCCTGTCTGCAGCATGCCTGGGGTAGAGGCCACACCAATTAGGTCTTCCCGTCCCTGAGCCCCTCAAAAGACACTGGAGGGCAACCCTGAGCCACAGGCTCTGCTTTCACAGTTCTCAGAAAAGACATGATCCAAGATAAGGGCAGACCTCACCCCTGGGAGTGAGAGATGTAAGAATCCCCAGTTCCACCACAGTCTCACCAGGGTGGGTATTGTGGGAATGCAGGGGATGCCCTAATCTTCACGGAGACTACTGAAGACCAAAGGGAGAGCCTGTCTGGGGCAAACATTAAAATGCTACCACAGACATGAGAACTGATGCTGTGGTGGGCAGTATGCATGCCAGGAGATGCTGGGCAGGGAGAGGACCCCTGGATAGGGGCAGTGTGGCCAGTCAACAGGCAGTGTGCCTCGATGGGAGTGCAGGAGCAGGCACTTCAGTGCGGCCTTGCCTACCTCTGTGGGAGTCCTTGGGAAAGATCTGGGGGTAGCCGTGAGGGATAGCAGGGTCCCTCTTCACCACAGCCCCCTGCTGTTAGAATGTGGTTCCCAAAAGCATCACCGATCAAATTTAATCTAATTAAGTACGGTAATTCATCTATAGACTTGGTCAAATGGCCAACCTTGCCCTCCCCCAGGAATAGGTAGCCCAGAGGGTAGTGGAAAGAGGCAGGGCAGGGATGGAAGACAGGCTGGGGTTGGTGGACAAGGAAGACTGGGCAGGGCAGCTGCCCAGGACCTCACCTGAGCCTCCCATGCAGCCCGCCTGGACTCAGCCACCTCCTGAAGCTCCTCCTGCAGGGCCTGCAGCTCCTGCTCTATCAGCTCCAACTCACCAAGCCCATGCTCAGAGATCATGGGCAAGACTGTGGGCTGTGAGGCCACAGAAGGACCTTCGACAGGACAGGCATCTAGAACTGTGTCCTGCAGAGAAACCCCAGTGAGAGGGTGTGGGCCAGGCACAAGCTGTAGTGGGGACAGAAGGTACCAAGGGCACAGGCAGTGGTAGTCACTGTGGGCTGGACAACTCCTGACACCCCAGCTGTAGCCCCTCCAGCCGCAAGGGAAGCATCAAAACCAGACTTCTAGGAGAACCGGAGATGAGGACTAGCAATATCAGGCTTCCACAGAGGGCGAGCAGGGACACTGAGCACTGCCTCTCTTAGAGCATTCCCTCTGTCCTCCCAAACTACCCCAATGGCCTGGGACCGCTGGTTGGAGCCAGGACCAGGCTTTCCTTACCATCCACTGCCAGAAGACCAGCTCACAGCACCGCCACTCCAGAGCTGCCTCCAGGCGCGTGTTCTCACACTCCAGTGCCTGCAGAAGCTAGAAAAAAAGCCCCAGCTGGATCAGACTGTCCAACGCCCACTTCCTCAGCCAGGCTCCATCATCACCACCTTCTGTGAACTTCGGAGTCCTTCCCATGGCACACGTGGCTCAGCTGCCCTCCCTCTCTGAGCACATCTGTGGCTCCCTTGCTGACTAAACAAGGCCCACAAGTAAGTGATTGAATTCAGGGGCCTCTGCTCAGAGCTCTCGGCCCCATACCCCACTGACCAGGGGCTGTCTCAAGGGCTGCATACATGAGAGGGCCCAAGACTGGGGAGCTTGCCGAGCCATCCCATGTTGGAAACCCCTAAAGGTAAAGAGTTAGGTGATGGGGATTTGAGAATGAGATCTGGGGTGGATCAGAGTTGAGCCCTGCTGGAGAGGGAAGGGCAAGAAAGGTCGGAGGAAAACCCATTCCCATCCCCAGCAGTGCAAAGCCTGCTGATCCTGCCCTAACTGCTGTGTATCAGAGACAGAGAGATCCACAGACAGGGGCCCTGCCCTGACCTCTTTCTACTGAGGCACCTTCACCGCCTGGCTGAAGCCAGAAGCCCCTAGCTGCTTGTTTCCAACTTGGGAGCTCCCTTCTAAACTCAGATCATCCAACATACTTGACTGTTCCTTTTAGAAGACAAAGTCCTGGGTGACCTGTAAGTTGAGAGTGCCTCTGTGTGTCCTGCAGGTGCCATATCCAGTCAGCCCAATCCACACAGAGGGTTAAGTGTGCCACCCTTGCCACCTACTCTGGGGATCCTGGGTTCTTAGGCAAAGAGAGGACCATTACAGAAGACAGCACATGCCAAGCCTTCCCCACCTGACCCCTTACCCTCCAGAGAGTGGAGGGTGAGCAATGGGGAAAGACCTTGAGTGCAAAGGTCACTCCACTGGGGCCCAGCACAGCAGAGGCAGGGAATCAGAACCATCACACAGCCATGGGAGGGCGGTAAGAGATGAAGGGAGCCAGACCAGGCTAAGGGGAGGGCATAGGGCGACCCACAGGCCTGTGGCTCAGCCCCAAAGAGGAAAGACCCTACCCATGGGCACAGGGCACCTCAACACACCATCAGAAGGGCAGATAGCACAGACTCCAAGAACAGTCCCCAGAAGGCCCAGTGCCCTAGACCACGGGGTGTGGGTACGATGAGAAGGAACCCCGCTACCTTCCCTAGCTCCACCCTAACTGCACCCTTCAGAGCAGTCATCTCCCTGCTCTCCTTCCCCTGCAGGAACAAGAACACAGAGGATGCAGATGCCTGTGGGCTCCACAGCAACCAAAAGAACGATCCAGTCACGCAGCTGCACGGTTGGCTGCGCATACACCAGGCATAGATCATTCCGGAAACTTCTGGGACTCATCCCAGCAGCACAGGTCCTGCAAGCAGGCCAGGACCAGGCTTTGGCCAGCTACTCTCCAGAAGCATGGAAGTAAGCCAACCCGAGGCGTCTGTCCACCTGGCCACCTCTGTCCACGGTCCTGGGACATCAACACAGGCCAGCCTCTGAGACAAGGGGTGCCTTAACCACCAGACCCCCACCCCACCCTGAGGGTGGTCCCACAGCAAGGTCCCAGACACTGCTACACTAAGCATGGAAGGCCTCTGCCATATTCCAATCCATAGACCAGGGGCTAGAAGGCCAGCTTCGCTGAGTCACATCTGAAAGAGGATCAGAGCCAAGGGCACACAGGGACTCCCAAATGCTGTCTCAGCACCTCAAGGCCAAACAAGCCCTACCAGGCTGAGCCCAGCCCAGGCCTCAGCCAAGGATACAGGCCCAGTTGGCAACAATGGTCAGGCAGCTTACCAGGTGTCCTAGTTTGTCTCTCCATTGTTATGACAAAACACTCTGACCGCTACCAACTTGGGGAGGAAAGGGTTTATTTGCCTTACATCTCCCGGGTCACAGTTTATCAGGGAGCCCAAGGTAGAAATTCAGCACAGGAACCTGGAGCACAGGCCATGGAGGAACACTGTTTATTGGCTTGCTCCCCTGGCCCCTGCTCAACCTGCTTTCTTATGCAACATAGGCCTACCGGCCCAGGAGTGGCACCATCCACAGTGGGCTGGGCCCTCCCACATCACTCCATCATCAATCAAGAAGATGTCCCACAGACATGGCCACAGGCCAGTCCTATGGAGGCAATTCCCCAATTGAGGATCCTTCAACGCAGGTGTGTCAAGTTGACACTAACGCTATCCAGCACAACTGACCCCTTGTCAACTTGACACACAAACATCACTATTAAACCATAACCTTTCCAATTCTTATCCCCAAGATATGATGTTAACATTAACATCACAACATAAGACAGTACAACCTTAAAAGCCCCACAGTCCTTAAAAAATCCAAACACTTAGAAGTCCATAGTCTCTTTTAAAAGTCTCTTAACTGGGGGCTCCTGTAAAATCCTAAACAAGTACTGTTTCATTTCAAAGGGAAGAACCAGGCACACCTAAGCAAAACCAAAGTCCAGCAAAGTAGCTCGAGGCTGGACATCTTGGCTGGGATTCACTCACGATCTTCTGGACTCCAAAAGGTTCTGGCAGCTCCACTTCTCTGACTCTGCCGTCCACAGCACACACAGCTCGACTCGCAGACCCAGGCCAGCTCCATTCTACACCTACTGCTGTCCTTGGTGGTCATCCCACAGCCCCGGCATCTCCAAACAGCTGGGGTTTCCACTGAAACTGAGGCTGTACCCTCACCAATGGCCTCTTCTTGCCTCTTGGGGTACAAAGCCTCAAATTCTCTCCATGACCCCTTCAATCCTGGGGTCTTCACTGCAAGTAAAGCTGCACTTTCACCCGTGGCCTTTCCTGGCCTCTCAGAGTGCCAAGCCTCAGCTGCTTTCTGTGACCCCTTCACGCTTTCAACACTGGAACCATGCAGGAGACTCTTACACATTACCAAGTCCTGCTTCCAGCTTGAGACAGAGGCTTAGGTCCCCTCTGTGTGCTGACCATGAGGAAATACCTCCCGGAAGACTCCACCACAGTGATTCTGGTCTCTTGTTACTTACAGCTGATTTTTCAGCCCCAGCTAACCAGCATCAATTGTCCCAGTAAAGTAGAGGCTTTACTTCAGGTTCTGGTCTCTTCTTAATCACAGCTGATTCTTCAGGCCCAGCCGACCAGAACACACAGATTCTCAATCCAAAATATCACACAAACAGCCATGATAGTCTCCGCTTCCCTTTGAAGCTTCACAAGCCAGGCCTCCATTGTCTACAACTCTTTCAGCAGAACTGTTCCAAGCTCCACAGCAACAAACACTGAGCACTCAATGACTTTTCCAGCCAAAGTTTTGAACACTTTCAAAATCCTCCTAAAAACACTTAGTCCACAGTGGAGCATACAAATCACTCAGAGCACAAAACTCCAGAGTTGAAAGCTGCAAGCTAACTTTGTAGCATAAGCCCCAGCAGATAACAAAGATAATGGAAACCAGGATCTGCCCCTCTGTCCCTGACCCTAAGGTCCTCGAGTCCCGCCTGCCCAGCCATAAGACAGATGAGCTGGAGGAATCTCGGGTCTGGGAAGAGACAGAGATGGGAGTTGGGCCTGAAAAGAGGGGTCACCCAGCATGAGCTCTAGCTCAGCTGCCTGGCAGTATATGCCCAAGGCCAGCAGTCAGCCAACCACTCAGGATACTCTATAGTCCAGCCCTGAAATGTGGCCAGTCCTGGGACTGCTCTGGAAACATCAGAGAGAAGCTGACCAAAAAGGAAGCAGCTGGGCAGCCCTGGAAAGACAGGGGTGGAAGGTCAGGAGGGGTGAGGGAGAGGGGCAGGAGAAGCGGGAAGAACTGGACACCCTGGGGAGAAGTTTGGAATGGGGCTGCCACTGATACTTCTCAGTCTCAGAGAGAGGACACTGTGCCTAAGGCCCCATCATCACTCAGGTTCATAGCCCACAGCCCACCAGGCCTGTTCTCTCTAAAACTTGGGTCTGCTTGGGAACTTCAGGAGCCTATCACCTGGGGCAGCCCTGCTAGGAAAGAACCAAATGGCCCCTAGGCAGAGCGCAGGACAGTGGTCCACATCTCTACAGGGCCTGTAGGCTGACAACCTTAGTAGATGTCCACATACATACCCCTGTGAGCCCAGACCCAGGTTCTGAAGGACAGCTGTCCTCACTCACATTCAGCACCCCCTGACCCGACCTTCAGGCACATCAGGTGACAGGTACAGCTGCAGGCTCATTTCAGACCTGAGACCAGTATTCCTTCACCCCAGTAGTCCCCTCCCTTAGCCACTACCAGTACAGCTGGGACACCATAGCCCTCCAACTTTGACCATGCCTGGTCAGAGAACCAGCACACACAGTACCTAGTCTGCATTCCTGGACAGGTAGACAGGGAGAGTTCTGAGGGACATACCTGTTACCCACAACAGCAAATGAAAGTGAGCCTGGTGAACTTCCAGGGACACAGAAGTCAAAGTCTGACACAAGCCACACCCTACCACAGGGGCACCTAATCCAGCACCTTACCAACCCTCACCTGCTGACTGCTCTCTGGGTCCCTGAGCATCTCTGTTTCAGTGACAGATAGATGGCCAAGGTTCTGGTGGCTGTGGCATCCACTGGTGTACAGATGGATCTGCAATAGACAATGTACCCAGGCTGGTAGGCAGCTCACCAGCAAGATCACTCTTAGCTGGATATATGTACCCTAAGGGCCCACTTATAGTTGGGCAGGACATGGCTGGGCTCAGAGTAGCTCAGCAATGCTGGGGGATCCCTAAAGAGGAGGGACACCAAACAATCTCTCTGCAGACTTCCCCACTTTGCTCCCCAAGGAACACAGTAGGGTAGAGCAGGGCCCTGCCCTGTTCACAGAGGTAAGACGTTACCCAAACGTCAGAATTGGGGGACACCCAGCAGTCTAGTAAGCCAATGATGGGGGACAGAGATGGGCCACAAAGAAAGGGGTACACGGTACATGGGCCCTGTGTGGAGGGTTAGCTCCCTGCCCTACCTTGCCGAGGAGGGTACACTGCTCCTGCTGACTGGAGATCAGGTGCCGCCACCGGAACCTCAGCTTTCCCATCAGCCACTGCACTCTCCGGAGGTCCATAGGGCCCTCTGTTTCCACATGGAGTACAGGAGGGCCAAGGCTGCCCAGGGCCTCATGCTGGAGAGTGAGCAAGGGTCAGGTCCTGCTGCACACCCCATCCTGCTCCCTGAATGAGGGGCCAGGACAGGGAGGGTGTGCTGCAAACAGAGGGCCAAGCCACACTGTCAGCTGGGAAGCTAAATGAACCCCCTCTGAGAACTGTCCTCAAGGGGAGACACACAGGGCTTGGGATCAGAGAGAAACCCAGGGTTTCTGGGCAAAGCCAGGCTCAGGCACTCACCTCAAACTGGGGCAGTTGATCACCCAACTGCACACGGGTCTTATCCAGCAGCTGCTCAAGAAGAGGTCCTCGGGCCAGGAGCCAGGACAGGGCCAACAGCAGTTCCCGGCTGCCCTCAGGAAATTGGGCAAGCACAGGCCTGGGGTAGCCCAGGGAATGGAGTGCTGACTTCACCACTTGGGCTTGAGCCTCTGGAGTAGGGAGTCACCAACTCAGGGGGGACCACCTGGAGGAGACGCCACCTGGAATCCTCCAGGGACCCTCCAGAGCACCCCTAAGAAGTATAGACCTGGCTCAGAAGGGACAAAGGAGGTGCACATGGCCTATTATGAGGAGGCAAGATACTAACCTGGGGACAGGACTTGCGTGGGTGGTTGGACCTGGGTCTAGCCAGTCCCAATGCTTCACTGGAGTGGTCAGAGCCACTGCTACCCTAATGAGAAGGGCCAGGATTGGGGGGGGGGACAGTGCCATCGGGGGTAGGGCAAATGCCTCCAGGGGAGGGGCGTTGGAGTTAAGGCAGGGGTATAAAGGAGCCCTAAGGGGGCGGGCCCTTCCTAAGTTTGGACAGAACCCAACAGCCCGAGTGAGCGGGGCTAGAGCCTTTGGAGCGGGGCTTACCTGGGGCCAGAGAGGACCAAGTGCTGTCTGCAGCAGGCGGCGCGAGCACGCGGAAAAGGAGCTGCCAGAGCACCGGGGCCTGCGGGGAGCACGGAGTGCAGTCAGCGGGGTACAAGGTGTCACCTGCGTCCGCCCAGGACAACGGCCGCCCCGGGAGCCTCACCGCCTCCGGACGGTCGAACTTAGCGCGGCGGAAGATTTCGGGGCTGGGCCCGGCGGGCAGCGACCGACTCAGTGTGGCGATGGCCTGGGGCAGGGCCCCGGTCGCGCGGCACCGCCGCCTCCCCATGCAGCCTGCCTAGGCCAGCCTCGGATCGCCCGCCGCGGCCGGCTGGGACCGCCAGCCAATCACTGCTCCGGCCGGGACCCGCCCTCGCCTCCCCGACCAATGAATGCGGACCCTAGTGTTCGCGTGCACTCCAGGCGGCCTGACGCAGGCACTTCCGGGGCCCGGGGGTGGGGCCTTGGAGTTGCCAGCTCGGCGGACTTTAAAACCCACCAATCAGCACCTCTAGTCACTGGCCACCTAGCAACCGCGGCGCCAGTTACGCCGGGCTGCAGGCTGCGCATGCGCTCGCGGAGGCGCGGAGTGGGGCGCCGTCGAGCCCCACCCTGCCGCTGCGGAAAGGGTGCGGCTCCGCGAAGCGTCCGGCCCCGACACCAGGGGGCGCGAGGGTTTCGCGGCAGGCTTCCGAGCCCTGCCAGCCGGGTGGGAGCTCCCGGTCCACGTCGCCGGAAGTCCCCACGAGGCCGGCCTTCAGCAGGAAACCTCAGTGCAGCCTCCCCCTGTCCAGACCCCATCGCCCCCACTTTCATCTTCCCCCCGGCCGCTAAAGGTCGAATTATTTGAGGACGATCCTCCACTTTAGGGGCGCGGCCGTCTCCCTGCGGTTAAAGTTTCCCGCACAGTCCTGGCAGCCGCTGAGCATCTTGCAAGGACACACGTGGAAGTTCACAGCAGCTCCACGGTCGCAGAACGCACCGAGGCCAGCCTGGCGCGCGGGGACCCCGGCTCGGCAGTAGGCGTGGGCGCGCCGCGTGGCCGCCACCCGGAGGAAGCCGGGTGCGGACAGACATCACCGTGTGCCTGTGCCAAGTGAAGGCCGGCCGCCGGGACCCAGCTGGGGAGCCCAGGGGCGGCGAGTGGCCGGGGAAAGCTGCGGGGCGAGGGCCAGGACGCTTGGGCACAGGCTGCGCTCCGTGTACTCGACATCACGAGGCAGCTGGGGCGGGGACCGTACAGTGCGTACCGTCCACCTCAGTAACGCCGAGTGGAAGAGGAAACCGGACGTGAGAGGGAGGGGCAGAGGACCCAGTGCACCTGCCGGCTTAGGCACACCTACAGGATGGTCACGCCCCCCGGAAGCGTGGGAACGTGGGCCGACCTCTCCGACTTAGCCTTCCGAGTGTGTTTGCGACCTACCCTTCTTCCTGGCCCCTGCTGCAGATCTTCTTCAACTCCTCTGAGTGCCCCCAGATCTTCTGCCTCGCGGCGTCTAGCTTCTTAGCTTCCCTCACTATCCCCGCCATGCAGATATGGCCACTCTGCCAAATGGCCTCACCCAGCCTGACTCAGCCCAGGACCAGGCCCTGACCCCTGCTCCTGCACACCTTAACACTTTTCCGCAGCCTTATGTGCAAAGGCCCTTTCTGGCTGGAGCACCCAGGAACTCCCGATGCACTCCCAAGGAGCCTTTTGCCTCCCAAGGCCTCTTTGCACTACTGTGAACTTCCTCCACTGACCCCCATTCTTCCAGCAGACCTCAGCTTGCTGGTGTTCACCTCGTCTGCCCCAATTGGCTGTAAGGTACAACAGAGCAGGGACATGGATGAATTTGGGAACAGGTTGGAAATTATGAGGAAGGGAGGGCTTGGGTTGAGCATGCATGTCCAGTTCACATCCTACAGTCCCACCATGACCTTTGGGTGTCATCAGACCCCAAAGGCCTCTGTTCTGTCCCAAAAGAACAGTAAACTCTCAGCTCTCAAGTTGGCCAAACTGCTGCATCACCCAAAGCACTCCCAAATCTACACCCTTGGGATTTCAGAACCACCCAATCACACACACTGCACTACAGACCACTTCTAGGGCTGTCAGGTTCATGCCTACAGGGCCAACGTGTGAGGTAGGCCAGGCCAGGGCACTGCTGAGATCTTGTGACCCTGTACAGGCCACAGACGTTTGCGGCCAGTGGAGTGAGGTTAGGGAAGACAGGCTGCTGGCTTGACAAAGGGATTTCCAGAAAACCCTCAAACCCCGTCAGTGCAACAGGCCACCTGGGACATTCCTGGACAGGGAAGGGGGCAACCGTGGAGGTAGTGTCTGGGTCCAAACTAAGCAGCTGCAGAGCACCCAGAGGGTGCATTGTGGGGGTCAGGGTGGGGTGACAGGAAGTGGAAATGGGACAGGCAATAAGTCTACACAGCTCCCCCAAAGCTTCTCAAAAAGGGAACCAGACCAGCTCCAACTGATTCACCCTCTGAACTGTGGCCAGCCCCACCCACTCCCAGGCCTCCTGTTACTGCTGACCCGGTGGCCATGGCCTCACCCCAGGCCAGAACCACTGAGGGCTAGGGGCATCTTTGTGGTTCCTTCTCTGAAGAGGGGACTCTACTAACAGTGCTCTCCCAAATGGTAGTGGGCAGCAGTGGTTGTTACAACAGGAAAAGCAAGAGCCTGCCCTGGGCCTCAGGATGAACCCCAGCAGCAGGTCCCCTCCACCACCCACTGACACAAACACAGTCCTTCTAATGGTTCAGGTTTATTAAGGAAGACATGGAGGACCACTGGGAGCCCGTGGTGTTTGGGGGTAAGGCCTGGCATGTGCCTAGGCAGATCAGGAGGGTTTTAACAACCTGTAAGGAGAAGCATAAACAGATTAAGTGTGCCTCCAAGCCAGATCACCTTCCCCACCAGGAGTGTCCCCTTCTGTAGGCACGTGGACTAGATGGGCTTGGAGATTAGAGCTATACCTGCATTTACTTGAAAGTGTGGCTCTCAGCTCCACCTCGCCCAAAGCCTGCAAAGAAAGAATAGATCAGTAGGTTGAGGGAGGGAAGCCAGCAGACAAGAGGCAGGTTGGAGGAGGCTAGGGCTAAGTCCAGCCACATACCTTTGGGCCCAAACATGGCTGAGTAGCAGGGATGGTTGCAGTAGGGCTTGCCTTCATGCTGCAAAGAGAAGAGCATTCATTAAAGGGGTGGGTGTCTTCATCCCCGTCCCCCCTGCCTCTGCCACTCTCCAGCCCTTACCTCCGCATGGCCCCCGGAGGTCAGCGTCTTTCCACATTTCTCACACTTCAGGCAGGGCCGATGCCAGTCCTTGCCCAAAGAGGTCACCCGTTCAGCTGCAGAGGCACAAACCCCACATGAGACACTGAAGCCTGCATACCCACGTCTCACACATCTCTCTTCCACTCCACAGATCCCGGTCCCACGCCTCATTCTCTCAACTTGGTGGCCTACCCTGGGTGGTAGCCTGACCCTCAAGCCAATCCTGCCAAACCAGAAGGGTCGGCTTTGTCCGTGGGGCATGTCCAAGCGGCGGTGACCCTTAAGGGCTTGGGCTGGAGAGGAGGCCTTCGGATTGGGAGGTTGCGGGGAGCAGGTCTGGAGGGCCTAGGGCCAGAAGCCCGGGTTAAGTCCTCGGACCTCTGTGCTAGTGGCCCGGTGAAGTCTGAGCACACACTTCGCTGTAGGGATGGGGGACTTCTTACTTCCTCCCATCCCCTCCGGTGGAGGCCCTAGAGCACGCGAAGGGCAGGAAAACCAGCACCCGAGATCGCGGCCCCGGACGTGGGTTTCCGCGTCTGTTTCTACTTAGCTCTGGGAGGGGCGGCCCCAGTCCAGTGTTCCTTCCTATCCTGCGGGGACCCCGCCCAGGGCGCGCCGAGAGGAGGCGGGAGACAGAGAGACCCAGAGGCGAGGGTCACAGGGGGAGTCACAGAGACCGGGAGACCCCGAACCAGGGAGAACCCGGGGTGGGGAGAACCAGAGGCAAGGAGACCACGGGAGGGGAAGACCCAGAAGCAGGGAGGACCCGGAGTGGGGAGACCCAGAAGCAGGGAGGCCCCGGGACGGGGCGAACCAGAGGCGAGGAGACCTGGAGACGGGGAGACCCAGGGGCGAGGAGACCACGGGACGTGAGCCTGAGCCTGGACAGAGACGGTGGTTCCCTTGGACAACGGGTTCCCATCGGGCGGCCCCAGGCGAGGTCGAGAGTTCGAACGCCGACCACGCCCGGAACCCCAGGCGCTCCCGCCCACCTGAACAGCCTCAGGGCCGCTCTTCCGTGTCCAGCCTGCCATGCGCCCACGGGCACGCTGAGAGAGGCCCGGGTAGCCCGGCTTACTCACCGAAGTACACCTCCTTGTCGCACTTGGGGCACTTGGGCATGGCGGAGCCTGGTCCGGGACTAGTACCGCAGCGGAGAAGGAACACACAGTGGGCTCAGGACTGGGTGGCGCCCGCCTGGTGCGCACTTTTCAGGGACCCCGCGGCCCTGCCCCTTGAGGCCCCGCCCCCGCCCCGCCCTCGGAGTTTGGGACTCGGCCCCCAGGGACCTTGGGTCCAGGCCGACTGGCCAAGAATGGTCATCTGGTCCACACCCGCCGCTCGCAGGACTAACTGGCCGCGGGCCGTACTGCCGCGTAGGGCCTCGGGGACCCTCTATGGGGAGGGGCTGCACCGGCGAGTCCACGCCCCGCCCCCCGCCTGGGGCAGTGCAAGCCTGCGGTCCAGGACCCGGGCAGTGGGATCTCCCAGGCAGGAAGAGGCGCCCCAGCCCGGGCCGCCTTTGTCTGCACCTGCGCGAGCTTGCAGATCTGCTGGAGCCAGGGAGGGACAGGTCACTTCCAAAGTGCAGAGAAGTCGAGAGTGTGGCGCACACCTATCATCTCGGAACTTGTAAGGCTGAAGCAGGAGAACCTCCGTAAGTTCAAGCGCAGCTTGGGTGCGCAGGTTTCAAAACACCAGAAATAAAAGTAAAATAAAATGGAGATGGATGCAAATTAGCGTCCAAGGATTTCTCCGGGTACATTTGGACCCTGCCTTCCACTAGAGAGAGGGCTGAAAGTACATCCTGAGTCTCAGCCTGGCAGCTCAGACCCTACCAGTTTTCCCAGGTCTTCAACCCTCACAGACGCCAGGACCTTTGCCAACTGACGACCGCAGTTGGAACTTCCCCGGGGAATTCAGAAGGGGGCTTCTTCAGAGCAGCCCTTCCTGCTACAGGGACAGCTTATGACAAAGGTTGGCGCCTAAAGGTCGTGACCCGAAAGGAACGCGAGGCCACGCCCAGGTCGCTTCCCTACGCCCTGCGGCACAGGCACGCGTAGGAGACCGGCCCTTATCGCTGGGGGAAGCACCCGGCGCTAGCGGTCCAAGTCCGCCCAGCTAGGCAGGTACCAGGCGGAGACTGGACGACCAGTGGAGAAAACGGAGGGCTGGGGTCCTGCGCTGGCCTAGGAACCTGAGTTGTGGGGTGGCCTGTAGCCTCTCCACCAAGGGACTCCCATCTTCCATAAGCCCAGGCCTCTGTTGGGTGGGGCCCTGATCTCCTATCCCCTGGCCTAAACCCCTGGTGCTGGGGTTGTTGTTGTTAGTTGCTCCATCCTACCCTTCCCTTCCTGCTCTAGGGGGCCCCCCTACCCTCTCCCCAAGCACAATGGGCCCATCCTCCCCTTGAGCTGCCTCTCCCTCCACATACCTTGTTAGAGTCCTCAACTCCCATTGACACACCCATCTCAAAAGAAGAGGTTACCTCAGGTCCTGTTTAGGACCTACCCTTGGAGATCATCCCCCACAACATCCAGGGGCACAGTATCCTGGTTTCAGCTCTGACCTGGCCTCGAATTCACAACCACCTACCCATCATCAGCCCCCAGGCCTGGTTTTGGGGCTGTGAGCTGGGGTACCTTCATCTCAAGATTCTCTCCATAGGCCCAGCTGGGGTGGGGTGTCAGAGCTTTCAAACTGTGGGATTACTGAGACATCAGTGTCTAGCACAAAACCCACACTTTGGGGAGTCGCAAGGTCCAACCCAAGTCCCCCTCCCCAACACGATCCAGTCCTGGGACCCTAGTCTGAGGTCTCAGCTCTGCCCATAAACTGGGGCTCTACGAATGCCCGGATCCACAGACATTCTCAAGGTTCTCACCAGCCGGGGTTTCCAGAGGAGGGTGCACACTCCTAGGATAGAACCTGGCAAGCCAGGAAACCCACCCTGACGCCTGGTCGGCCTGCTCTGACACCCCTGAGTGGTTTCTGAACTTTATTAAACCACAGTCCAACCCTTCCCTTACCAGTCTTCAGGTCTCTTGGTCAGTCTGAAAACAAGAGGTCCTGATTCCCTTTGCTCTTGACTCATGTCTACAACAGCAGAGACAGAGGCATCCTGTGGGCAGAGGCTCCAGAAGGGGAAAACTGAAGAAAGCTGTTAGTAACACCCAGAGAGGTGAGGCTGGAAGGCTCAGGACAGTCTTGGAGGGTGGTGTCTCTGCCACTACAGGTCCCTGAGCCTGACCACACACAAAGCACACTACCTCATTGTTCATGAAAAGAAGCCAACTGCTGCTGCCAGGGGTGTGCACTGGGTGGAGGCACAGGGCGCCCAGCAGACTGCCTCACCTCCACCAGTATCATGTGCTCCGGGAGTACCAGAGGCTAAATGCTTGGGTGCACATGCATGCCTTGGGGCCTCTGTGTGACTCGTGCAGTGTACGGTATATGGTCTCTCTCAGAGCACATGGCTGCCCATGTTTCTATCCAGCCCCGTCCCACACCACCCAGGGACTTTTCGGCAGCTCCTTCCCAGCTCTCACCCAAGGGATGTTTGCTGGGGCGATGACCTGGGCCTTGTTCCCTCCATCCACTACCTCACCCCAGGGATCGCTCCATCCCCCACACCCTGGACTCTAGCCACACCCTTCAGTGGGGAGCCCCCCCAAAACCATGATGAGTCTTCTTGGCTTTCCCAGCTGTTGTTTCCTGTTACCATGGCCACAGGAAGGATGCCAAGGGGGGGGCAAGGGCCATGGGGTGGTGCCTTCTTTGTTGGTACACAGCAGTTTTTCCAGATGCTCAACTCAGCTATATCCACTCACATACACACACAAGGCACCCATAAACTAGTATTGCTGCACAGGCCTGTGATTCTAGTTATGCCAGAGGCTGAGGCAGGAGGATCACCTGTTCCAAGTCCTGAACTACACAGCCAGATCCTGTCTCAGAGAAAAGGAAAGGAGGAAGAGGTATAGAAGGAAGGAGGGAAGGGGAGGGTAGGAGAAGGGAAAGAAAAAGAAAGAGAGAGAGAGAGAGAGAGAAAGAGAGAAAGAGAGAAAGAGAGAAAGAAAGAAAGAAAGAAAGAAAGAAAGAAAGAAAGAAAGAAAAGCCAGACGTGGTGGCACAGCTGTGATTTCAGCACTTGGGATGTAGAAGTGAAAGTTCCAAATTCAAAGCCAGCCTCAGCTACATAAGGCCTTTAAGGTCGGCCTGGCTAAATGCGATTCTACCTCAACAACAAGAAAAAGGCACACACGCACACGCACGCACACGCACATACGTACACGCACGCACACGCACGCGCGCACACACACGCACGCACGCGCGCACACGCACACACGAGAACTCTCCTGGAGTCTCCATAACAACTGCACTGCGAGTATTCGCCTTCTATCACCTGCAGCCCCCAGCTGCTCACTCTCCCTAGAGGTCCCATCCAGACCCAGGCCCCTGGCTGAGGCTCAGCTGGTGCCAGTGAAGGTCCTGCCAGCCTGCCTGAGGCCCAGCCCTACACACTGTAAGGCCTCTTGCTTCCATCCTCTCCCAGTCCCCTCCCGCCTCAGGCTATTTCTAGAGGACCACTGGCCAGGCCCACAGTGTTAACCTTACCAGGACCAGGGCCAGGAAGAAGCTGGGGTGCTCTGTACAAGCATAGGAAGGCACATGGTCAAAACAGATCTCTGAGCTCCCCAGTTTTTGCACTGATAATACATGGAGAGTAAGGGGGAAGGGAGGCCACAAAATTCTGATCGAGCCTTCTCTGCATCCACCCCACCCCTGCCCCTCCACTGGCCGGGATAACAATACTCTAAGGTCAACTAGAGAAAGTAGGGCTGGACCCTTTGGGCTGATGGCTGCCGAGGAATCTGACCATCCATTTCCACCAGGAAAGTTCAGCTTCTTGGGGAAGGGCCCACCTCCCTCTGCAGAGTGTGGCAGAAACTACCTTTACCCAATGCCTAGGTTAGTACCCTGCCAAGGGTGTGGTCAGGTATGAAGATGTCCCTCTGGCTGGAGGCCAGCTGAGCCTGCCCTATGATCTCTGCACTCAGGTGCATGGTGCTGCCAGCACACCCTTCAGGGAACAGGTGGAGCCCAGTCAGACACAGCACAGGCCTCCCTAGAACCCACCTCCCTCCCTCCCTTCCCTCCCCTGCCCTCAGACCAGTTGAGGACATTCACAAGTTCCCAGGGACTATTTTCAGCAGCTTGTCTCCAGGGACCCCTGTCTGGCCTGAGATCTGACCCCAGAGTGGGCTTGCTAGGATGGTTGGCCACAGTGAGAGGCAGTGCACACTGCTTCCCAGACAGGCTCTTCTAGACCTCATACTCAGGGTCCAGGTAGACAGCAGTTAGCAATTCTTCCTCTCCCAAAAGCAGCATGACATGTCTGGGGCAGTGGGGGGCCAGGCGGCAGTTATAGAACGGGGCTGGGGCTCCTCAGACAGTCTTTCTCCTGTGGGGCTGTATCCTCTACCTAGGACCTATAATCTGGCCAGATGGGGTTCCCTACACTCCACCTCTCTTGAGGCTGGGCCTGGTGCCTGGTCTGCTTCCTGGAGTTAAAGCCCAGGCAGAGCAGCTTGGAATTCCAGTCTCCCCAAACCAGCAGCTGAGATCTTGTTCATAGCCTCCAGCCTACCCCCACAGCCAGCCTGGCCCTTCTGCCCACACCTGGTGCCCTGGTCTCCAGCCAGCCTGCCTGTGCCTACCTAATAGCCAGAGCCTTAGCTCTGGCACAGGGTGATCTTTTTAATACTCTGCCCACAAGCTTCAGCCATCAGCCAGTGAATTGGGCCTAGGGGCAAGACCAGTCATACCCCATGCCAAGACAGATGGAATCTACAGGAAGCTGGGAGTTTGAGGAAGACTCTGCACCCAGGACTGATGCAGGGGTCACCGGCCCAGGGGAAGCAGGGATAAGCCAGGAGAGATGATGCTTGGGATCTGGAGTATGGGCCTAAAGATCTGAGACTAAGGAAAGTGGGGACAGGGGGCCATAGCCTCAGAGGCCCCCACAAAGAAACCCAGCTGGGCATACCAGTAGGGGGTCAGAGAGGGGCTGGGAGGGCCTGGCTGGAGAGTATAGCAAGGGTGGATGGGTGGGTGGTGGGTAGGATGGTAGGGGGTGTCAGGGGAGCTAGGACACAGATAAACTGTACAGAGCCTAGAATGTGAGGCTCCTTGTGGGTCCCTGGCTCAACTGGCAAAATGAGGGGGTGGGGAGGTGGTGAGATGGTATCTAGAGCTATCTCCCCCTCCCTGGCTAGTTATCAATCACCTGGCTTAAGGCAGTCTCCCAGGTGGATGCCAAGGACAAGGGCTCCCATTCCCCCTCCCCTCCATCTTGAGTGCATTGGAAGCTGGTGCCAGTGACGCGCCCTGGCAGAGCAGTGGACACCGCCTGGCAACAAGGCGCAGACAAACAGTCACAGAACCTCTGGGTTTCCACGACAACCCCTTGGAAACAAACAGGCAGCGTCATCTTCCCCCGCAGGAAAAGGGCAGATCCTGCCCCTCCCCACCGGGCCTGGATGTACAGCAGGGCTAGTCGCAGACTAGGGCCTGATCTGCCCTGGGAAGACCCTTGCCCTAGCCCTGAGCGAAAAAGGGAAATGCCCTCTAGCCCTCCGTGCCCCACCCGGGGTGCCCAAGGTTCGGGAAGTCGGGGTCCCCTCCCACCCCACGTCGGCAAGGATGAGCGCAGGCGACCCGGCTCCCCCTAGATGTGCCACCGACAAACCGCGTCTTAGTGGGAAAGGCCATGACAGGAGTTTCAGCGCTCAGTACCTGCTGGACATCCCCTTGGTTCGGGCGGGAAGTGGGGGTACTGGCCCCACACTGGCCACAGTACAGGCACAGACGGCAGGGCGGCGGGGGCACTGCTGGACAGCCCAGCTGACCCAGCGTTCTGCGCCCAGGGACACGGTGCCGCTCGCTGCTAGGACAGTGGGCACACGCACAGCTACACCCTCGCAGTGGCCTAGAGGGTTGGATGCAGAGCCAGTGACAGGCCTGAAAAGGCGTCGGACCCCGTGGCAGTGACAAGACCCCGGGAGCCGCTTGCCCAAGACGAGCTGGGCATCTGAAGCATGGTGTGCAATGGGAGCAAGAGCCCGGGACTGGGGTTCAGCCTGGGTGTGGCGGGGCCAGTGGTACAGTGGGGAGCTGAAAAGCAGGGGCGCCCTCTGGTGGGCTCCTGGGGGAAAGCACGCAGGACGCACCCATAAGTGAGGAGGGGGACCCACCAGGTGCCAGAGTTTAGGGTTGGAGTCCCAAATCCTGGACCACGTGGAGAGGCCAGGTTCACTATCCTCACTACAAATCCAGAGTCCCAAGGGTGGAGAGGGATCATGTCCCCAGATCCTCAGCTGGCAAACTTTCCTCATTCTATGTCCCTGGACCACCCCATCCACAAGAGACAGGCCAGGTGGTCAAAGGCCTTGCCTTGGGACTAGAGCAGACTTGGTCTGACTGCACCCCTAATCTCTCATGGATTTCCCACCCCAGACCTAGGCTGTCCCCCACCTCCAACCCCACCCAGCCCTCACCAGCAACCCATCCCCTGCACAAGATGCTTCTGGTCATCTGTCCAGGTCCTCCATGCCCCCTGCTTGATCTTAAGGCAGATCCCACACACCTCTTGGGTCCAGTGCCTGAAGCAGTGTCTGTGGAGTCCAAGCTGTCCTATGGACATCACTCTCCTCTGCATGCTTCAGGACCATGTCCTCAAGGGCCCCATCCGGCCATTATCTGCATCCTTTTCCCAAGACACCCACTCACCTCTGCCCCTCCCTGCCTCCCACACATCTCCCTGTCAGCACTGATACCTAAATCCACCTCCTCACTTCAGAAATGTTTCCAGACTCCACCCCACCAGAACTGGGTCCAGGGGTGCCCAGTTAGGGTTAGGGTTAGAAGAGGGCATATGTGGCGGGAGACAAAGGGACACTGTCTTGGGTCCACACCCCTTGGTACTGGGTCCTGCAAATCCTCAAACCAAAAGTGTTTATTGACAGCAAAAATCTCAGCAGCTGTGAACCATGTGAGGGGTGAGTAGGGGGCAGTGTGGGAGCCAGCAGAGGGCCTGGCAAGGGTGCCACCACCCTGGGAATGCCATGAGCACGTGGCCATCACCGGCAAGCAGAGCATAAATAATACTGGTGGGCAGGCATGGGCCAACAGGGATGGAGCAAGAGAGCCGCCAGGGACATGAGGGCACGGGGACATAAGACATATGGGCTCATGGAGGCACACTAACACAAAAGGGGCAGTGGTAACAGAGGACATGCTGAAGTGACACTGAGATACAGGACTGGGATTCCAGGCTGCTCTGGAGACACCTAGGAGACCTCCTCCTCTACCACACAGGCCCTGGGTTAGCAGGCAAGACACACTGAGGCAGGATTGGGCAGCAGGTCACTTTCCCTAGGGTCAAGTAGGGAATCCCGGGACAGCATTTGCAGATCTAGGGCTGAACTGTGCCCTCGGGGTCCTTGTCATAGATGTAGCTGCCCACAGCACCGGTATTCACTCCTGTGGAGAGAGGTGATTGGGGTGGCTAAGCAGGGACAAGCAAGGGTCTGGGGAAGGAGAGAGGTCTCCCTGTCCCCCCTCCCCTCATGATACTCACCCTTAGGTCCAAAGAGTATTCCATAGCACGGCTTGTGGCAGTAGGGCTGACCGTCATGCTGTAGGCGGGATGCAAAGGGTGCTGAGCATCGGCCCTCTTCCCTCACCTTCCCAGATGCAGTGAAACCTTCCTAACGTGGGAGTCTGCCTCTCTGAGAACCCGGGGGTTTCCAGGGCCATGTGCCCCTATAGGCCCACTTACTTTGAGAGGGGTAGCACAGCCCCAAGAAGCCTGCAGAGTCTGCCCTCTGGTGGCCAGAGGGTGGTCCTCACAGCCTGGGGCAACCCCAAGTCAGGCAGCCTCCCCCTACCCACGGTTCCCTATTTCCTCCAACTGCCCCCACTCCACCAGCTCCTGAATCCTTAACTCCAGCATGCTTCCCTTCCTGTCCCCAGTCTCAGGCCCTGCCTGGTCCCTGCACCCCAATCACGCCCCTCACCTCAGCATGCCCACCGGGAGTCAGTGTCTTGGAGCAGCGCTCACAGCGCAGGCAGGGCCGGTGCCAGTCCTTGCCCAGAGAGGTCACCTTCTCAGCTGGAAGGGAGGAGATGGTGATGGGGACCACAGCCCTAAAGCACACTTGTCCTGAGACGGGGGCTTGAGTGGTTACTTACCAAAGTACACTCTCTTGTTGCAACGAGGACACATGTTGGGCTCCCCGGTGAATGTGGTGACACTAGAGGCTGAAGGGTGAAGCTGGGTTAGGGTGGACCTTAGCCACCCACACCTAACCCCCACCCAGAACCCATCCCACCTTTGCTGGGCCCCTTGGGGGGACCACCAGCCTTCCGTTCCTCAGATCGGACCGCAGAGACCTCGATGGGGCCCGTGACCTGGGGGCCTTCAGTCAGTGGCTTCTCGTAGATGTAGGAACCAGCACCCCCAATATTCACGCCTGTAGGTGACAGGCACATCAGCAGGTGGTGAATGGTCAGAGGCCTTGACACCACCCATCTCCTACACAGAGCTTCTCCCAAAAGTTGTTCATTGCTTTCCAGGGCAGGGGGGACCCCGAAAAGGAGGAGGGGTGTGTGCAGGGAGCAAGTAGAACACCCTACTCCCCACCAACCACAGGAGCTGTCCCAGGTCACATGCCTGGAAGGGACCTTGCTTACCTTTGGGTCCAAACAGCGTGGCATAGCAGGGCTTGTGGCAAAAGGGCTTCCCATCATGCTAGGCAGAGAGGTGGTGGTGAGGGAGGGAAGCCATGTCTTCCCTACCTCTACCCCAGAACGCACTCACCTCGGCATGGCCCCCAGGAGTCAGCGTCTTGTTGCAGCGCTCACACTTGAGGCAGAACTTGTGCCAGTCCTTGCCCAGGGAGCTCACCTTCTCGGCTGTGAATAGGAGGGGAGGGCAGCATGTTTGTCCCTCTCCTTGCAATCCCAGCACTTCCACACCTCCATCCATCCCTCCAATTCACTCTGACCTGGCAGGCACAGTTCCACCATGGTGGCTCCAAGCCTAAGGCTCCTGATTTAGAGTCCCTCAGTCTCAGGCCAATGGTCAGTAGGCCTGGAGCTCTGCACTCCCTCTTCACAGCTAAGTGGTTCCAGTCCAGCACCTGTTTAGCCCCTCAGCATCTGCTGACTGCACCTGCTTACACCTGCACCTCCAAGTACCTGCTTCACACACACACACACACACACACACACACACACACACACACACACACACCAGCTCCCCACCTGCCTCCCTCACACCTGTCGCAGACCCCCTTCTGAGAGAGAGCCCAGGACCTTCAGTTACCCGCTGAGGAAGGGCCAGTCTTGGTTGCCACAGGACCACTGGGCAGGATCCCTATTTGGCTTCCTCATCCTAAGTAAGCCCTGAGATCTTTCACCAGCTGCCTCCAGCTGCCAGTTTGGCGCCAAAGGTTTGTGGCCAGCAGCTGAGGATTGTGAGCCCCCCCCCCGCCACCCCCTCACCCCCGTGCTGAGCCACATCCCAATGGTTGGAAGCCTCGGCCTCCCCAAGGGAGTGAGACAGGAAAAGGGTGGAGAAGCAGGCAGGAAGAAGGGCCAGTGCAAGGAACAGAGCCGGAACTCCAAAGGGAAGGGAAGGGGCCAGGACAAAGGCGTGTGTGTGTGTGTGTGTGTGTGTGTGTGTGTGCGCACGTGTGTGTATGTGTGTGTGTGTCCCGCCTGCTTGGCTCTGGCACTCTACTCTGGATGGCAGAACACCTCTCAGCCTCCCCTTTTCAAGTCTCCCAGTGTGTCTCTGAGGTTAGGCGTCCCTGGGCAACTCTGGCAAATGCCAAGAAGCACAGCCTACTCTGGGCCAGCCCCCCCCCCACCATCACCCCAGAATGCTGCTGCAAGGCATCAAGTCTGGATCCTCCACTTGGCTGAGGCTGGCTCTTCCAAGGCCCTTCAGAACCTGCTGGGCATAGCCAGGTCAGGGCATCCTCCAGGAACCCCCAAACTCCAGTCCTGGGTCAGTATCACCTAGCTCCCTTTCTGAGGCTAAGACGCTGCTGTGTCCAAGTCAGCAGGCAGGAGAGGCCTTGACACAAGGCAGGCTTGGCCCCATGGCATCTTCTGCCAGCACAGCGATAAGGAGGTTGTTGGGATGGCCATCAGTGGCTGTGGCAGCTGCTGCTTAGGGCTGCCAGAACCACACCACTCTGGCCAGCTCTGGGATGTGTGCCATGTGGGGGCAGGGAGCTGACCCTCAGACCCATTGGTTGGGTCGATGGCCTCATTACAGACTGGAATTGGGAGCACAGCATTGATTGGGTCTAGTAGCTTGGAATGGACTCCCACCTGGCCTCATGTGCTCTAGAGGGAATGCAGAGGCATGCATGCACCCTGAGGTCCCTGTGGAATATCCTGGCCTGGGGTCTTCTCAGGTGTGGGTTGCTATAGCACAGCCTGGCTGGTGGGGAGGGTAGCGTCTGGACCCCCTCACCACCTTACCAGTGCCTCTCCACAGGACGGAAGCCAGCTAACTCTGAGGAGCCTTTGTTTTCTGCCGAGAGCCAGAGGCGCCCAAGCAGGCAGAGCACTTTTCCTGGTTGCCTGTTGGCCAAGGCCCCAGGACTCCAGAGCTGAATTGGCCTGCGGCAAAGTAATGCAGAATGGCCCTGAGGACTGTCCCCCAGCCCCAAGACTTGTCAGACAGCCCTCTGTAGGACAGAGAATGAAATTGGGCAATTTGTCCCTTCCAGAAGGCAGCAGGAAGACCTTGGCTCCAGGCCACCCAGAACCACCCCAAGCCAAATCCGGTCGTTCCCTTCCCTCTGGGAGCACACAAAACTGGCCTCTCCTCTCCCCTGTCAGCTGGAGAAGCCCACTGACCTCCTGCATATCCTGTTCCTGGGATGACCACTGAAGGAACCTTGCTATCCTTTATTCTCTGTTGGTGGGCAGGCCTACTGCTACCCTGGCAAAGTTGCCCGACCAGGAGAGCAGAACCCAGGAGTTAGCAATCCAGGAGTGTGTGTGAGGTGCCTGATGAAGGAGGCTGCCTCGGGCTACCTGGGCTACCAACCATTCCTGCCTCTACTTCCTCTTCCCCTGAGGGCCCTGACCTCCAAGAGGCCAGGGTCCTGGTCACCCAGTGCAATTTCAAGCTGGCGGAGACCTTCGAGTCACAGGTGCCCCACCCCTGCTGAAACTGCAGAGGCAAATGGCCAAGAAGAGAGCACGCTGGGGCACGCAAGAGGTGTAGGCCAAGGTCGCCCCCGCTTGGACTCAATCCCGAATCCCAAGGGAGCCCAGATTTGGTGGCCCGGACAGAGGTGGGAGGAGGGTTGGGGTCACTCACTTCTGGGGGCCACATGGGTCGGGGACACGTGCTGGCGGGACAGGCGGGCACAGGGTGAGGCAGAGATGGCCAGGGCCAGTCCCGGGCACCCGACCTTGCCGGATCCCACCGGGAGAAGGGCGATGTGTTGGCCTGAGGCTCGGAGCGCGCTCTGAGACCAAGCCGACTAGGAGTTCTCGTACCCCGCCCGTGCCCACCGACCACTTCGGGGCCTCGACTAGCCTCTCCAGGGTTCCAGGTGGCTTCCCTCGCCCGGCGCAGCTCCATCGCCCTGCCTCAGGCCGCACCCGCGTGGGCAGCGTGGCGAGCCCGGCTACCGGCCGCGCATCCTGACCCGCGTACACTGCGGGGTGTGGGTGAGGCAGGGGGCTGGAGGCGAAGGCGGCGGGTCGGTGCGCACTCACCGAAGTACACGGTCTTGTCGCACTTGGGACACTTGGAGGCCATGGTCCGTGCGCCGGATCGGTCCGCGCCCTCCGCCCGCGCTCGTCTCCGCGCGGCCGCCCGCGCCGGCCCCGCCCATGCCCCCCCTCGCCAGCCCGCCGCTGCCTATTGGCTCCACGACCTGGGCGGGGCCTCGGGAACCCGCCCCCCCCGAACGCCGGCCTCTGGGCGCGCGCGGGCGGGGCGCACCTGCTGGCGTCGGAGGGACCCGCTGCGGGTCAGTGAAGTGGAGTGCTCCCGGCTCGCCACTGGTTTCCATGACAACACAGGGGCCTCTAACCTGCAAGCCGACCTGGGGTCCCCGGCTGGGCCCCAACGCCCGTCCGGCTGGTCGCGAGACGGGGCGCGAGCCGCGCGCGGAACTCCCCCTCCCCATCCCGTCTCAAGGCGCCGCCTCCCTTTGTTGCCTCGTTTCCATAGCAACGTCCTCGCAGCACCGCAGCTCTAAGCATCAGATTCCGGGCGGGGCGCCGCGGTCCTGTCTGTGGTGCTGAAGGAGGGGCGGGCGGGGCGCACCCGGAGACGCCGCCACTTCCAAAAACAGCCCGAGAAACCGCTGGGATCGGTGGGGGCGGGGCAGAGGCGCCGATGCGCGGTCAGAGGGGGCCCGCAGGTGCGCTTGCGCCGGGAAGTTCCTTCCCATGCATTCCTACCTCTGGAGGAACGGGGTGGGTACCAGCGAGTGTCCTCCGCTCTGGGTGCTGTGGGCTAACACCCCCGGCTGTGAGCGCCCCGAGCCCCGGACTGCTGTCGGTATTCTTCCTCAGCCCAGGGCCTCTGCCAGGCTCCTGGAGCTAAAGCATTAAAGCCAGAGATCCTGCTGGTCAGACCCTCTGTCCCTTACCAGCCCTGGGGAACACCCCCGCCCACTTCCCCTTCCTACTGGGGCATGCCTGGCCCTTTCTAGGTTCACCATCCTGGAGCCCAGGAGGATTTGGACGGAAGAGGGGGCCCGGGGACCCACAGGGCTTTGTCTGAGCCTCTTGACCCCACCTGGGCCTTGGGTCTGGGGGACAAACATCCTACCATCCCAACCCCGATGACCTGAACCAGTTGTGGGTAGCTCACTCCAGAGAGATCCCTTCCAAGCTGCTTTCGCTGCTGTGTGCTGGACCACTCACATTTCATTTCTCTGCCCGGTGCACCTGCCCAGCCCAAGGACCGAGGACAGTGATCCTGGGTGCCAGTCATGTTGGTGAGCCCTGGTCTACTGCTCTGGTGGGGTGGCCCCTCCTCCTTCCTTGCACACACATCCTGCAGTCACTGTCATTTCCATGATGACGACAGCCCAGAAACATGCCCCCACCCCCACCAGCCTGACTGACCAGCTTGACCAGCTTCCCCTGGGCACCTCTGAACACATGCCAGACAAGGCAGGAGGCAGGTGAGGAGGCCTCCCTGGACAGGGTCCCTTCATTCACAGCCAGCTTCGTGCTCAGGCTAGCTAGATCCATAGGTCCCCATGATCCCCACCCATTACTGTGCTCTCTAGTTCCCTAGGACCCCTGTGAGCCCTTGGGTCCCTGGCACCAGCCTGTTTTACTACCCCACCACTGATATTTACAGTGAAAGACCGGGCTGGCTGGTCATTTGAAAGGAGGGGCCCTCAAGAGTGCTCAGCCCTGCTGGAAGAATGAATTGGGGTGGGGCCTCTCCAAGGGGTGGCATTAAAGGAATGGCACTAAGTACTGGCCAGATGCCTAGGGTGTGAAGATGGAGTGGGGAGGGGCAAGAGAGTTCAACTGCCACTTTGGGCAAAAACACAAGCCCCCTGTGCTGTGGGGCTTCTCTGGGCCTGGAAGGAAGGGGCCTGGGCCAATGACAGAGCAATGGTGGCCTTGGCCTCCACTTCTGAGGCTGTGGAGCACAACAGTGGGAAGGGCAGGTGTAGAAAGGCACTGGACAGTGCAGGGTGTGGGCCAGCTCAGCAGGTCCCTCCTTCAGGGCCCACTGACAGTATCTTGGGGTTCTCCCATCTTCAATGTGCCATCACATTGGGCAGGATTTCAGATCTACTGTACAGAAGGAACCCAGGGCTGGGCTGGGTTGATGGTAGCTGAGGCCCTAGACATGGCAAGACTTGGGCTGAAGGCTCTGAGGTGTGACCTGGACAGGTGTGTGGGCTGATCAACAACAGGTCTCCAAGTCAGTTCTAGTCCCTCAGGGTATGACTGAGTGGCTGTTGTAGAATGACCCCTGCCCATTTTTTCCATCAGCAAGGGCTTCAGGAGGATGCACTTTCCTGAACCTGTCATCTGCCAGCATGTGCCCACTCCCCATTCTTTGCCTCTCACTTTGATCTCTAAGGAGCCGAAGCTTTGGGCTCTAAGCAGTAGACACATAGCCCAAGCCCCACCTGGCCTGTTCCTGTAGTGGGTACTGGAGATGAGATGGTGAGGCAAGTCAAGGGGTCAGGATGGCAGTATTGACTAGCTCTTTAGAGGAGCCTTGAAACCTGGGAATGTCTCACTACCCCAACTGTCTCCAAAAAAGGACAGTCTTTGGGGAAAGACCCTGTGCCAGAGGAGGGTAAGGGAACTGGGGTGTAAAGAGCTTCATCTCCACCTACTAGAACCAACAGCCGTCATTCCTGAGACCCCCCCCCCCAGGTGGGAAAAGGCCTCTGGAGAGGCTCTCAAAGATTGGGCAGTCCTTGGGCAATGAGGAACACAGAAAAACGGAAAGAACCCAGTGATCCTGGGAGAATGGGCAGGGTGTATGTCACAGCCCTGTCCCAGACACCAGGCCGTGACAGGCCCCATCACAGGCTCAGAAAGCCAGGATGCCCCCTTATCTGTCCTCAGGGCAGGAGCAGTAGTTGTTTCTATTTTAATCCCTGGGCTGAGATTTCCACACATCACAGGCGCCTGTGTGGGGTGGGAAAAGCAGAAGGCAGAGGTCAGAGAGGCCTACTGCCCCCAAGGAGAGGCTGGCCAACCCCTCTCCTGGCCAGGCCTCCTCCCTCCAGTAGCTGGCCAGGCCTTGCACCTGTCTAGGCCTGCAAGGGCAAGGCACAGGGGTACAGACTAAGATAGGATTTGAGCAGAACTCTGAGCAAATTCTTCAGAAAAGCACACCTGCTAGGGCAGTGCAGCTCTGCATAGAAAGCCTCAGACAGCTGGGGCAGGGATTTGTCAAGGCACAGGGTGGGCCCTGGACCTTCGGCTTTCTGACCAAGCTGACTCAGGTAAACGCTAGTGGGGAGGGTTATGTAACCTCAAGTAGGGTCAGCTCCCCATCTGTGAACCTGGCAGACAGATGTTATCTTAGCACAACTCCACCTAATGTAGAGGCCCCTTGCTGCCCCACTTGTAAAGCAGTGGGTACTGGGCTAGAGACCTGCAGGAATGGTACAGCCCCAAGCCAGCAGCTCCAGGCCATGTGTTGGCCCCAGACTTGTAGCCATTGCCCATCGTCCTGGCCCCAGCCTATCAAGGAAGGCCCTGGGGTCCTTCAGATGTTGAAGCAGTGTGAGCCCAAGGCTTGAAATCAGGAAGAGGAACTGGGAACAAAAGACACAGAGGGACTGGCTGGGCTTTTTCCTTTTTATGAGATTTTTTTCTTTGTTTTTGTTTAATATGAAAATTACTTGAAAAGACAAGGGGCCAACCCCGCCAGGCAGCTAGGCAGCTGCTGGCCGCACCAATCCTAACATTCCAGGTGTAAGTTACAGAGCTCAAGTTCATCTACAAAAAAAGTAATAAAAATAAAATTTAAAATGGCACCTTCAACAGAACACAACAAAACCTTAGGGCCCACCCCGGGCAAGAGGCCCCGCAGCACAGGGCCCAGAGCCTTCCGTCTCTGCTCCAGCCAGAAAGTAAACACAAAGCTAAAAAAGACTCCTCGGCGTCTTGGAATAAGTTAGACCACACTTCTTCCCCCGCATGTCCACCGGAGGAGCAGTTTCTCTGCAAGTGAGGGTGGGAGGTGGGGCACTACGGAAACAGAGGGTGGGGTGGGCAGCAGTCTGGTGGGGGAGGGAGGCCGCCTGGCCTGTACAGGCCTCACTGACATTCTGGGGCTGATGGAGGGGCCTGGGCAGGCCACAGTGCGGGTGATCGCCTAGTCTTCAATGACGATGGGCTCATCATTGACTGGCGCAGGTGGGGGTGGCCGCAGCGGCAGGGCCTGGCTCTGGCGCAGGGCAATGGGTTTGTAGGGCCGGCGGGCAGCGCGCTTGGTTTCTGAGGACGAGAGCAGCTTGCGGATTTTCCTGTGAGTGGGGAGGTATGGGCTGGTGAGAGCCAGAAGGTAGGAGCTGAGTCTCCCACCCTGTCCCAGGAAAGGCCCCCACCTGGTCTCCTCGGTGGCCATGTAAAACACATCGTCGGGGGCATCAATCCAGTTCATTCGCCGCCGTTTGACCGGGGGCAGGGAGCCCCCACGGATCAGGCGCACTTTGGTGGGATATGACTTCCCATTGAGCAGGAGGTTCCGACTTGGTCCCTGTGGTGGACAAGAGGTATGAACATGAGGGAAACAGTGCTGTGGGCCTCATAACCACAGCTAAAGAGCCCAGCCTCCTGGGCAGCCAGGGCTCAGGGTGCCACAGCCAGAGCACTTTGCCCAGATAGGGAGCCCCTGGAGGGCTGTTTAAGGCCTCAAGGTGCTGGGCCTAGTGCCACCTGTTAAGTCTGGCCAGGCCTCAAGATGTTCCCCATGGTATCTCGTGGGGCTACCTGAGCCACTTTCCCAACACCTGAGGGATCTATGTGCAAAGTGAGAGTGCCAAGCCTCTAGTTACCCCTCTTACCATGTGCCTGGTCTGTCCATGGTTTGCCAGACCTGGTGAGAAAAAAGGCACAAAGTGAGCGGAGGAAGGGGAAGTGGGCCTGGCACCCACACTGCCTGCCAAGCGGGCCAGGCCCTGGGAGTAGGGGCGGGGAGGGGGATGGTATTTCTAGAGGCCATCCATCCCCTCAGGCCACAGCCTACACAGGGCCTGAAAGATGTGGTCAGCTCTGTCTAAGCAGCCCCAGAGCTGTCAGCTCTGAAGGCCACCTGCATCCCAGCCAGCAGAAGAGGTGCCACCTCGGGCTCCAGGTAGAAGGCCAGGACTCTCAGATCTGATGCTTACACCTCTATGCAAGGCAGACCAACTTCCCACCCCTCTCTGGGCCAAGAAAGGTGACACCTGGTGTACGAAGAGTAATGAGACAGCACCCAGCAGGGCTGTAATGTACATCAGAACCCCCTTTCCCTTTGGGGCGGCCACTGTCTGCCAGCTGCTCACATCCCAAAGGCAGAGTTGCCCTGGCAGGTGCTGGGTGAAGAAAAGATCTGTGACTCCAACAGCATACTTGCAGGCTAAGGGCCCCAAGAGAGACTGAGATGGCCCTGGAATAAGGCTGGGAGACAAACCCTAGGCTATGTCACCCCTCTTTATCAGGAGCCCTAGCCTGGTCCACCTCAGGGGCCATTGCCTCTCTTGCCCAGATAATAGAGGGCTCCATCTTAACTCTACCATGTCTGGCCAGTGCTGCTGGGCTCACAGCAATCTGTCAGTCACCAAACGCTTCTCAGCTGAGATTGTCCTCTTTTTTTGTCTTTTTGAGACATGGTCTCAACGTGTAGCCCAGCTGCCTGGAGCCCGCGATCCCAGAGCCCATGATCCTCCTGCCTCAGCCACCTGAGTACTGGATTATAGGTCTGGCCCTGGTCCCCCTCTTACAGAAACAAGAGCCAGTCCCCCCCTCCTTCCTTCACTTGCAATCTGCCTCCTACCCCTAGGTCCTGGACCCAACAGTTCACTTAGCTCCCAGGGGGCCCAGTTCCCTGGGTCTGCAGCACCTAGGCAGGATAACCTGCTCATGGGATCTGCTGGGACCCCAGCCCTCTGTCCATGCATAGCCTTGTCACAAAAACTACTTACCCAGGTAAGTGCCTGCCAGAGTGACGAGGTAGCAAAGGGAGAAGACACACACTAGAGTTAGAACGAGCAGCATGCACATGGCAGCTGAGCCGCAGGGCAGACGAGCAGGCGGCATGGGGCAGGTTAGTAAGTTAGGACCCTAGGGTGCCAGGGGCAAGTGCCTTGCCCACAGCTCCCATCTGCCCTGCCTGTGCCAGGCCCAGTCCTGTGGCCCCCCCCAAGTACCCCTAGAAAGTTGTAACTGTCTCCAAGTAACTGGCCCATAGCTCCTAGGCTAGCTTCAGTGTCCAGACCTGGCCTCACAACCTCAAGACAGCAACTTCCCTTGCGGGTAGACCCTTTTCTCATGACTGACCCGCCCTGGCCTGGGAACTGAGCTGCCCAGACCATCCCACAGGGCCAGTGGTTCCCACCACATCCTGGTTGGGTGCCCACTGCAGGACACACTCCAGGTCTACAGATTGGCTTTGGGAAGTTCAGTGGTAGTAAACAGCTCTTTACCAAGGTCTGGGAAGGCCATGCCTGGACTCCTGCTTTGAGGGGCAGCAAGCAGAGCCCCATAGCTGGGCAATAGGGACACGCCTGCCTGGGTCCTGGCAGTCAGCAAGTTTCCAAAGCAGCCTTGAGGGGGAGTGTTCTGAGGAGATGAGGCACGACTGGATGCTCGCTGCCCACCGCTACCTCCTGGGCCCCTTAAAGCCTGAGTAGGCCCAAGCTGGCTGGCCAGCTGGTTCCTGGGTTGTCCCCAGGACCACCTCAAACACCAACCCCTACACTGCTGCCCAAACTTGGTGATATATACCTTGTACCGGAATGGGTTTGTGGCCCCACAGCCCCTACTCCAAGGGCAGAATCCAAGCCGATCCTTGGATGGCAGGCACAAAGGCCATATGCAAGCCCAGTCGCCAACCCATCCCTACTGTCCCCACCGGACAGGGCACACAAAAAGATTGCAGGCAGCACTAGCGGCCGCACAAGCAAGGCTGCAGGCATGCGAGCAGCCACAGCACGACGGCAGTGGGGGCACCAGGGCCACTCGTGCAAGGGACAGTCCACTGACGGCACAGACCAAGAGGGGCCAAGGCCAGAGACCCAAGCTTCATAGGCTCTCCACCAAGTGACAAGTGAGGTTGGGAGGGCTGTGGGGTCTGGGCTGTGGCCTGGGCCTGTGTGGACTGCCCCCGGACGTGCCCTGAACCACCCACTCTGCGAGCAGACAGCACACACAGGCATCACGACAGGACTCGGCCACAGCACCCCACCAGTGGCCACCCCAGGCCTTACCCCTACTGGGCATCAAGAGGCGCTTCTTCATGTTGCCTGGCAGTGCCCAGGGACAGGAGAGAGAGGGAAAAAAAACACCATCAACCAAGGCAACTAGTCATTTGAGGGCCACGTGGAGCCCCAGGACCAGCCCAGTGAGTCCCAGCAGACCTGGCCTGGCCTCCTTAGAGGACTGGTCCTGAAGCCCAGACTCACCATCTACCCCATTGTGCTGTTCGTAGCTCCTCTTGCCCAGGATGGTAGGGGAACCATTGTTGATGACAGGGGCTGACTTGGCGGGGGTCAGACTGCTGAGCACACTGGATGAACTCTTCACAGGGTCAGGCTTAGGGGGGCGGGGGTGGGTCTCTGTGGAAACAGAGGGACAAGGGTGTGACTGACGGACGATGGTACAGCGAACTCTGCAGTAACTGACAACCTCTCAACTTGAGGCCTGACTGTGACTAGCTGGAAGGAGACAGGGGCTGTGCCACCAGGGCCACTGAAGCTGAGGGCTCAGAATAACCATAGCAGGAAGGTTGCTTAGGCGTCCTCAGCAGAGATGACAGCCTAGTAGAGCCCAGCCTGCCACCTTGGACGTCTACAGGCTGGCTGGGTAAGTGCTAGCAGTTTACAAGATCCAGACACAGTCCATAAACACAGCAGGCCCATCAGACAGCCTGCACATCCAGACCACCAGGTCTGATGGCAGAAGACTGGCCACTGGCCACACTGAGCCGCCTGGCTGGCCTGAGCAAGGATACGCCCCACAGAGGGCCAGTCCTAGCACTGACCACATTCTCCATGGAGCAAGGGTGAGATCAGCCGTGAGGCCCAGGACCCCGGACAAGGAACAAAGCCAGAGACACTTGTTTCTGTTCGGCACACACTTAGCTCATGGTTTTGGAATGTGCTTCCTGGAAGGATAGCTACCTCCACACTGCAGGACTGATTCATGAGCCTACTTAAACTCTGCAAACAAGGAGTTGCACCCACTACCCTCAGTGTCTAGCTCAACCCGCAGAAGGTGCCACTTCTAAATGGCCTGCAGCGCTCACTGCCTAGGGGTTTCAAGAGTCCCTAGACCCGCACAGGCAAGGGCCTGTCCTGTGAGGCTGCCTGTCTGATGTTCACTTCCCGGGATCCAAGCTGCTGGTGCCAGGGAGGCTAGAACCAAGGGGCCTGGGACTCAGGACCTGGGAGGGGACAGAACACAGCACAGGCCCCACTGCCTCCCCACTGCGGGTCTTTCTGAGACCGGTACGGTGCAAGGCAGTCTTTTAAAAAGGGTAGTTCTGGTGACCACTCAGCATGGACTGGCTGGAGCGGCTGCTAGGGTTGGGAAGCTGTGCCCATCTCCCAGCTTACCAAGATACCGGAGCACAGCCTCCAGGGGCTTCCGCACTGCCTGCTTCAGCACTAGTGGGCTCTGGGAAGCTTCAGGAAGCCGTGCCGTGCCTGCAGGGGGACCAGGTAAGATAAAGGGCTGTGTCTCCCAAGAGCCAGAGCCCTCATCCTTGATAGTCCCAAGAAGAGGAAACAAGGGATGACTCACACTCAGCCTTGATTGCTGCACTGTTGATGGGCATGTAGGGGTGGCGTGCAGCATGCCACGGGCGCAGAATCTCACGGCACAGGCGCCGGGCGATGCGTGTCAGCTTGGTAGTATGCAGGTAGAAGGCCTGCCTCGTCTTCATGGCAAACTTGGGGCTCCCACTGCTCCGGGCTGGGATGCCGTGGGGACTCTGTGGAATGGGGCACAGCGCCCCGACATAACACCATGACTGAAGGCCAAGGCCCCGAGGCCAACGTGCAGCAGGTGGGGTGTGTCCCACTTACCATGTTATTGCGGTTTGGTCCCGGCCTCTCTCCATCTAACCGGGTTGGCATTTTCAAGCCACCATATTTCTTCCAATATGTCCAACAAGATGCGCAGAGGCGACACTGCATGTTAGGGGGACCCCAAGAATACCACTGGTAAGACTGTGTGGCTACGGACAACAAAGTTGGAAATAGACGGATTCTTAAGCAGAACCAACGGTGCAGAGAGCATCCCAGTGTCCCCACCGTCACCACACCCACCCCACCCACTGGTCTAGGGCCAAAGTGCCCCCCCATGCTCCCAAGGGTCTCTCCCAAACCACCCCCAGCACTGCTGGGGCCCCATCATCGATGGGTCCTCCCAAGTCTGGTCACAGAGACCTTTAGGGGCCACATGAGCACCACAGTCATGCAGTAGCATTCCCGTGGCCCCTTGGTACCCAGGGTAGGTGCCAAGTGTGGCACTTACTGTAACAGCTCTCGCAGGCCCGGCCAGCCCCGGGGCTCTGGCCTGGCGTCCCTGTACCATTCACCACACTGGCCTTGACACTGTTGACGCTGATCTGGTTTGGATTTGGCTTGTTACTGATGGGGGAAAAGGATCAGTCACAGCAGCTCTAGGGTGCCTGGATTCCGACAGACATCCCTGCACCCCTGGCCTGCTGCTATTCCTGATACCCCAGTGTGCTGAGACTAAAACCACCTTGAATTCTGGGCCAAAAGGACTTGAATCCTGATTCCTCCTTCCCAGCTAAGGGGAGGCCTGCAAACCCAGGGCAAACCCATGCAAGAGGTAGTGGAGGTCCCCAACTTGACCCAGGAGGCCACCTGACCCCACTGGACCCCAAGAGCTGCACAGCCACTGCCCCTTGACCTTTGGAACATGCAGACGGGACTTACTAGTTGGGAATGTAAACTTGCTTCAATTTGCTCTCTGCTTCAGCTGCTTTCAAACGTTTCTTAAAACAAAGCAGAGTTAAGGAGGTCATCAGGCTGCCAAGCCAGAGCTGGGAGATCACAGGGAGGGGACACATTGTTTTCCCATCACTGGCTCCCTGGGAAAGACTTGTGAAAATTTTGCATGGCTCTCCCTGCCCAGCCTCGGGTGGAAAGCAGGGGCACCAGGCTGGCTAAGGCTCAGGAATGTCCCTTCCTCCCAGCCTTGTGGGTCCTTTAATGACCCAGCTCCTTCCTCTCTGCTCCCAGGCTTTGGGGGAAGTACGAGGCAGGTGCAACATGGCTAGATGGGGCCTGGGGGGAAGCTGTGGAGAGAGAGGGCGGGTATGGTATGGGAGGGCAGGACGGCCCACCTGCTGGACATATCTGTCAGTGGTCTTCCACATGTAGTAGTATTCGATGATGCTGGTGAGCGATTTCCACGGGAGCTGGGGTGAGAAGGCAAGGTCACAGGTGGCAGGGACAGGACTACTGCCCAGAGAAGCTACATAAGAGTTTTGTCCTTACTGTGATCAGAGATGAAAAGTGCAAGCTCTGCTGGCTGCTGTCCCCTTCTGCCTTCCACCATGATACAGGCCCTCCACCACGGGCTGCCCAGCCCCTGCAACTACAACCTGATGAACTTGTTATAAACTACCCATTCCTCAGATGCTCTGCTCCAGCAGCACAGGAGACCAAAACAGGGTGATGTGCACCCTGCTCCAGCCCCATCGGTGCTGTGTTTCACCTTTGCTGGGAAGCTGCCTCTCTGGGCTAGTTGACTCTAGGACCCCTTCCACATTCCTGCTCTTCCCACCAGCATTTAGTCAGTACACAGCAGTGTCTATAAGTGCCTAACCTTGCCCTTCTTCGGGTGCGACCTGGGCTGCCAGCCAGGTTACCTATGCTTAGTGTTCTCGCTCAGCTCCTGTTAGAACGACACCTTTAACTTCAAAGGGCTCAAGAGGTGTTTTTGTTTTAAGCAGTGCTAGGGATCAAACCCAGGGCCTCACACAAGTAAGGCAAATGCTCTACCACTGCGATCCACCCCAGGCTAGAGCTTCAGTCTCTATTTCATTTACCTTTTTATCTAATTAATTAATTAATTGCTATTGTTCTTTGAGATGAGTTTCCCTGTAGCCCCAGCTTGCCTGGAATTTGCTATGTACACCAGGCTGGCCTCAATCTCACAGAGATCTGCCTGCCTCTGCCTCTCAAGTACTAGGATTAAAGGTATGCACCAACATGCCCAGTCGGCTTCAGTTTTTGAAGTCTACCATGATAGGAATGTCACCTGTGGTTTCTGTTTCTCTAGTAGTTACCAACTTCATCTGCTTAAAACAATTTCCTGAAAACAGACCCATGAAAATGTTTCATGGCAGAGAGCTAAGCAAGAGGGTGGGCTTGTGTGTGCTGAACGGAGTTCTACTTCTGTATTTGGTCCTCTTTATCCTCCAGCCAGCACACCTTGTTCTCTAGCAGGCAGCCCTGTAGCCCTTAAGGTCTCTGACAGACTCAGGGCATCTGCTAAGTGTGTCGGGCAACATGCAGATTCTACAGCCACCCCACCCCACGCCCTCCCTTCAAATGCTGCCAGCTCTGTTCTAACTGCTGTGTTTTCTTTCTACTCAAGGTTCTCCTTACTCTGTTTACTTTTTTGGTCAACTTACATATGAGGCTGCCTGGCAGGGGTCACTCGTGCTATGGGCTGTGGGAGTAGCCAGTGCCTGGGCCTCCTGGGACTGCTCCTTCAGGCCAGAAGCCCTTCTGTCTGCCTCCTTCAGCATTCTGTACACTTCTGGCTCTGCCACTCTGGTTTGGGCTTGCCACTGGGTTGGTTTGTGGCAGGCTCACTCTGTTGCCCAGGCTGGCCTCAAACTCATAAACCTCTCGCCTCACCACCTGGGTGCTGGGATTCCAGATTATGAGCCACCATGCCCAGCCTTATGTGGATGTTGTTCCCATGACAATGACAGCCCACGCTATCTTGGTTCCTGGCAACCCCATATCCTTAGGCCTATAGCCAAGCTGGCCTGGCTGCCTCACCTCATACAGATATGCTCCTTCACCAGGGTGCCTGTGGACTTTCAGTCAAGTTTAACACTATTCAATCCTCTGGGGAGTTGGGGGGGCCCTGAGGGCACAGGCCCTCTCACAGTGAAGACCCTGTAGGCTTGCTGGAACTGCACACAGGAGGGAGGCTCAGTTTACTTAAGAACAAAACAAAAACAAGTTCAGGCAGCTGACAAGTCTTAAGGGGACCCTCCTCCACATTAGTGTCCTGACAGTGCTCTCTAAGCTCAGCCCCACTGTGAGCTCTCATGATGCCTGCCCTTTGTTCATTGGTGGCCACAGAATGTCAAAATTGTGAGAGCAGAGCCCCGGACATAACAGGCATATGCAGCTTGCTAGGCACCCTCCATAGACCACTGGGAGACGGGGCCTAGCTAGCCATTCCCACAACCCCACTTAAGCACTTACAAAATCTTGTTGAATGTCCGTGAAATCTTTCCCATATTTCTCCAGAGCTTCCTCAAACAGGTTGGCTTCCGAAGCTGACCACTCCTCCATCTCATCCCTGCAGAGCACCGGCCCACCCTGAGGCACCAGGGCCGAGATAGCCTTGGAAATATCGTAGATGTTCTTGTGCAGTGTGTCCATGGCATGGAACTGCAAGACAGCAGGGCTCCCCTGGGTCCAGGCTGTCCCAGGCCCTTAGGAACATCCTCCTGCACCTGTGCTGTGAGCCCCACTCCTTCAGGTCTTGATGTGACAGTCCACTGGCTGCCCAGGTCCCTCGGTGGGAAGCCCTCCCTAACTCCCTTAGCATATACTGGCCAAGTATACGGTGCGCCAGGAGAGGCTGAGGTCCAGGCAACAGTTATTACGCTAGGATCCTCTGTTCCCAGGTGGGTGCTGGACTCCAGAAGAGGGCAGGGGAGGCGGCCCACTCACCAGGGTGATGTCTCGGGAGGCTGCTGCCGCACTCATGTGCAGACTAGGCTGCCGCACAGAGCTGCTGCAATCCAAGGCCCGTGCAAAAGTGCCCACAGAGCTGGGGAGAAGGAGACTCACTAACCACCAGAGCTGACCTGGAGGGGCAGCCCCCACAGGCAGGTCAGAGAGAGCCTGAACCCAGGGGGCACATCCACCAGAGAGCTCATCTTCAGAGGCGACCAGGATAGAAGCCACATGAGCTTCTTGGCAGCACATGAGCCCTATGTGTGAATAAATTAGGGGACAAGGAATGTAAAAATGTGTTTCAATGCTGGTTCAGAGAATTCTCCATACCTATATGGGTCTGCTGGATAGCCCTGTACTACGAGCTGCCTCAGGGTTGGGGACCCTGAGTGTCACAGGACAAATGTAGACAGGCCTCCTTCTGGGCCATGCTGGAATCTGCCTGGGCTGCAGCGGAGTCCGAGCATGGGTTCTGGCGCTCCACCTCCTTCAACCCTGCAGCCTCGAGCCAACCACCCAGCAGACCAGGAGCCAGGGGCTCTTTGGCCTGGTCCTAGCCTAGCTCTGCCTATCGTGGAACAGCTGTGAGGCACAGCGGTGAGAACGCAGGCCCAGCCACTCGAGCACACACCTGTCCCAGGACCTGTTGAAACCAGAACATTTACAGCCCCAAGACCCACCTACAGACTGGAACCCCCTGAGAGCTTGACCCAGAAAATTCAGGCAACAATCTGCTGTCCCTAGTACTTAGAACTCACCGGGCCACCACAAGAAACTGGTCGATCTGTTTATCCACGAGTGGGTTATGGGCCTCCCAGACCTTGGTCTCCAGTTTAGACTGATCTCGGCCATCCTCCTCACCTATAGGAAGTGTAGTCTGGTGAGCTCAGCAAAGGCTGTGGGGAAAACCCCAGTGGAGCCAAGGGTCTGTCTCCTTCCCAGGTGGACAGACCATTCCTCCTTCCCAAGTGATGGGAGATGCTGGTCTGGAAGAGAGGTCAGCACACATGCCCCCAACATACTCCAGGGCACCACTGGCACAGGGTGAGCTTCTATAACTGACACATACCCCTATGGCCAGGAGTGACCTGGAGGTCTCAAAAGAACACTGTGAAGTCAGAAAATCAGCAGGATGGAACTGTCACTCAGGACACTGAAAATGAGGCAACTGGGATGCAGACCACCTCTCAGTGCCCTGTGGTAACCAAGGCTTCATTCTAGCCCGTCTTTTCTGTCCCAGGTCCGGCAACGCTAACCCTAGATGCATGAGGGCCCAGGACTCCAGTGTCATAGTGAGACCTCCCCTGCCCTCAAAGTTCTGGCTGGGAAGACTCCTCATGAAATAACCTTTTATACTCACGAAGAATTCATAGCAGCGCCAAAGAGTCCCCAGGAGAATTGTGTCATGAACCTGGCCAGGCCTCTAGGGAGAGGCCCTGAGGAGCAACCCCATAACCATCCTTTGTCCTGAACTCTCTGGCCAAGGGCTACATTCATAATTTAGTGAGAGTATCAAGCTTCCTGGTTCCCACCAGATCCCATTAGTTCCCCTTTGGCCCTTGGCATTGATACACTGTTTGGCTATGGACAGCCTGTACTTGAGGCCCTGCAGTACGCTGGGTCCTGGGTCAGGGCACTTAGCAAGGTCTCTGGCAGAAGCAGGGCTGGATATCTCTAAGAAACCATTCCTGACCCTTGTAGAAGAGTACAAGAGACCTAGCAGGGACCACAGTGGGGACTGAAGGGCTTGAACCATCAGGATTCCCTGGTGGTCTTGGTCCACAGTGGATTCTAAAATCTCCAGCTTGAGCAGGCCCGGGGAAGTGGCATCTCCCCGTGCTGTGGTAGGTCTCTGTCTTGGTGTGGACTGTCCTCAGTCCCCTCACCTGCTATCCAAGTCAAGATGCCATTCACAGCAAATGCCTGGCAACTGCTTGGAGCACACAGCAAGGACTGTCTTGGGGCCCCAAGCCACCTCCTCACCAAGGAGACACACACTGCCGGGAAGCCACTGCTCCCCGTGCAAAAGGCTGCAGGGACGTCAGGAGGGAGGAGGACACCGCAGCAGGCCTGGGGTTCCCGCTTGGGGCTTATGGAGAATTAAGCCACAGCCCTGGGACCTGCTTTCGTCCAAGGCAGGCCCCACAGCCAAGGCAGGGTCTCCTGGGGCTCTCCTAGCACTCTCCAGCAGTCTCAAAGCACCCCGCTCAACCGGAGTGTCTGGATTCTGAGTAACAGATGCTGAAAAAAAAGTCATCTGACCTTTGAACCTCACCCACTTCTGTGGCCCTGCCAGGCAACTCAAGTTCACAGATTTCACAGCTGAGGCCTGTTGCTTCCCTCAGACCTTCCCCTGGGCCAGATGGGAAAAGCAGATACTATGGCTCCAGGACAGGAATCTAGACACGGTCAGGACTATTTGTGGAGCTTCAGGGCTGGGCCTGCTTGAGGAGGAGCCTGCAGTGAAGCCACAGTCAGTAGTTGGCTGGGCCCCGGCTGAGGAAGAACACATGTATGTGGGTCAGGAAGCCCAGAGCGGCAGGGACAAAATAACCAGGTTCAGCTGAGGGACAGAGGTCAGCAGATGAAGAGCAACCTCCTCTACAGAGCTCAAACCCTGTGCCTGGGGAGCCAGACCCCGCCCAGCAGCCATTAGGCTCAGCTTAACAAATACCTCACTCTGAGATCCAATGAGAGCCACGAAACTCATAGAATCCAGTAAGGGAGAAGGGCACACAAAACGAAGTAAAAACCATGCCAGGCCAGGGCCACATGCTCTAAGGAGGCAGAGCTCTCTGGCCTAGCATATGCAAGGCCCTGGCTTCTTACCCCCAGCAACTGCCAGATAACAAAACAGTAACATCTTCAGAGACACTAGGCACTACCGGCATAGAACAGGAATAAGTCACAACTTACAACAGCAGAGACACAGATGAGAGAGCTGAAGAGAACTGGTGTGTCACGTGACAAAGGGGAAAAGGGAGGTGGTGTGCCAAGTGTCAGGCTTAGAGTCCAAAATTCACCTCAGCTTTGAAGAAAGGCCAGAAGAGCCAGCCTCAGGTCCCCCATGGGAAGGCCACCGAGAGCTAAAGGACAGGAGAAGCCAGTCTCCCTAACCACCCAGTGGACTAGGCTGATCAGTGAGGAGGATCCAGAGACTCAGGGCTTGTGGTGGTGGGACACTAACCCTCTCTCAGATTCCATAAAAGAAGTTTCGCTACCTACTATGCAGTGGGGGGCAGGCCCAAGGAGAGTGCTGGTGAGCTGAGCTGGCTCAGGAGCCCAAAGCAGGTCCCAGAGAGATGAAAGAGGCAGCCAGGGCCCAGCCAGAGGATCCAGAAGGCCTGGGAGGTCCCAAAGTGGCTAACCGTAGGATGTACCAGAGCTAGTCATCGGCAGAGATAAGCTCCTAACATTAAGGGGACACTATGCCAAGGCCAGGACCAGTACCACCAAAAAGGGAGCTGAATCTGCTCAGAGCTGAGCCGGCAAGCACTCAATAGAATCCACAGGTTAGGAACACAGGGAGGCAGGGGATGGGGACAATAGAAACAGGACCAGCTGGGTGTGGTAGTGTTCACCTAAAATTCTGGCAGTCAGAAGGCTGAGGCAGGAGGATTAACAGAAGTTCAAAGCCGGGACTGGAGGGATGGCACAGCGGTTAAGAACACTGGTTGTTCTTGCAGAAGACCCGGGTTTGAATCCCAGCACCCACATGGCAGCTAACTACTGTCCATAACTCCAGTCCCAGGGGATCTGACACCTCTTCTGACCTCCGTGGGCATTGCATGACACAGGTGCACTTACCTACATGCAGGCAATATACGCATACACATAAAATAAAAATAAATGAAATTAAAAAAATAAAAGGTCAAAGCCAGCTCCAGGCCAGCCAGGGCTACATAGCAAGACCCGCTCAAAACTCAAACAGAGAGGGTTAGGGAAATGGCTCAAGGGAAATGGCTCTTTGGTTTTTTTGGTTTTGTTTTTGCTTTGAGACAGAGTCTCCCTGTAGCCCCAGCTGGCCTGGAACTCATTATGTAGATCAGGCTGGCCTTGGACTCACAGAGATCCACCTGCTTCTGCCTCCCGAGTAAGAGCACTGCTCTTGTGGAGGACCTGGGCTCGGTTCCCAGCACCTACATGGCAGCTATCAGCCATCCGTAACTCCAGTTCCAGGGGATCTGATACCTTCTTCTGGCCTCTGTGGGTATTGCCCAGCACAGGTGCACTTAGGTACATGCAGGCAAAACACTCATATACATAAAAATATAAATTAAAAATAATTTTTATTTTTGGGGGGGGTCTTTTTGAGACAGGGTCTCCCTGTAGCCCCAGCTGTCCTGGAACTCGCTATGTAGACCAGGCTGGCCTTGAACTCACAAGAGATCTGCCTGCCTCTGCAGGTGTTGGGATTAAAGGCGTGGGCCACCACGCCTGGCTAAAAATAATTTTTAAGAAATCAGAAACTACAACACATGGATCAGTGAGTGTGGAGGTGACTGCTGGGCAAATGCCAGGTCTTCAGGAGAAGACAACTTTGAGTCATCAGAATTTTGACTTGACTCCAGGCCCATCAGGATACCTGATGCCAGTGTTCATCTACTCTGTGCCTCCTCAGAGCCTGCATGTGCCCCAGCAAACTGCCACCCTGAGCCCAAGGTGCCATCATTCTCCCTAGAACCAGGCAGAGCACTTGAGATCCACAGAGGCTGCTGAACAGCTACATGGGATACTGAGCCCCTGCTTGGCTGCTGGGCCAGAGCCTGAGTGTTTCATTAGGAGATGAAGGTCAGAGTACCTGTGGTCAGCCTCCAGCTGGCCTCTAGCACAGAATACATACAGGTACCCTCCGAGTCACAAGCCCCAGGGGATTTACAGAAAAGAAAGCTTTTAGAGAGAAAAAGAGTTTTAAAAGTGTAATGAGCCAGTGAGATGGCTCAGTGGGTAAAAGCACTTACCACCAAACCTGACAAGCTGAGCTTGATCCCCAGTACCTACACAATAGAAGGATAGACTCATCTCCCACACGGTATCCTCTGACCTCCACACGTATGCCTTTCCACTTGAGTTCAATCCCTGGAACCCACATGGTGGAAATAAACCACCACCACCACCACCACCATCAAGGGTTTCATCCCCAGTGTTGCAGGAACAAAACCCAAAATGAAAACTGCCCAAGGGAAATTAAGTCTAAGCCTCAAGGGTTCAACACGTGGCTCTGGGGGCTGGGGTGCTATTGCATCCCAATGCCCACCGGGAAGGGGGCTCTGAGAGAGTTCACGTGAAGCCTACCTCAAACCTCATGCCCACTACCCCATGGACACTATGCCTGGCCAGTGTCTCACCATTACGTGTTATGTGTGCACACACATCAGGCACAGCCACAGCCACCACTTCCCGCCTTCTCCCAGCTGCGGCGAGCCTGTCCCTTACCTTCTTTCAGCAAGTCAGTGATGTCAGCCTGGTACCGGTTTCCTACTCGAATTTCCCCTTTATCAGCCAAGAGCGTCTTCTGCTGTGGGTCGTAGACTAGAGAATAGAAGAAGAAATCCTGAAAAACACCACACAAGGCAGAGGAGTCAGACAAGCCTGCTATCTCTGCTGATCCCCAACAAGCCGGTCCATGGATAGGGGAGGGCAGGACAGTGACCTGCCTGCTCATGACACCAGGCCAGAAGCACCTCAGCAACAGGGGAAATGCAGGGAGAGCTGGGAGGGACTCCATCAAACTGCTATAAAGGATGCTTGTCTGGTGAGAAACTGATAGCTCGGAGGATCATGGGACATGAACTTGCTGGGGGCGGGGGGTAGTCACTGGGCACAGCCCCCTCGTAGAAGACACAAAAGCTACCTTTCTGCCAGCACAACAATTTGAAATTTAATTTATAAGAAAGTATGTGAAAGCAACAAAAACCAAGGCCTCCACAAACAAACCCGACAGGCTGCAGGCAGGTAAACATGGAGATGCCCAAATGCTCCCAACAGAGTACAGAGAGCTATCCCCAACAGCAGGCTACAGCTCCTCCTGGCTGCTCCAGCTCTGTGCTCTAGCCACCCGGTCTGATGAGCACTGAAACTCACAACACAGTCTTTCCCAAACTTTCTCTGGCGCAGCTTTAAGAACCCCAAGTCCAGTTCTGTTCCATGGAAATAACATGATTATTTCTGTTTTGAGTAGTAGCCTCCTGGGCCTGCAGCAGGCTCTCCCACAGCACCTGGGCTCCTGCCGGTCCCCAAGATCCTGGGCCTGCAGCAGGCTCTCCCACAGCACCTGGGCTCCTGCTGTCCCTGTGCTCCCATGTTCTCTGCACTTCCAGGCCCGCAATTAGCATTTCCACAGTGCCTGGGCTCCTGCGGGTCTTGGTGCTCCCAGGCTGGAGGCCAGTTCGTCCCCAGCACCTGGACTCAAGCTAGTCATCATGTTGACATTCCATGACCCGCAATTCCTTTGCCTCTTTCCCAGCTCTCATCCCACTTCCTGCTGCCACCCTGAAAATAACTCTTCTCAGTGGCTCTACTGAGATGTTAGCACCACTATGACCTGGCATATCATATGCAGCCTGTCTGGGGACCTGGTCCAGAGGCAAGGGCTGCTGGCCCAGACCTGTCACTGTGCTCAGACCCTACTACTACTTCCTTGAATTACAGAAAGCATGTAGCCTGGCTTTCGCTGAGTCGCTCCAGTAGCAAGGGTACCAGGAATCCCTTCTGTTGGCTCCTGACTGGGATGTGGCTGCTCTTCTTGTTTCTTGAGATTTTCCTGTGAGGGCCAAAGACTGAAATCTAGGCAAAGCATGGTTCCCAGAGGCTGGTGGCATTTATACCTGTCAGGTCCCAGGTGCACTTGCTTGGACCCAGGTGGATTAGCACAATGCTGGGCAGCTCACACCACCCAATGGAAGAGGGTGAAGGCAGTCTCAGACACACAGAGGTCTCTGAGGTACCTGCTTTTCCCCATCACTCAGGTACTGCATGTTTCCTAAACATCTAAGTGGAAAACAGTATAAAGAACACACGGGCCCCATGACTGAGGCAAGCCGCAGCAGGACACTGCCTAGACCAGCTCTGGACTATCGCTGCCATGCCACAGCTGGGCTTGGCTCACAGTGTGTCTCTTCCTACTCCGCAGTGGCACCCTTCTCTATAGCTGGCACTAGGGATTTTTCCAAAGTCCTCTCTCCCTAGTGGAAACACTCTCCGCAGCAACCACAGCCTCTGCTTGGCTCCTGTACACTCAGTATTTCTCCGTTGCCTCCTCCACAGGCCCTGCCTGCTCAGCGGACTGCTGGCTCATATCTCGTGGCTGCTCAGAGTCCTGGCCCTGCAAGGTTTTACACAGCTCTGGTTGGACCACCATGTCCATGGATGCTCAGACTTGCAGCCCTATAGGGACTCACATAGCTCTAACTACCACTGTCTGACTATTTCTGGGTTTCATGTGGCAGGAGTGGGCTATGGCTGAGAATATGGGGTGGTATCCCGCAGGCTTACCATGAGCTCTGCATTTGGACACCAAGAGTCCCATGTGAAAGCTGTGGGCGAGCTCGGGAAATGCTCTATCATCCTGGCACCCTCGAGGCCTGAGCTTCAGTGGCACTCCCCAGGGACATGCAGGGATTGGGCCTTGTCTAGGCCAGCCTGAGCTGCCTGAACATGGAAGCCTTAGGCCACAAGGCTCAGGCTGTGGCAGCAGAGTCCTGGAAGCCAGGTCTCAGGATGGGGACTCCTATGTTTCCTACCTGACTACCAGGGTTCCCTTCAACTACCTGACTGGCCCAGCTATGGTGTCCCACAACACTCGCAGGGACTTTGCTTCCCCAGAAGCAGATAGTTTCCTGGGGGGTGGCATCTAATGGGCACACTTCACTAAGTGCAGGGTGATCCTGAATAAGAACTACTTGTCCCAAGTGCAGCAATGCCAAGGAAAGCCAGCAGCTCTGGGGATCACCTTGGACTGTTCTCCACTGGACACCCACCAAGCCCTTGGTAAGCACCCAGATGGGAGACAAGGTGACTCCAGCAACCCCAACCATATCCTCCACGGTGGTCATTTGAGAAGAAGAGGACCCCAGGAGGTACTCCGGATGGATATCTGGAGTGGTCAAAAGGATCCAAACTAATTTCCCCTCAGAATGCTGGTGTCAGGGTGCTGTAGGTAGAGAGGCAGCTAGGGCATAATGAAGAGGGTGAGGGTGGCCGCTATATCCAGGCCAGGACAGGTGCGGGGACAATGTAAGGGTAGCTACAGCAGACAGAGGGATGAGTCTCACCTCACGTTCCAGGTAGGACTTGAGTGACTCAGTCTCATTGAGTAGGGTGACGCTGCACTTGCCCCTGGAAGAGAAGGATGGGCAGGTGGAGGAGAAGCAGGCAGCAGGGGACCAGGCAGGGGCTGTGGGAGCTACCTGATATGGGTGGCAGGCAGAGACTCCAGCTGCCGAGAGAGGAACAGTTCCCGATGCCGCAGTTGGTGTTTAAGCTTCTCGGGCAGGTCCACCATTTCCGGGTTCTCTACCTCCTCCTCCACTTCCCCTGGAGGACAAAGAGGCCCTGTCAGTCAGCTCTGCAGACGGCTGCCACCAGCTCCAGTCCCCAGGCTAGCCCCCCACGTGCAGGGCGCCAAGCACAGGAGGGCCACCTCCCTGCCTAGCACATCCCCTGCCCACCCCAAGGTGGCTCAGGAGCTCTGGGCAGGGCTCTCTGCACATGCCCTGGCCCCCTGGGATACAGGGCCCCTGACATCAAGGTGGGAAGAGGACAGAATTCCTACTGGCCTCAGAAGCAGCTGGCAGAGAAAAACAGGAGAAACACGGGCACACTACACATCCAGGACAGAAGGGATGGGCAGCTTTCCTCAGCCCTGGGTTCCGTCCTCCAGCCCAAGGCCAGATGGCCCTGCATAGCCCACTGTAGACTTCCTGCACCACAGGACACCCCTTGAGGCCTGGGCCGCAGCAGCCAAGACTGGGCTGTAGGCTGAATGTGGGGAATCCCTCCCTCAGCCGGCTGGCAGGGGACGCGGGGACGGGCATGCAGGCAGCCCATCCAGGATACAGCCACCTGTGCGTCGCCCGCCCCAGCCCAGGGACACAGACGCGAGGACGCCCTCCTTGCAGAGGTCGGCTCTTACCTTCCTCGCCGGTGTCCGCCCCTGGTCCGGCTCTATAGCAGACTGACAGGGCTACATAACAGACAGACAGCACCCAGATGGCAGGTTAGGGCCAGCGCCAGCGCCTGCTCCCTGCCCAGGGCCCGGACCGAGGAGACATGGGGGCCACAGGCCTCCCAGTGGGGGACAAATACCACCCAGCCGAGGACCATCTACACACATCCTGCCTGCTCCAACATTCAGGCTGCCCACCCACCTGAGGCCCATGCCTCTTCCAAATGCTGCCTGGACCCTCTCTGCATGAGACTTCTGTCCTTCCCAATCACAGCACTCCAAACACACTGCAACAGTCAGGAGCTAGCCCATCTCCAGATGGCAAGTACGTGAGCCAGGGTCTCTGGACAGGATGGCACAGACCAGGGCAATACATGCCAGTATCTGGGGCTCCCACCCAGAAGATGCTGACCAAATTAGAGAGTGTGAAAGAGTGTACACTTTGATGGCCCAGGCTTGCCCAGTGTGTCCACCAGGGGGACAGCCCCAACTACTGTCACCAGGCCCTAGTTCCAATCAGCCTGCCTAGCATGGCTGCTCTCTGTTGCCCCCATGTGGTGACTGCAGGAAGTTCTGGCACCTCAGATGGAGGCCAGGACTGGGAGGTAGGGATCAAGGCTTGCTTTCAGTATGACAGGGCCTCAGGAACCTAGGGCATCTCTTTTCCTCCTAAACATGCAGCAAGCATGCCTGTCCAGAGCAGCACCTGCCCAGCAGTCAGAAACTCCACACAAATTATCACCCAGAGCCTGGGTGATCACAGGGACAAGAGGCCCAGCAGCCAACCCCTCAGTCAGCTTCTGCTTGCACACACCATGTTAACACAACACAGCTAGTGGACAGAGCCAAGCCTCCATTGGTGGATGGGCCCATGCACAGTGTTCCCATGAGCAGCCCTCTCGCCAGCCCCAGCAGAGGCCCACAGTGGTTCCAAGATGCCCTCGCCTCTCCCAGCCCCAGGGCAGGGCTAGACCTTGTCCTAGCCACATTTGTAGCCTCTGGCTCTAGCTCCCCATAAAGATCTCACAAAGGGCTAATCCCGAGGGCAAGTGGGACAGTCCCCACCCTTACTCCAATCTCCCTCTCAGGCCCAGAAGCACTAGTACTGGATTCCCACCCGCCTCCAGCCTCACTCTGCTGGGCCCAGCCAGGCTTGCTGTGCAGGGAAGAGGACAGGGCACATTCCTACCAAGCCCCTGTGGAAGGAAACTCTTGCTACAAGGGATAGTGTCTGGCATCCTAACTGAGGGTAGTGCTTGGGCTGAACACCCTGGTGGGGCCTCAACTGTGGGAACCAGAGGCCTCTGACCCTAAGGCAAGGCCTTCACTGGGTCTCTACAGCTCCTGTGGTAAGGGCTCCCTGCTGTGGGACCAGCTGTGCCCTGGCTATAGAGAGCTCTAGATAAATGGAAGGAGTGGCAGGCGGCCCCAGGGAATCCTCAGCAGTCATGAGGCAGGCCAGCAGGAGTCAGCCAGCAAACTCTGTGGTGCCCTTGATGGCTGCCTCCTTGGCTTGGCTAGGCTCCTAGGCCTGGGCAGACAATCCTCCATGCAGCTTTCGTGAGAACTCAGTGGAGGGATGGTCTCCCTGGTTCCAGGAGGCACTCCACTCTGTACTAAACTAGCCTGGGCATCCTTTCTGTGTCCTCACATCATAGAGACAGCAGCCCTCCTGGGCCACCTGGACAGCAGAGAGGCTCCAACCAGGCTACTTGTCCCTGGTTCCCACTGCAGGTAACTGCCCCTCCAGCAAACCATCACCCTCCACTGTGGCAGACACAAGATGGCCCCAACCTTCCTGTAGACTTGGGACGTATGGGCTACAACCATGCCAAACATCCACAGAGCATGCAGCACATGCAGCTGGGGGCCACAGGGTCAGAGGTCAAGGGCAGCCCAAGTCTACATCCAGTAGGGGTGCTGAGCACATGACCCCGATCCTAGATGGGAGGTGCGTGTTCATTTTGGAGGCAACAGAAACAAAGGCTCATGACCAGCGAAGTCACCCAGGGCTGCCTGGAGCCCTGAGCAGAATGGCCGGCCCTTCACAGCTAACTACCCCTATTTTTTTTGTCTTTTTGAGACAGGGTCTCCCTGTAGCCCCAGCTGGCCTGAACTTGTTATATAGACAAGGCTGGGCCTTGAATTCAGAGATCCACCTGCCTCTGCCTCCTGAATGCTGGGATTAAAGGTGTGCGCCACCACACCCAGCAACTACTCCTACTTAAGGCCAGTTCTGGTCCCTTCTTTACCCCTCCCTAACCTGGTCCCAGAGATGGGGAGGAAAATGGCCAGTTGTGGACATCCTACCTCTCAAACGCTCCTGCTGGGGGCAGCTACCTAAAGTTCCTACGTGACTGCCACCACAGGGAGACCCTGGCTCCAGCAACCCTGGTCCCACCCGGCAGGAATAGGGTCTGTGAAGACTACAAGTGGGTCCTGAGCCCTTCACCCAGCAGCAAGAGTCAGGGATGATGCTTGGATAGAAAAGTACCCTCCTGGCTGGACGGCCTGGGCAGCCCTGCTCCTCATCTGCTGGGAGGTATCACCCACAGCCTCATAGTCCTCAGGCTCAGGAACAACCCACCAGGTGACTAAACCATCTAGGCTAGTCCATGGCAAGGGGCATAGGACACTGGCAAGAGGCACAAAGAGGGATGTTTTGCCATAGCCTGTGGGGAAACAGGACCCGAGAGATACTGTGAACTTGCACAGGACCCCTAAAGATGCATGGCAGTTGGGAATGTTCCATAGGTCTAGCATCCAGCACTTAGTTGTCCAATGCTCACAGACTCCTGCTCCAGTTATATGACCCACAAGTGCAACAGGTGTCATCAGTCTGTAGGAGCCTGTTTCAGAGTGAGAGGTCAGACCCTAAGCACAAGGACCAGGCAGGTGTCCAGTGGGGAGGAAAAGAGCCCCTGGAACCATGTTTATCAGGCTTGGATTTGAGTTCTCAGAGCAAGGAGAAAGGCTCTTGTTTCAGAAAGCACTATGAGGACGCAGGGGACAGCTTCCAGCAAAAGGAAAACAAGCAAGCTATCTGAGGGGCCAGGTAGTGACCAGGACCTCTGTCCTGGACCAGCATCTCCCTTACCCTTTGCCTAGTGGGCCTGAGCCAGGGGCCAGGCCCACCAACATTCCAGGCTGGTCCACAACAGGCATAGGGCACTAGTGAGAGGCACAGAGGATTGTTCTGTCCTAGCCCATGGGGAAACAGGATCTTAGAGGGACTGTGCACTTGCACAGGGCCCTAAAGGTGTCACCAGAGTCCAGCTTCAGACAGGAGAGGACAGAGCAGGCTAACAGAGCAGCCTCAGTGAGGCCAGGACCCAAGAGCAGGCCCTGAGGGGGACAGGCACATCACCCCAGGGAAAATGCAGAAACTCACTTGCATGCTTGTCAGCCAGAGCGATGAGGCTGCTGGAAATGTCCCGCCTTCTGTAGAAACACACCACTTTGGCCTCCACGTTCCCATTGGCTGTCTGTAAGAGCAAGGCAGAGGTGTCAGCGATGTAAGCCCCAGGAGGGGCCTCACACTGGGCCCAGGCCACCCTCCCATCCCCGCCCCCCCCCCACTGCCTGTCTCCTATGGCCCCAGGAACATTCACAGAGGAAAGGAATGGATCTTCAGTACCTCAGCCCAGGTGTGCTGCCCCAAGTGGGGTGGGGACAGCCACATCTCTAACATACCCAGTCAGGTCAGAGCAACCAAAAGGGGATGCACAGTGGACTAGACCTCACAGTATGATCCCCTGCCTCTGCTGCCCCCATGACCTGGGCACTGAGGTACTACGCTGGCCGCCAGGGCCCTACAAAGAGAGTGGCCCCAAAGGGGTGGGAGGTCTGGGACTGACAGGTCCTCGCATCAACCCCTGCTTGCTCTACCAGAAACCCTCAAGGACAGCCCTGGCCCAGCCTGCAGCCACCCCCACTCCCTCTAGCTCAGGCCCCAGCACCATCCACCACAGGGCGTGCAGCAATGAAGACCTGTGTCACAACAGCTACCGTCCTGCTGAGACCTTGAGCCGACTGTGTACCCTGCATGCTGGCACTAGGAATATCACACAACCAGCCAGGGTCCATATAACATGTAAGTAAGGATGCAAGGGTTAATTCTAACCCTGACAGGCGTCCCCGTCCTGGATGAAGAGTCTGCACACAGGATGTCCGCTCACTCCTGCTTATCTACCCATTCGTTCACTTACATTGCTGTGGGCTGTGGACACCTGCCGTACCTAGAGCCATCATCCAACAGGCCTCCATGCCTCCTGTGCTCAGACCATCCTGCTGTGGCCACCAGGAGCTCACTCACTAGCTCCTGTGTCTCTGACAGGCCCTACCGTGGCGCAACAGCACACGTACAGGGTGAGGCATCAAATGTCACAGGCAGTCCTGCAGTGACAACAGACCGCAGCCCCATGACAGCTACATGGGTCCAGACTTCTCCAACTTCCAACAGTCACCGTGGCCAGGCCTCACCCCACACATAGCCCAGCATACACTACACATCCCCAAAATACCATATTTCTGATTTTGTTTTCCATATCTGTACCTAATTTCTTTTCCTGTTGCTATGCAATAAATTCTCAGACAAAAATAACTTAAGGGAGGAAAAGTTTATTCTGGCCCATGGTTCCAGGCTACTATCCCTCAAGGTGAAGAGGTCAAAGCACCAGGAGCTTCAAGCAGCTGGTCAGTGGCTTCCATGGTTGGGAAGCAGAGTGATGGAGGCAGGCTGCTGCTCAGTTCGCTTTCTCCATTTAATAGTCCGGATCCCAGCCAGGAATGGTACTGTCCACCACAGGCAAGTCCTCCCACTTCAATTACCAAGATAATTCCCCACAGAGAGGCCCAGAGAGCTTGGTGGTGGCCGCACAACCATGTTAAAATGGCAGAGCTGCTGTCTGGCCTTGTTGCTTGTTTGTAGCCTTTAGCTGCGCACATGGGCTCTTAAAGAAGTATACTGGCCACTTTAGTCTTTGGTTATGCTTCCCTTTTGGGTGTTTAAGGCCATACAGCTGGCCCAGATAAACCACTTTATTTTTACTCTTAAGGCCATTTGAGGATCTGTTCGAACCTCAGGGGTCACATGGGCTTGGGAGGAGCCCCTGGCTGCTTTCTTTTACCAGTTCTGCCTATGTGAAGATGAGTCAAAGGTCCTGCTCCACTGTGGCTGGCTTTGCTTGGAAGCATGGAGGAAATGATTCTTCTGTGTTGACCCTCCTCTTTGTAGACTGGACACTGGTTCAAGTCCACCTCATGGGGTCTCCTCGGCCTCCTTGATCAAGAGGACAGGTGACCCACCACCGTTACAGGACATTTTGAGAGATGCTCAAGTAGTGGGAAACGGCTGGGGGTGCCGACAACACAGCAGACAGTAGTAGCAGGGATAACAGAGTATAAGGGCTCTAGTGGGGGGAGGGAGGCTATGGGAGGTGCCATCTGGGAAGTAGGTGTACAGTTGAATAAGATGGTTTGGGATGTTCTGTGTGATATAGACACACACAAAAAAAATAAAAAAAAAATCAACAAATTTTATTAACTGTATTATATTTGAGGAGGAAACATGGAAATTGACATCATGCTAATTAGTAGGGGTGATAAACATTACCATTGAAATCTACCCGATGACTTCATAGACATACACAGGTGCCAAGGATCCAAGTACAACCGATTATGACTAGTAATAATCAGATACATACAGATTAGAGATGCATGCACCAACATCTCAGTGTTAGTAGCAAAAAGAGTCTTTCTATAAGAAACAGTATATTTTAAAATGGAATGGAGATCTTTTTTAAAGGTTAAAACTCATTCAAAGCCGGGTGTGGTGGCACACGCCCTTAATCCCAGCACTCGGGAGGCAGAGGCAGGCGGATCTCTGTGAGTTCAAGGCCAGCCTGGTCCACATTGTGAGTTCCAGGACGGCTGGGGCTACAGGGAGACCCTGACTCAAAAAAAAAATAATTAATTAAAAAAAAAGGCAGAGCTGGTACTGCAACACAGTCCTCTTCCTCCCTGTTCCCACAGTCCCGTCAACCACGCTTCTCCATTTGCCTAGTTTTCTACCCAACTACCACAGACACCTCCAAAAGGCTCCGCTGGGAAGTCCCTGAACAAATGTCACGGTTTGATCCTTGGAGACACTCCCACACCATCCTCACAGGTGTCCAGGCTCGGGTACCCCCACCTTCCTTCCCAGAACAGTGGTCTCATCACTGCGATCGTGCACAGCCTCCATGGCCTCCTAGGAGGCTAGCAGGTGTGCACGTGCAACCTGCCTTTCCTCTCAATGTGCTCCATCTCCCGTGCTCTGAACGGTGAGGCTCATCAAGAAGGCGCTGTTACTCCTCAGGTCACTCCCGCCTGTCGGCAAGGTTCATTTCCTGTAATTCCTTCCGAGACAGTGTTGGGCTGCAGGACCGTTTCTGGTTTTCTGACTGCTTTCCATCTCTTTATCCCCGTCGCACTCTCCAGGAGGAGTCCCCAGCTGTCACCCCATCTTCCCTTAAAGCCCTTTCCTCTTCTGGGTGCTCATGCTTATTTTCAAGAGCTTCCCTCGCCCTGACTCCCAGGCACAACGCCTGCCCATACTCCATGCTGCCTCTTCCCCCTGAGGATACTGGTGTGCTTTCAGTTTTGTCCCCTGCACCAGCTCCTCTCTGGCTCCATGTTCATGTGTGCATGTGTTTATCTTTCATCTTAAAGGTCTTCTGTGACATCTCATCCTGTTGCCCACAGGGGGCTTCACAATGCTGAAAAGCTAGGGCCATGGCATCATCACATGGTGTCATCACAGGGCCGAGTGGGCAGTCATATTGTTCCACACCACGCTTTGGCTCCCAGGAGAAACTCATCACCTCCCACCAGGGAGGACTTGTCTGAACTCTGCACACCTGAGTGTGGATCCTGTTGGACCCACTGTTCTAGCACCGAGAAGGGCTCTGGCCAGTCAAGTTCCCAGACTTCCAAGCTGTCTTATGAGTCTGGAAAACTCCCACAGTGAAAACAGTACCTCATCCTCTCAGGTAACCTGGGTGGGCTTTACAACTTCCTGATCTGTGCTGACAGCTGTGAGTGGTGCCCACCTTCATGTCCTGCATCCTGGAACACAACTTCAGTGCTCCTTTCCTTTCCTAATATCCTAGGGACGTCAGGCAAGGGAAAGGTCTATGCCCTAGAGGCTGGCAGTGCCAGCCCGAAAATGGCTCCAACCATCACCTGCCTCTGAAATTCTGGAATTTCTCATCACTGATGGGGCTTGTCCTTGCTCTGTAAGAGGATTCCGCAGCAATTCTCTGTGTGTTGAACATGTTGGCTGTGGATGACAGCCCAGGACATGAGGTAGTTTATGCAGAGTTAACCTCAAGTACCAGAGAGCAAGACATACAGTGTCCCCAAGGCTGTGGAGATCTCTGTATCTGTAGAGAGCTAGGTGCAAGACCAAAGCCAAAGTCAGGCAAGAGCCCTATTCTTACAGCACAGGGGCCTGGCATTGAGGTTCAGCGAGGCTGGTCTACACCTGGGAATCTGGGCCAGCACACAACCCGTCACTGCATGACTGGTTGGTTGTGCTTAGCCCTGAGGGCTGAGGCTCATGCAGAGCATTGCTGCTACATGTGCTGGGTCCCAGGACACCTGCAAGCTTGTGGTTCCACCGTAAGGTAGAGAGGACACAGCCACACAGCCTTGGCCCGCTCACTGCAGCTACAGTACTGTGTAGTTGACATGTGTGAATAGGAGCCTGCTGGTCCACATACAGGGCAGCCACCTGCTCCAGCTGAGAGCACTAGCCACCCAACCACTGCCCTACCCTCCTGTCAGCTCAGACTGGGGCCAGCCACAGGGTACCTATAATGGATCTGGCCCCAGTGAGGTGAGTCAGAGGAAAGCCCTGTGCCCACCTACGTCACCACAGACCTCAGGCCTCCAGGAGGTGGCAGATGCTGCCGCAGCATAAGGCCTCAAGCAGCACAGCCTAAGAAGCTGGCAAGGCCAGACTCTAGAAGGCCCTGGGGCCACATCTTGGCACCCATCAGGGCCTACCTGCAGGGCCTAGGTCAGGTTCAACTGGGCCAAGTGTGGGGCAATACCCAACCTTGCTCTCCCTGTTCTGTTTGATCCAAAGACTCACAAGTCACCAATGCCAGCAAGTCCAAGTTCCAGGAAAGCAGCCTCTCCTGTTGCCTGTGGTGTTCTGGGAAGCTAACATGGCCCCAGGGCTACCCAGTCTAGCAGGAGAGAAGGCAGGTCTCCAGGGACACAGGGCTGAGAAGAAAGCTGGGAGGGGATATCTGCCTACCCCAGCACTCTGGGAAAGTCTCCAAACTGGGGTCAGCTTGTGAGGGAGGCCAAGAGCGGGTGGGCCACATCTGACAGTCCTGGTGGCGACACAGCAATGTGTAGGGTTAAGAAGGCTTAGTGTGCATGCATGCCATGGCTCTGCCATGACCTGGCCTCAACCCCACCCCACTTCTCCAGTCGCCTGGAGGTGACTCCAAGGGCAAAGCAGACAGAATGAAGCCCAGGTTTTGGAGTCCACACATCCTTTCCCCCCATTCCCAGCCTCCACACTAGGTGGCATGTGGGTGCCCCCGGGTCTAGGGTAATGAAACAACCATGTCTCTGGACCAAGGAACAAGTAACGGACAAGGGATCCCAGCACACAGATGCTGCATGTGCCCTCAAGGCTGCAATGGGCAGAATGGGAAATTCTGCAATGCCCATGGGAGTCCGGAGGCCAGGAAGCCACTTGGGCTAACAAGGGTCGAAGGAGAGGAGTCGGTGGGAGGGGCTGGGGGACAGGCTGAGCTGTGAACACTGAGGGCTACTACCCTTGGTCTTTGACTAGTCTCCACAATCATCCACCCAGACTTCTCTCAGCCCTTGCTCTGTTCAGGCCCAGGAGAGCACCTGCCCCAGACAGATTAGGACCTGTTGGGTAACACTTTGGTTTGGCAACACCTCAAGGCCACCCTGAGCTCATCCTCAAGAAGAAATCCAGGCATGGCCCCAGAAGAAGCCACAAGGGACCCACTCACATCCTCTCCTGGAGAGAGACCCAAGTCTAGGCAGTCTAGAAGCCCAGAACACAGTGGCCACCTGCAGCGGGGCAGGTCCCTCCCCCCAGGGTCAGGCAGCAGCGCCACCTTGCTGAGCTCTTACCTTATTGAGCTCTTCAATCCTGCGGATCAGGTACGGGTTGCTGGAGGAATTCTCAAAGTAGACGTAGTCTGCAAACAGAGAGGCCATCACACACAGCACTGACTCTCCAGACCTTCCTCCCAGGACTGACTAGGAGCCTCAAGCAGATCCTCTAGCAGGGAAGCCTCAGCCCTGCTCTGCTCTCAAGTGTGGAGTAGGGGTGGAGGGGTAGGAATGGAGGGAGCAAAGCCCTGCACCACCAGAGAAGCAGACAGAGCCCAGAGCGGGGGACTGTCCTGGGAGGGCCTGCAGCCCTCTTTGAACATCCAACGCCAACTGACCCCACTACAAGTCCTCACCAGGAAGTTGTCAGGTCTGAATACAGCTTCGCCTATAAAGCCCAGTTTCAAAGCTGCCAAAGCCACAGGGACACCTTTCCACGTAGCTGCTGCTGGGATTACATAAAATGTGTCCACCATTCACCCCCCAGAGACCATTTCAGCCCAGCAGGTGCCCCCCGCCAATGTTTCCTCCAAAAGAGAAGTAGTAACTACACAAGACACAAGCCAGCACTTCCAGATGGTCAGGCACAGCAATAAGACAGTCACCTCAGAATCAATGGATCAGCCTCCTCTGCGGTGTGGGAGAGTGACAGGCCAGGTGCCCAGAGAGGTGCAATCCCAGGGATGCCATAACCCTACTGGGTCCCCTGGGACTGTGAGGTTAGTATAAAACGTGCCCCTCTGGTGAAGCCACACAGCTCTCAGTGTTGTTGCTTACAGGTGGAGAACAGAAAGCTCTGGAGACTGGTACTTAGCCTAGACAGCCCAGACCAGCCAGCCACCACCAGGACCCAGGAGTCCCAGGGCAGGAGTACACCAGACTGCCAGCGCCCCCAAGGCTGGCAAGATTCTTTGTACAACCTCCTCCCTAGTCGAGGCTGACCAGGAGGTGCCAGTTGGAACGGGCCCAAGTAAACTGAAAGAACTGACACAGGAACCCAGTCCGGCCAGGTTGGGTTGACCCTGAGTGACCAGCACCCGTGGAAGAGCGCCAAGGGCTCCCTGCTCCCACGTGGGCACACACCTGCAGGTGTATGCCTGTCACCGTATACTCTGCTCCCTGGGCCTCTGCCTGCAGGTCAGCCACATCCTCACAACTCCAGTCACACAGCTGGTACACAGAGGTACTCTCATCAGGGTAAATGGCCCTGGAAGAAGCAAGGCCCAAGAGAAGGAAGGGGCACAGGGTTGGAGGAAGGTTCTAGACTTAGATCTGGGGCCCTCCTGGGACAGCCCCTGAAAATATGAAAACTCCCTCATGAATTTTATCAGTGTGCATTGTTATCTCAAAAAACTCAAAATCTGGCACACACCTTTAATCCCAGCACTCGGGAAGCAGAGGCAAGTGGATCTCTGGGAGTTCGAGGCCAGCCTGGTCTCCATAGTGAATCCAGGCCAGCTGGGGCTACAGGGAGACCCTGTCTCAAAAAGACCAAAAAACAAAAAACAACCCCCCCCCCAAAAAAAAAACAAAATCTAAGCTTTCTTCTTACAAATCACAGCAAATTAAGCACTCCCAACCCCAAGTTATTCCTACTTGCCACAAGGTGAAATAGAGTGAAATGTCCCCCAGGTGAGGAACAGGCAAACAAGAACCCCATCACCTCAACAAACGACTGCTCAGCACACAGGGTAAGGTCCAGCACTCACAGAACAGGCAGGCCGCTGATCTCTGAGGATGGGCACACAGACATCCAAGGGCAGGGCAGCACGGGTATGAGAATGGGGAGGTGCCATGCCATGACAGGACTGGCTCAGGGACAGGGACATACTGTGACCCTGGCAGTAAGAACAGGACTACACACCTTTTCCAAACCTCACAGAGACGTGCCCCACAAAGATGACGCATGCTGAATGTATATTACACTTTAGTAAGAAAACACAGAGGCTGAAAATCAAAATGAACAGAAATCGATGTGAACTCACGAAGATGGAGAAAAAAGCCCAAAAGAACCAAAAAGTGATTAAAAGATCAATAAATCTTAGGCTGGTAACAAGTAAAAGAGAAGTTACAGAAAACCATCATCAGTCATGACAGCAGGACAGCCTCACACGTCCCACTGCTGTGCGGTGCTAAGACAGGAAGTTTTCCTGCCAATGACGACTCAGATGAATGGATCAACCACCTAAAAAACACATAAACCGCCAGGCGTGGTAGCACACGCCTTTAATTCCAGCACTCAGGAGGCAGAGGCAGGTGGATCCCTGTGAGTTCAAGGCCAGCCTGGTCTACAGAGTTCCAGGACAGCTGGGGCTACAGGGAGACCCTGTCTCAAAAAGACCAAAACCAAACCAAACAAAACACACATAAACCAGCAGAGCTCACCCAAGAGCACACGGCCACCCCAAAGACAGCAATGCATAGATCAGGGCTGAGGCACACCTCAGTGGCAGGGCACTGTCAAGGGTGCTGAAGGCCCAGTCGCACTCTCTCTCTCTCTCTCTCTCTCTCTCTCTCTCTCTCTCACACACACACACACACACACACACACACACACATTCTATATGATAAAAGTACAAACAGTTGGGGTACTGGAGACAAGGCTCAGCAGTGAAGAGAACTTGTTGCTCTTGAAGAGGACTGGGTTCAGTTCTCAGCACCCATGTGGGGTAGCTATAACTCCAGCTCCCTGGAAAGGGGATCCAATGCCCTCTCCCGGCCTCCGCAGGCACCTGCACTCATGCAGAGATACACACACATACACGTGATTTAAAATAACATCTAAGTACAAACACTAGTGAGAAAAATCAAGGAAGAAAAACAAATGGTACAATAAAGGTGTCGGACTTTATGATTACACGTTGGCAAACTTCCAGCAATCCAGCCAGCAGACTAGGTTGTGCAGGGCAAGTCTGAACCAAGCAGTGTAGACGTATTACTATAACAAAGTTTTCAAAGTCTTACTGTGAAATCTAAAACAGAACGAGTAGTTTCAGAGCTCAGATGTCCTAACAGGAAGGCACATGCCTTAGCAGACACTATCTGGCTTCAGCTGAGGCACAGGGTTAGTTCTGCTCAGGTTCAGCATCCATACTGCCCTGGAGGCAGACCTTGCGACACTGGCCAAGTGTCTCTCAAGAGGATGGCAAGAGCTGGGATCTGTATTCAGGGAGCAACTTGAGTAGATGCGGTCTCTGCAGAGTTCTGTTCCGTTCCTCTCAGGGCCTGTTCTCCCAGAAGTCCAGAGTGAGGGCTCTCCCCTATATCTAGGCTGTCCACACCCTGCCCAGCTGAGGAAGCTTGTGTCCTTACTTTTGGGAAGTGGTCTCACAGTCCTGGGAGTGTCTCCCACCCAGGCCTCAGCCATGTCAGGCAGTCCTTGGCAACAACATGGCTTATGGTGGGGGCCATGGGCCATGTGGCAACAGCCTGACCCCTGAAGGGGCAGAGACTAAGAAATGGGGTGGTCAGCATGAACATATGATCAACCTCACATAAGAGCCCTGGGTCTATGCATGTCACTGACCATTGGCAGTGCATGCTAGCCTGCCCCACACCTCGGGAGAAGGCTGGAGGCCTCACCTGCCTCTCCTGAGCCCACCCTGAGCCCCATGCTTGGCCTCAGCTGATGCAGCACGTTCTTCCATTGGGAGGAGCAGTCTCATGAGTCCTAGCAAAGTTGAGGTCCCAAGGGTAGTCCTAGGGAACCCCACCTAACCCTACAGCAGGCTTACAGTGCAGGAAGCACTGGCAAGTGCTGTTGAGTGGTGCTCCCGCAGACATGGGCTTCTCAGGGATCGGCAACATAGCTCAGGAACACGCCTGCTCAGGGCTTCCCACTTCATCGCTCCCCAGCAGTGACTTTAACACAGTATACGAACATGGACAAGTGCTTCTCTGCCTTGAGTGGTAGTACTTCACAATAAATTAGCAGCATTATCGAGCATGCAGCAAAACTAATTCCTAAAGTCATTCACTGCTTTAATAATGGCGATCACAAGTGGTCTGTCTCATTTTGGGAATCTTCCACTCTGGTCCAAGCCTAAGTACTGGCAAGCCACCACACTGAGCTGTACACCGGGTCAGCTTGCGATGTTGACCTAACAAACGTTCACAGAACTGATGCCGTCAAGTCTTTGAGATCAGGCAAAGCACTGTCCTTGGCAGCAGCTCGGTGAGGCGTGACCAACTCAGATGTTTCCCATAAAGTCCTTACTACCAAGCCCCGGGGTGAAAAACCTGCCTTTCTGGCACCTGACATCTCCATCAAGCTTCATTCCCATCCCACCCCCACCCCTTCCTGCTCCCTAGCTTCCACCTGTCCCACATCTTAGCAGATTCCACTCCAGTCTGCACCTCAGCACCTTCCCGACTCCTGCTGGCTGGACGTTGTTGCGGAGGCTCACACTTCCCTCTGGTGCTCATCACTGACTAAGCGCCACCACCTTTGCTGGCCAAGACCCAGGAGCTCACAAACCCCACTGTCCCAAATGCAGGTGTGCTGAGGGCCACTGTTTCCCCCACAAGGTGCATCTTAGAGTGGGCTCGTCTCTGGACACACACTCTGGCTGCTGCTGTGTGGCTAATAAATGTGTTACTTGGAAGTTCACTTTGTATCCTCATTTTCTGAGGAAGATTCTGGGGATGAGCATCTCCCTTTTAAAGTCTCTAAACCATTCTATCATGCATCAAGCTGGGGGTGCTGAGATACCAGCCTGCATCGTGTTTCTTCTGCACAGTAACTGAGTACGGATGCTGAGCAAGGCTTTGCTGTCTGAGGTGATGACTGGTGACACACACTGCACTGTGCCTAGAAACCACAACATTCCAAATCCCTACCTCACACCACATGTGCTCAAAATGGTTAGGGCCACTGGGTTTGTGAGATCTGCAGTGTGCTGAGCACACAAAAGCAGTAGTCACTGTGCTACTGTTGACACAGGAAATACTTCTTTGTCCCTGTCCCCATTTCCTGGCGCAGCTCCTAAAAACCTCCAGTTAGACGAGAGCATCTTGCACATACGACAGTGAAATATGGAGTGTCCCGAAAGGCCTATGTGGGGCAGGCTTGGTCTCCAGCTTGTGTTGGGTGAAGCACAGGGGAGGGGTTCGGGCCACAGGAACACGCCCCTAATGGGGAGTGTGGGGCTTAGAGTCTCTTCCCAGTTCTTCATGTCTGGACAAGTGACTGGGGACTAAAGCCTCAAAAACTGTGAGCCAAAATAAACGGTCCCTCTTCGTAAGTTCATGATCTCAAACTGTCACAGATATAAAAAGCTGGTATCACTGGATGCCAGTAAGATGGCTGTACTGGCCCCTGTGGGCCTCAGCCCAGGACTGACCCCAGAAAGACCAGGCAGGATTAGAAGAGAGCAGGGACTTGCAACCCACCACTTCCATGGAGGGGGTTGGGGGCTGCGCTGGTCATCAATGGACTTGATCCTGCCTACACACAGGGCCTGCATAAAAGGCCCCAAAGGCCTGGGTTTAGAACATCCACACAGCTGAACACAGATGTGCCTGAGAAGAAGCCATCTAGAGACTTGGGGCCAGCACATGGTGCTAACGCTGTTCCTCAGCTTGTGCACCTCTTCACCTGCCTGTCTCCTGGTGCCCTTTGTAATAAGCCAGCGGAGTGTTCAACCCTGCAAGCTGTGCCAGCAAATTAATGGAACCCGAAGAGAACGTAGCAGGAGCCCAAGAGTTCTACGCTGTCTCTAGGTAGGTGGTGTGCATTCAATCACACCACACCCAGCCAGCCAGTGTCCTGGAGACCTGGCCAGCAGCTGATGGGAGATGACACCACCACCACATTTGATGGCATGGCTGCAGTGCTGGGCCTGAGGAGGAAAAGCAGGCTGGTTATAGCTCAGAATCAGCCATGGGATATATGTGTTGGCTTCAGCATGGCTATGTTCCAATAAAACTTTATTTATGGATACTACAATTTGAATTTCACGTAATCCTCACATGTCATGAAGTATTCTTTTGATTTTTTTCTCAACCTTGTAAAAATGTAAACACCATTCTTAGCTCATGAGTCATACAAACCAGGCAGTACAGTTTGCTGCTGTAGTTTCAGTTGGGGTACCAGCCTCTCCCCCAGTCTGATCCCATCCCAACCAATCCAATCTCACTAGCTTGTTTGCTTTGTAGAAATCAACAAGCCAGGACCAGCAAGTAGACATTTGCTGCCAAGCCTGACGACCTAAGTTCAACACATGGCTGAAGGAAAGAACTGACTCCTCCGAGTTGTCCTCTGACCTCCACATGTGTGCTGTGGTACATGCACCCCCGCCCCAACACAAACAGATGTAAGAAAGTTTAAAAAAAATAAAGACTCAACAAGCCAATTCCAGACTTCTGAAGGGAAAGACAGGAAACCAGGCTGCATGTTTCTGTAAAGGAATAAAGTTGGACAATCACACCAGCTGACTCCAAGATAGTGAAACTGCAGTGATCAAAATGTGCACTGGCAAAAGCTGACACACAGATCAGTGAGAATGCATACCAACAAACAGAACGCCAACATCTGGCTGCCTGACTTCTGACAGGTGTCAGGGCAACTCAGTGAGAAAACCAGACATGGCTCGCCAAAGCATCTTCACCCTCAAGAAACTAACAGGATAGACGTAAACGTCAAACTCTAAGTGTTCTATAATAAAAAGGACTTTGTGACTCTGACTTTCGTGATTTGTTAGATACTCTCAGGGCTAGGGTACAGCCTGCTGGTACGGTGCTCGGATCTAGCACTTGCATGAGCAGTGCTTGCATGAGTAGGCCCTTAGCTGATCTCCATATCACAAAAGGAATAAACAATCCTCTCACAATTTAAAGAAAACAACCCAGTTTAAGAAAACAGGCAGCTGCCAAGCCTGGTAGCTTTTAATCCCAGTACTCAGGAGGCAGAGACAGGCAAATCTCTGTTAGTTTGAGGCCAGTCTGGTCTACATAGTGAAAGCCTGTCTAAAACAAACAAAAACCGACAAAAACCACAAAAAACAAAAAGCCAGCAGCTGAGCATGGTGGTCATACCTTTAAACCCAGGACTCACAGTAGAGACAGGAGGATCATCAGTTCACAGCCAACCAGGGCCAAATAGCAAGATCCTGTCTCAAAGAACCAACCAAAACAAATGGGGGTGAAGATTTAGGCATACAGCTCAGCAAAGGCACAGGGATGGCCCTGCAAATCATGAAGAGCTGACCACCACTCACCACCAGGGAGTAAAACCTGGGCGGGGCGGGGTGGGGGGGCTGTTGCTGCATACCTGTCAGGAGGCTATGCAAAAGCAGAGCTAATCTGACCAAGTGCAGACAGGGAGTGCAGGACTTTAATACACCACCTGCCTGGTTCTCACAAAGCTAAGGGTAGGCTGACCGTTCAACCTAAAACTGCACAAGTGAGCATTTTTACCCAGGAGAAATGGAACATGTGTCCTTTTTCTTTTTTTAACTTGGAAAACTTGGAAATGACCAAAACATCCATGGACTGGTGGACACACAGGGACATGGCCATACAATAGAATGCTGCTCAGCAAGGAAAAGGGCCAAACTCGACACGGTAATTCCCACATGCAGAATGTCCAGTGAAGAAATCATCTCAAAGGCTTGCTCTATCCATGAAACACTCTGGGAGGGGGCAGAGCACAGGAGGTTGAGGAGGAGGAGGCGGCCTCCCATCCAAGGACACAGGGAAATGTGCAGGACTGTGGGGATGTTCGGAAGGACTATGGTGGCATTTGTTAAAAAGCACAGACCTGGGGGCTAAAGAGATGGCACAGTGGTTAAGAGCACTGACTGTCCTTGCGGAGGACTGGGGTTCAGTTCCCAGCACCCACATGCCAGCTAACAACTGTCTGGAACTCCAGTTCTAGGTGATCCAACGCAGGCAAAAGACTCACAAATGAAATCAAAAACATTTTTTTGTAAAGTGTAGACCCAACAGGGTGTGTTGTGCACCTGAAGTCAGAACACCCTAACACAGCCCGCCCTTGGAAAAAAATTATAGACCTGCTCACATAAAGTTCAAGATACCTTAAGTTTTGTTGTTTTTTAAATGGGATCCAGGTGCGGTAGTACACATCTTTAATGCCAGTACTGGGAAGGCACAGGCAGGCCCATTTCTGTGAGATGAAGGTCAGCCTGGTCTATGTAATGAGTTCTAGGCCAGCTGGGGCTACAGGGAGACCTTGTCTCTTGCCCACACTTGCCACAAGAAGCAGCTCTGCTCCACCTTCACCAGACGCTGACCAGTGAACAAGGCCCCTATGTTCCAAGGGGACAGGCGAGGCCCCTGGTTATGACCCTTGGACTTATAGAGAGGGCAGTGACACCTGCAGATGGCATACCCTCCAGGACTCACTCCCACGGCCTCAAGCACCACCTCAGCCAGGCCCAGTGTGTTTTCTGTTTCCAGTTTAGGGACAGAACCCAGAGAACAGACTGAGCCCTCAGGAAAGCACCCAGCACATCTGAAACCATATCCACACAAGAATACTTTATCCTCAAATAGGTGACCTGTACTTCACGTGCTAGACCTGGGCATCCCTGTAAGCCACAGACCTGATCCTGGTCATAGTCTTGTCTCCCTGCAAGTACTCTACCAAACTCCAGATTCTTTTAGCTCAGTTTGGCCTCCACGCTATACTTCAAAGGGTCCCTAATGGTCTTGGAGGGCAGTCGGCACCAGGGACGACCTCACTGGCCCCACAAAGAGGGAAAGACCAAACTTTACCTACAAGAGCAAGTGACCAATGAGGCCAGGGGTGGCATCCAATATGCACAAGTTACCAGATGGCCCAGGAGGTAGTGTGGGATTCTACTGATCCATCAGTAGAGACCTGGAGGCTCTTTTCTAAGTGGGTACAGGACACACTGAGAACACGTCCACCAAGGTACCTGCCTCTGACCCTGGTTCTTCAGGACATCATACCACACTTACACATGGCTTGGGCCTTTACCTATGAACCCCCTCAACTCCAGTAGTACCCAGCTGGGGACCCTTACCAGGAGCCTGAGGGATCCCCCAGATGCCACAACCCAAGGGCATCAAGGAACAGGTCTTGACTCCAAAGTCCTAAAGAGCAGCCTGACTCCCCCATGGGTGAAGCAGACCAGCATGGGGTTGAGGTAAACATCAAATGCTATAAGCTACCAGAGCCGACAGCAGAGAAGCGGAGAGCAGGAAGTTGGATTAAGGGTCCTCTAAGTGGCTGTGAGAGGGATCATAGACAGATCGGATCTGCTCAGAAGGATCATCTCCCTAGATGGACATCAGGAATCAGATGCCTAGGCCAGAGGAGCTGCCAGGACCCTGGCTCACAGGCAGGGAGGCTGCATCCTGTGGGTACAAGAAGCTCCCCCAGGCATGGGGGAGCCAAAGGCCCCAACTAAGCATAGAGGTGGCCACACAGGAGGCCACATCTGACATCACCTCACAGGCTGGTGACCACAGCCAACCAGAGTCTCTCCCAGGCCCTGTCCCATTGACGAACCCCAGCAGGCCCCAAACAGGGCATGGCACCTTTGCCCACTGCTGTGCCCGTCTACAGAACTCAGTTGTGGGCAACTTGGGGGACTGCCACGGAGGCACAGAGCCCAGGGAGAAACCTTAGTCCACAAGTAAGAACTGACACTTTCTATCATCTTCATTTCCTGAGAACACAGGTGTAAGGCAGAGTGCACACTGGGCCAGGACAAGGCCTCTGCACAGGAGCCTCCACGTCAGTCCTGCTGGCTAACTGGACAGGAGCACTCAAGTTCAGCTAGAGGCAGCTGGTGCAGAGGGGCCTATGCCTGTCACAGGGACTCACCTTGGCAGCCCGTGACATCCCAGGTGCGCACAGGGCACCATCACCCTGCTAGGGAATGACCGTGGTGGTCACTGGAGATGGGTGCTGCCTCTATAAACCCACAGAGGACTTCACACTACGTGGGCTCCTTCTCTGGACCAGTTACTCCAGCTTTTTTGTTGTTAATCCAAGAGTTCAGTGGCCAGATTTTTCCTCTCAAAACAAAACAAATTCAAGCCAAGACCAGTACTCAGCCCACTTCCCACCCCACATGAGGGCAGACTAGCTGTGCACCACTGGTAAGACAGGGTGGGGAGCAGGCCTCTGTGGGGGCTGCAGGCCATGCTTGGGTAATGTCCTGGAGCCCTCCAGCAGGAGTCCAGCATGTTCCAAGGCTGAGCAGTGCAACCTCGCGCTGCTCCAGCACCACGCTGTACCCCTGGGCCTGTGGCCTACTTCTACAACTCCTGCTACAGATGCACTCCTGTGGGAGGGGGAGAGCGCAACTTCTGCAGTGTTCTGAGGCACGTGCTGTGTCAAAAGGCTGGGCAGGAAGCTTCAGCGGGGTCCCTCAAAGTAGCCCTGTGCCGGGGGACACCGCAGACACAGGAGGCCGCACAGGTTCCCCACGGAGGCGCCTGCCCTTCGCAATCTGCAGTTTTCAGCCGTGGGACCATCTTGGTCACAAAGTTTCAACTGAAAATTGAAAACTGTTGGTGCTGACGCTGTGGCTCTGTGGTCCAGTGCTTGACTAGCTCACACAAGGCCTCGGGTTTGAGTTCCAGCACCACAAACTAAAACAACGAAAACTAAAGCAAAAAGCAAAACCATGCCTGACTCCACAATGAAAAACCACAAGGTGGCCTTGGGCCTGTGAAGTGATGCACCAGAGGGCCAGAGCCTGCGTGATGCGGCACGCCGCCTGCCGGCTGATGCGCCTGCCATCTTCCACGAGCATAGTAAAACAAAGTCATGCAGAAGAACAGGAGTTTAACTTTTGCAATGAAAAAAAGAGACAATACTCCAGAGTAAACTGTGTTAGCCCTTCAATTAAAAAAAAGTTCCCAGCTGGGCGTGGTGGCGCATGCCTTTAAACCCAGCACTTGGAAGGCAGAGGATCTCTGTGAGTTCAAGGCCAGCCTGGTCTATATAGTGAGTTCCAGGACAATTGGGGCTACAGGGAGACCCTATCCCCCCCCCAAAAAAGTTCCCCAACACAGCAGCTGTGAGCACGTAGCACATGGGTGATTTCTGCTCCATTTCAAAATGCCACCGTATTTCACATTAAACGTGCAGATAAGAAAACACAGCTGCCCTGGGACACCCTCAGCCCTCACAGACTAGTCCAGGGAGGGCCCAGGCTCTCAGCAGTGGCAGCCTCTAAGGAGCAGGCGTCCCAGACCCTCTACAACCTGCCAAACTCCAAGGCAGCATCTGTACAGGAAGAAACAGACCGTGTTCCCTCCCTTGCCGACCACTGGCCCAAGTGGTCTGTAGCTCCCAATCTCAGCCCCTGCACCTTTGCCCCACCCAGCCCACCTTGGCCAGGCCTCCTGCCTGCCTGGGAAGACACAGGATGCCCAAACACTGATCACAGACTCATTCTCCTAGTACCCATACATCCTCAAATTTGGGAAACACAGTAGGACATGGTTGTTTATCTGGAATTCAAGACTGACTGGGTTTCCTGTATTTTCCTCTGCTACATGCACCCCCTCATCAGAAGTCCCAAACTAGGGCCCCACCAGCCACTCCCTGAGGACAAGGCAGAACACCCAGAAGGCCAGACCCCAGGCATTAGCTAACTGAATCAAGACCTGCTCAGAAAGGCCAGGGAGCTTGAAAATATGGCAAGTGGCGACTGAGGTCAACAGCCAACACCATAAGGCACCTGGAATCCCTGTCCAGAAAGCAGGGGCTGATGCAAGTCCTTCTGAGTACTGACCCCTCACCTGCCAAAGACAACCTCAGGGCAGGCACTGGGGACTGGCAGTTTCCAAAAGTGTCCCTCCCTCCCACCACTCCTGGTAACACAGCTGGTGCCGCAGAACCGTGCATGGCAACCAAAGTACACAGGGAAGAGGGATGCTGACCCTGCTCCTCAGCCATGCATAAGGAAGGATGCCTCGGGGTTCAGCCACCCACCCCCATGGGGCTTCAGACAGGCCAGGTATGACCTGGGGAAACTGCCACAGGTCACAGGTTGAGGACAGAGCCTCATCCACAATCAAGAGTAAATGGAGGCATAGGTAGGACTGAGTCACAGGCCTTCCTCACCAGCCTGCTGGGGCCCTGGCTAGAGCTCTCGGGGACTGGGGGGTTGGCATAAGTGCCTGGGCTCTGAGAACCCAGTGCCCTGCACCCCTCCAGCCTCACGCTCACCAGCTCCCCCTGCCTGCCACAGATGCAGAAGCCCAGGCCTCCACTCTTTTTATTCATCTCTTCACCACATGACATGCCATCATGGGCCAGAAACCACAGCAAGGGAGAAACGTGAAACCTGCAGGGGTGGGGGTAGAGGGGCCTAAGATAATGGGAGCCTTTCACAGGTGAAGGAGAACCTTCCAGAATGGAGGAACTAGAGGTAGAGCCTGCCTGAGAAGTAGCCATTAGCAGGAGCCATGGGGGCCTCATGTTGAGTAGGAAGAGGTCTGAACTGCAAAAGATGGTCGGGGCAGAGCAAGGGCAGCAGCATCTGGACATCAGGGGAGGCAGAAGGGTAAAGCTCTGCCCCAGCAGGGAAGCTAGTGCGCCTGAGGGATCCAGGGCTCTGGCTTCCCATGGGACTGGTACGGCCAGCCCCTCCTCGAAGGGCCCCAACTCCCCAGGCTGTATGCTGTGAGAGGTCCTTGCAGACAGCAAACGTGTGAGACCAGGCATGCCCTGAGAGGGCACCTCCTGGGGGTGGAGACAGCTGCATGGCTGTGCCCAAGGCCACACAACTGGGCTGGCTGGACCCTGCTGCTGTGAGAGGTGATGGACGGGAACATCTTGGGCACTCAGGGTTCAGGGTCATATGGGGGAGTGGTATAGGTGTTGCTGGCTGCCCTCCCACCCCATGACACACTCACAGTAGGGCCCACTTTGCTGGTGGGTAAGAAAGCAGCAGAGCACATCCACATCGGGCCTATGGCCCAGGAAGAAATCTCCAAATCCAGAAAGGGAGTCGAAGGCCAGGGAATGAGATGCACACAGGGTCAGCACGGGCTGGATGTGTACAATACCATCCCAGAGCGTCCACATACACACACAAACTGGGACAAGGCTTCCTGGGGCCCAACCACAGGAGGACCAGCCGGCGTAGGCAGACCCAGGTCAGGAGACCTCCCACCCTCACCAAGACTAGTAAAGTGTGCCTCCTTGCTAGACTGGGGTGAGCAGCGGGCACAGAAAAGTTTGGGGTGACTCAGAGGCTTCACTTGGGATGAAGGCCCCCGCTGTGGCCAACCCCCTCCCCAGGAGCCCCTGCCAGGGGAAGCCCCGGCCGGCCCGCGGGAGGGACCGTGGGCAGACATGTGGCCCCTACGGCGGGGCTCCGGGTCCCAGCATCGAAGCCGGCCCTGGAACGCCCGGGGGGTGACCGCTCGCCCCCCGGACCCCAGAAGTCCTGCTCGCGGGACGGCAGCCAGCGCTCCAGAGCCACGTGCTCCTGCTCGGGGGCTCCGACCCGGACCCAGGCTCAGGCCTCCGGCTGTTGGGCCCACCGGCCCCGGGATGCCCTGGCCGCTGGCCGCCGCTCCGTCCGGCCCCGCGGCCGCC
>NW_008358189.1:843517-847308 GCF_000622305.1 Nannospalax galili | reverse complement strand
TGGCCCACGGCATTCCCGGGTGGCCCTCCTGAGCCCCACGCCCGCATGGCCCACGGCATCTCCGGGTGGCCCTCCCGAGCCCCACGCCCGCCTGGCCCACGGCATTCCCGGGTGGCCCTCCCGAGCCCCACGCCCGCCTGGCCCACGGCATCCCCGGGTGGCCCTCCCGAGCCCCACGCCCGCATGGCCCACGGCATCTCCGGGTGGCCCTCCCGAGCCCCACGCCCGCCTGGCCCACGGCATTCCCGGGTGGCCCTCCTGAGCCCCACGCCCGCATGGCCCACGGCATCTCCGGGTGGCCCTCCCGAGCCCCACGCCCGCCTGGCCCACGGCATTCCCGGGTGGCCCTCCCGAGCCCCACGCCCGCATGGCCCACGGCATCTCCGGGTGGCCCTCCCGAGCCCCACGCCCGCCTGGCCCACGGCATGCCCAGATGGCCCTCCTGCGCCACTCCGAGTAGGCCCTCAGCATACCAGGGTGGCCTTCCCGTGACCCCTGTTCGGGTGGGTTCTTAGCATCCCCGGGTGGCCCTCCCGTCCCCGTCCCAGGGGGTCTTCAGCATCCTTGGGTGGCCCTCCTGCACCCCTGTCTGGGTGGACCCCCCTAGTGCCCCCTGGGAGTTTCTCCAGAAGTGCCCGTGGGTTGGATGCGTCTTGTGTGACCCGGTCCCCGCACCCCTCATGGGGTTCCTCCCGGGTCCCTGTAGGGGTCCCCGGGTCCCTCTCATCTTCCAGCTTCCTTGATCGAGGTGAATGCCCCCCCCCCTTTGGATGCAGGCAGTTTCCTGAACTGGTAAAGCCTCCGTGGACCCCTTTCCTCCCAAGGGAGAGGGCCAGAGGAAAGGACTCCCTCCCACCGGCCCCATCTGGAGCTGGTGTTCCATAGGCGTTCAGCCCCCAGACCGCCGCAGGGCTGAGGGCGGAGAAGAGGTTCTCTGGAGGGAGGAGCCTCTCGGCCGCGTGCAGCAGCATTTGGACTGTGGCCTTGCCTTCGTAGTCATATAAGGTCTGTAGAGAGTGGGGTGCTAAGACACCACCCCAAGGACAAAGGACAAGAGGTGGTGTCCCTGCCTTACTGAAGGTGAGGAAGGGGCGATGAGGGCTCTGGGCGTCCCGTTGAGTCTGAGCACTGAGGTTGTTCAAACAGTGAAGGAAATTGTCCTGTTTGAGATGCATCCTTGTGTGACATGGAGCACAGAGTACTTGAAGCTCAGTTGAAAAGCACCCTGGGCCACTGTGTGAGGTTCAGGCAGGTGGTCAGAGGGCCAGGGCTGGTGCACTGCACAGAGAAGCTGGAAACCTGCATGACTCTTTGACCAAAGCTAGGGAGGGCTCAGGCCACCTTCTTATGTGCTGAGAAGGTAGTAAACACCATTAGTTAGCAGATGGGGATGAGGACTTGGAGCCCAAAGCCTGCTGAGAAGGACCATGAGGCGAGAGGCAGAGGGCTGCCAGTTCTCCAGGTGCTCCCATTCTATTGGATTGCTATTGATGAGGTTAGAATGGAAGTAGGTGATAAGCAGGCACTTACCAGCCTTCCCATGTGGGGAAAGTGCCCCTCACTGTAACATAAGATACCTTTTCACCAGTGCCTGACAAGCCAACAGTCATAACTACCAAATAGCATGCAGGGAGTGGTCAGGACAGAGCAGGCCGAATTTTCAGTGCCTGAGCACTGTGCCTGATGACACAGGAGCCCCTAGCCCCAGCTGCGGTGACAAGCCCTTTCTTTGGAGAAAAGTAGAAGTAGCTGCCAGAACATAGATGGTCAGGGATGACTTCTTCTAACTCATGTGTACTGTTTTGTCTGCATGCACACATGCACATCATGTGCGTGCAGTGTCCAAAGAGGCCAGAAGAGGGTGTCAGACCCCCTGGAACTGAAGTCACATATGGTTGTGAGTCGCTATGTTGCTGGGAACTAAACCCAGGTCCTCTGCAAGAGTAAATACTCTCTTTTTTTTTTAATCTAAATTTTTATTTTTATTTTATGTGTATGCGTGTATTGTCTGCATGTAGGTAAATGCACCCGTGTTGTGCAATGCCAGTGGAGGACAGAAGAGGCTATCGGATTGCCTAAAACTGGAGTTTCAGACAGTTGTTAGCTGCCATGTGGGTGCTGGGATTCAAACCTGGGTCTTCCGCAAGAACAGCCAGTGTTCTTAACGGCTGAGCTGTCTCTCAGCTCCAGAGCTAACTTCTTGAAGGAGACTGCTGAATTCCGTGACAAACCTCAGAACAGAGTGGTGCACAGCTCAACTCACTGGCTTTCCCTAGGTAGACAGCTCTCAACCTAGCTCTGAGGCAAGTAGAACTTCTCAAGTGAGTGGCAGAGACAAAGAAGGAAGCCAGTTGGTAGCAGAGCCACTCCGCAGGCAAGAGGGCTGTTTGTGCAGTGCAGGAATCGGGCTTGGGAAGTGCCATGGTGCCCAGGAAAGTTTTTTTAATTTTATTATTTTTATTTTATGTGTATGCATGTATTACCTGCATGTAGGTAAGTGCACCCATGTTGTGCAATGCCTGCGGAGGTCAGAAGAGGCTGTCGGATCCCCTGGAACTGGAGTTACGGACAGTTGTTAGCTGCCATGTGGGTGCTGGGATTCAAACCCAGGTCTTCTGCAAGAACAGCCAGTGTTCTTAACTACTGAGCCATCTCTCCAGCCCCGAAATTTTTTTTAAATATTTTATGTGTATGAGTGTATTGCCTGCATGTATGTGAGTGCACCCATGTCGTGCAAAGCCATGGAGGTCAGAAGAGGGCTTCGGATTCCCCTGGAACTGGAGTTAAGGACGGTTCATAGCCGCCATGTGGGTGCTGGGAATGGAACCCCGGTCCTCTGCACGAGCAGTCAGTGCTCCTAACAGCTAAGCCATCCCTCCAGCCCAGCCCACAGAATTTAACATGAACGCCTTTCAGGAAGAAGGGAGGCACAGGGCAGATGCAAATCCAGCAGAGAAGGAAATGTGAGGAAAAGCAGCAGCACAGACCAAGGGAGTGTTTTGCTTTCCAGGGCCCCAGTGGAGGAGCTCAGGTGCCAAACAATAGCACAGCAGGGTGAGGGGAGGACTCAGCGCACCTTAGAGGCAATGGTAGACTAGTAAAAGACAGCTTCGGGACAAAACTGTTACAATGGTGGAGCCCGTTTCGATTATTTTCTGAGTACCTCCATGCTGCAGAGAAATTCAGACACTAGAGGGGGAGGGGAGGGGAGGGAGGGGAGGGGAGGGAGAAGCCATGGAGGTTCTGGGAGCTCATATGAGTTGGCTGAGTCTGAGCACTGAGGCTACTCCAACAGTGAAGGTCCATGGCTACTGGGAAATTATCCTGTTTGAGGTGTATCCTTGTGGTACATGAAGTGGAGCCTGGGGAGATTACCACCCAGCAGGAGGGGAGAGAGTAGGTAATATCACGTGTACAGAGGATAGGGAAAAGGCACCGTTCCACACTGAAGGATATTTGGGGGACACAGAAATGACTTGATAGGCCTTAATATGTATGACAGAGTAAATTGTAGGACCCTGAGACCATCTTCATTCACCCGCTACTCCCAATCCCTCCAGACCCCCACTAATTGCTCTTTTAGCTTCTGTAAAATGCTTGGCTGCTGCTTTAGACATGCCCTGGCATGCCCTGACCCCCGCCTGCTACCCCCCCACTTCCAGGAAACTATAGATTAAGCAAGCCTGGGCATGAAAACTGCCCTATAAGGTAAAAACGGAGACTCCTGGCCCTACAGATAACAGTCAGCACATTCCACAGCCCTGAGAATAGCACCTACCAATAAGAAACTT
>NW_008358189.1:840456-843270 GCF_000622305.1 Nannospalax galili | reverse complement strand
GAGCCCCCCCCAAGAGGAACCGACCCCAAAAGGTTTGTGATCAACCGGCCGGGTAAGTTTTTGTAATACTGTGTTTGTCCGCCTATCTTTTCTATACTTTCCCTTTGGTCGCAGCCATCTGATCTCAGTTTTTTTGTCGCTGAAACGCTAGCAAGGCGACCTGGAGGATTCAGGAGACGTCCCCATCCTCGTCGGGGTGGGCGGGGTACAACATTTTGGGGCTTATCCGGGATCCCCCCAGAGACCTCCGAGAGGAACTGACCCCAAAAGTTTTGTGATCAACTGGCCGGGTAAGTTTTTGTAAAACTGTGTGTGTGTGCCTGTCTTCTCTATGCTTTCACTTTGGTTGCGGCGATCTGATCTCAGTTTTTCTTTGTCTCTGAAACGCTAGCGAGGCCACCTGGAGGATTCGGGAGAAGTCCCCATCCTCGTTGGGGTGGGTGTTCCCCATTGGACACCCCACCAGGACACTAATCCATCTGAAACCTCAGAGGACCTCGCGACCCTGTTGGGACACGTGCGTTCTATCTGTACGGTCTTTGGCACAATCGAGCCAGAGAATCCACACAGCCGAGAGTCCAGACCATCTGAAAGCTGCGGTAGTTTATTTTGGGCCTTCTGTCTGTCTGTGTCATTCTTGTGTCTTGTGATCTTCGTTCTAATTTCTTTGTTGACGAAACGGACAGGACTGATAAATACTATGGGCAACGCACCATCTTCCCCTCTAGATCTTACACTAGTCCACTGGGGGCATGTTAAGATGATTGCCCATAACAATAGTGTAGATGTAAAGAAAAAGAAATGGACAACCTTCTGTTCGGTTTATTGGCCCTCCTTCAATGTTGGATGGGCCCCTGAAGGGACTTTTACCCTGAGTTTGATTTCCAGGGTAGAGGACCACATCTTCTGCCCATGGACAGGCCACCAGGACCAGATCCCATACATCGTGACCTGGCGAGGCCTCATCAAATGACCTAATGGCCCCCTCACCTGAGTCAAGTCCTTCCTTCCCCCAATTAACCCAATGGCTCCCCCTCCAACTCTGCAGGTCCTCCCTCTCAGACCAAAGGCAGAAGAGAAACCTATTCTCCAGGGAGGCAGGGAGGAGAATGACTTCTTTCCCCCGCCCTACTCCTCTCAGATGGGCACCCCACCAATGATGCCAAAAGTGCAGGCCCCGCCTCCTAACCCTGAGGAGCCACCATCACCTCCACAGGGACCTGCACAGGCCACTCGGAGCCGGAGGGGGGCAGCCTGACACCATTGTCCTTCCCCTCCAGCCGGCAGGGCCCCCAGACAGAGAAGGCAATCAGCCCTTTCATTACTGGCCCTTTGCCACCAGTGATCTTTACAATTGGTGCTCACAGAATGCGCCTTTCTCTGAAAACCCCAGGGACTAGATTAACTTATTGGAAACTGTTCTCTTCACTCACCAGCCCACCTGGGACGATTGCCACCAGCTCCTGAGTGTCCTGTTCACTACTAGGAGCGAAACAGGATCCTGGAGGCAGCCCGGAAATTGGTTCCGGGCCCCACTGGGGACCCTGCCACAGACCCAGGCATCATTAATGCCAGCTTTCCCCTAGCCGTCCCAACTGGGACTACAACATGGCAGAAGGTAAGGAGAGGCTCCTGGTCTACCACCAGACTCTGTTAGTGGGTCTCAAAATGGCGGCTCAAAAACCTGCCAATATGTCTAAGGTCTATGATGTCAGACAGGGGCCCAAAGAGAGCCCAGCCTCATACTTAGGTTACAAGATGCCTTCCAGCGGTTCACTCCGTATGACCCAGAAGCAGAGGAATCAGCTCAAACTGTGATGTTTGCTTTCGTTAACGAGGCAGCCCCTGTCATCAAGAGAAAGTTACCGTCTTTAGATAGACTAGGAGAAAAGAACCTTAGGGACTTAATAGCAGTGGCAGGAAAGGTTTATAATAGAAGGGAGACAGCAGAACAAAGAGAGAAAAGAAAAGAAAAAAGACAGGAAGCAAGCCTGACCAGGGTCCTGGAGAGACAACAGGCCCATCACAAGAAGGACCTCAGCGAGATATTATTGGCAACCAACCCCCAGTATGGAAGGAGCTCATTGGCGGAAATAAGGTAGGGAAATACCAGTGTGCGTACTGTAAGGAGGAAGGGCACTGGGTGAAGGACTGCCCCAAGAAGAATAAGCGATCAGCTAAGGTATTACCGGCTCTAATTGGGGGTGAAGACAGTGACTAGGGGAGATGGGGCTCAGGTCACCTCCCTGAGCCCAGGGTAACCCTGAAAATAGAGGGGAAACCAGTTGAGTTTATGGTGGATACTGGTGCCCAGAATTCGGTTTTATTGGAGCCAAGAGGGCCAGTGTCCTCCAGAACTACATGGGTACAGGGGGCAACAGGAACAAAGCCCTATTCATGGACTACCCGAAGAACAGTAGATTTAGGGAAGGGCCGGGTATCCCACTCGTTTCTAGTAATCCCAGAATGTCCCTACCCACTTCTGGGCAGAGATTTATTGTCAAAAATGAGGGCGCAGATCCACTTCATAGCTCAAGGAGCCACCCTGCTTCAGAACGGGGCACCAGTTCAGGTTCTAGTCACCAATGACCTGACTGAGGAATATAGACTCCTGATGGAGTCGATCTAACCAAACCCTGATATATCAGATTGGCTCCAAAAATTTCCCCAAACAGAAACAGGGGGTAGGGTCTGGCAGGACACAGGCCTCCTGTATATGTTGAACTCAAAGCAGGGGCAGACCCCATTAAAGTGTGCCAGTATCCTATGCCCCTAGAGGCAAAATGTGGAATTACTCCACATATCAGAAGATTA
>NW_008358189.1:838616-839387 GCF_000622305.1 Nannospalax galili | reverse complement strand
CCTGCCTGCGAATTATAGCAGCAGTGGCCCTGCTGGTTAAGGATGCTAACAAGTTAACCCTGGGACAGGACCTGCTTGTGGAAACCCCTCATGCCCTCCAGCGGGTGCTCAAGCAACCCCCTGATCGATGGTTGAGCAATGCCTGATTAACTCATTATCAGGCTCTGCTCCTAAATCCGCCCAGGATCACCTTCCAGGTACCGATGGCCCTGAACCCAGCCACACTGTTGCCAGATCCCAATCTCAGGGACCCACTCCACGACTGTACTGAAATTCTGGCACAGGTGCATTGCACCCAACCTGACCTGAAGGATGTTCCCTTGCCTGACACCGAAGAAACCTGGTACATGGATGGAAGCAGCTTCATCAGAAACAGTAAAAGGCATGCTGGGGGAGTGGTCACAACCACCTCCAGAGTCATTTGGGCCGAGCCACTGCCAATAGGTACATCGGCCCAAAAAGCTGAACTTATCACGCTTACCAAAGTCCTAAAGATGGGTAAAGGAAAGAGACTCAATGTCTACACAGATAGCAGATATGCATTTGCCACTGCCCATATTCATGGGGCCATCTATCAAGAGAGGGGCCTCCTTACTGCAGAGGGAAAGACTATTAAAAATAAACAAGAGATCTTAGACCTCCTGTAAGCCCTCTGGGCCCCAACAAAACTAGCCATAATCCACTGCCCAGGTCACCAAAAAGGAAACAACCCCACCCAGAAGGGAAATAATCTGGCTGACAGGACAGCTAAAGAAATAGCCCTGACCTCCA
>NW_008358189.1:837253-838336 GCF_000622305.1 Nannospalax galili | reverse complement strand
TTACTAGTATTCATAGACACCTTCTCTGGATGGACTGAGGCCTACCCAACCAAGCATGAGACTGCTCATGTGGAAGCCAAGAAGCTAATCAAAGAGATCCTGTCCAGGTATGGTTTCCCAACTACAATCAGATCAGATAATGGGCTAGCCTTTGTCTCTCAGGTAAGCCAGGGAATAGCCACTGCACTGGGGGCCAACTGGAAACTACATTGTGCTTATAGACCCCAGAGTTCAGGACAGGTAGAAATAATGAATAGAACTCTAAAAGAGACCTTAACCAAATTAGCTTTAGAGATTGGTGCAGACTGGGTGGCTCTCCTCCCCTTTGCCCTTTTTAGAGTAAAAACCACTCCATACCAGATGGGTTTGACCCCCTTTGAAATCATGTATGGAAACCCCCCTCCTATGATACCTAGCCTCCAAGCTGACCTAGTATCGACCTTGGGAGACCAGGACCTACTGGACTCACTCCAACGGTTGCAGCTAACCCACCGGTCTGGCCGCAACTCAGAGCCATATATGAAGTTGCTGTCCCCCCGCAACCCCACAGGTTTAAACCGGGCGACTGGGTCTTCATCCGCAGATACCAACAGAAAAATCTCTAGCCAAGATGGAAGGGCCCCTTCGTGAGCCTCTTGACGACTCCCACTGCACTCAAAGTGGATGGCGTCATGGCTTGGGTGCACTACTCCCATGCAAAACCTGCCGACCCATTTGCAGTCCCAGAGGATTACAAGGGAGACACCTGGAAGGGATCCCCACACCCTTCAAATCCATTCAAGCTCGACATCCAACGAGACCCTTCCTGCTAACCTGTCTGTTGTTGACATTGAACTGCTTATGGGCTGATGGCACCTTTCCTGCAAGTAACATGAATCCCCGTGTGCCCCTTAGCACGATCCCCCCAGATACCTGTGAGCTGGCCAGCCAGAACCCATGATTGGGTTCCCCAGTTACAAGAAAAGGGGAGAATGTACGACCCTGAGACCATCTTCATTCACCCACTACCCCCCCAATCCCTCCAGACCCCCGCTAATTGCTCTTTTAGCTTCTGTAAAATGCTTGGCTGCTGCTTTAGACATG
>NW_008358189.1:818354-837180 GCF_000622305.1 Nannospalax galili | reverse complement strand
CCCCTTCCAGGAAACTATAGATTAAGCAAGGCCGGGCATAAAAACTGCCCTTTAAGGTAAAAATGGAGACTCCTGGCCCCACAGGTAACAGTCAGCACATTCCACAGCCCTGAGAATAGCACCTACCAATAAGAAACTTCCAGGGCTGCATCTTATACATCCAATCAGTTTAAAATTATGTTGGCGCGCACGGGCTCCTTAAACCAACCAAAATGTATCTTTGGTATCACCCTCCTCTCTTTGTCTAAAACCTATAAAAGGCTCCACTCTCCCTTACTCTGGGCTCTCAGCACGGATCCCTTGAGTTGGTGAGGTCTGAGAGCCCGAGCTTAAGCCCAAATAAACCATAAACCTTAGCTTTTGCATTTTGGTGTGTTGGGTCCTCGGTGGTCTTTTTGGGGTCCAGTGGATGAGGTACAGCAAAGTGAAATCCAGTGGGGAGGGGGGGTCTATATATGATCAAAATCTATTGTATGAATGTGCAAAATTTTTTTTAAAAGGCACTGTTCATCTCCTGGGAGGTCAGGGAAGGAGGAGAGGGCTTCATGCAGGTAAGTAGAGACCCAGTGATGGGCAGATAGGGCCACATCTCACTTCAGGATCTTAGGTTGTGAAATTTTGCTTTGAGTGCTCTGCTGGCCTAAGCGTGAAGGACACCTGAGGCTAGTGTGGGCTTAAAAGATAAGAGAGGAAACCCAACCCATAGTACCTGGTCCTAGAGGCAGAAAAGTTTTCAGCCATGTTGTAAGAACCCCCCGCCCCGCAGCCTGTGTGGGACAGGTGGGAGACACGCTCCAGAACATCTGTGCATCATCATTTACTCCGTCTTCTGTTACTGAACTTCAAGGGTTAGTGAAACTGCTTTTCAGAAAAAGCATCACAGACAAGAAAAAAAAAAAGATTTTTCCAGCAGTAAAGCTCAGAAATAGTTCCTTTATTTTTTTAATTATGTATATGGATGCATTTTTTTTGCCTGCATGTATGTAAGTGTACCCACAGAAGCCAGAAGATGCTATCTGATCCCCTGGAACTGGAGTTATAGATGGTTGTTAGCTGTCATGTGGTGCTGGGATCCAAACCCCTGGTCCTGTGGAAGAGCAACCAGTGCTCTTAACCACTGAGCCATCTCTCCAGTCCCTTGTTTTTTTTTTTCAGGGTCTTCCTGTAGCCCCAGCTGGCCTGGAACTTACTGTGTAGACCAAGCTGGCCTTGACCTCAACAGAGCTCTGCCTGCCTCTGCCTCCTAAGTGCTGGGATTAAAGGTGTGCACTACCACACCTGCAAAAGATTTATTATGTGTATGAATGTTTTGCTTATATGTTTGTATGTGCTTCACATGCATGCACACAATTACTATGAGACCAGAGTTATGAGCCACTACTGGGAACTGAACCCAGGTCTTCTGGAAGAGCAGTCAGTGCTCTTAACCACTGAGCCATCTCTCCAGCCCCAGACATTGTTCTTAAAAAGAAAGTGTAATAACAGTTGTTTCCCCAGCCTGGTTCTCATGCACATGTAAAGCCCCCAGGAAAACATTTTCAGACATACCAAAACATGAGAAAGTTCTGAAAACTGGGCTGGAGAGATGGCTCAGCAGTTAAGAGCACTGGCTGCTCTTGCAGAGGACCCAGGTTCGATTCCCAGCACCCACATGGCAGCTAACAACTGTAACTCCAGTTCCAGGGGATCAGATGCTCTCTTCTGACCTCCTCAGACATTGCACAACATGAATGCACTTATATACATACATGAAGGCAATACACTCATATGCATAAAAAAAATTTTAAGTTCTTAGAAAACTTAGGTGGCTAGGCATGATGGTGCACACCTGTAATCCCACCACTTAGAAGATAGAGGAAGGGCAGATCAGTTACATAGTTTGAGGCCAGCCTGGGCTACATGAGACCCTGTCTCAAAATACACAAAGAGGGTTTTTTTTTAAACTTTTTAAAAAAAATTTATTTTTTTATGTGTATGTGTGTGTTGCCTGCATGTAGGTAAGTACACCTGTGCCATGCAATGCCCACGGAGGGCAGAAGAGGCTGTTGGATCCCCTGGGACTAGAGTTATGGACAGTTGTTAGCTGCCATGTGGGTGCTGGGATTCAAACCCGGGTCTTCTGCAAGAACAACCAGTGTCCTTAACCACTGAGCCCTCTCTCCAGCCCCACACAAATAGAATTTTAAAAGTAAAAACTTAGGGGGCTGGAGAGAGGGCTCAGTGGTTAAGGGTACTTGCTGCTCTTACAGAGGGCCTAGATTCAGTTCCCAATACCCACATGGAGACTCACAACAGTCTGCAACTCCAGTTCCAGAAGATCTGACACCCTTTTATGGCTGCTATAGGCACCAGGTATGCATGTGGTGCACAAGCATACATGCAGCCAAAACACTTAAAATAAATTTTTAAAAATTTTATCTTAAGTCGGCTAACAAAAATGTAAATCAGCCGGATGTGGTGGCACACACCTTTAATCCCAGCACTCGGGAGGCAGAGGCAGGTGGATCTCTGTGAGTTCAAGGCCAGCCTGGTGTCAAGCTCAACAGAGTACAATATGTAATTTTAAAAACCAATCATCAGTTGGGTGGGGTGGTTGTAAGGAGAGGGCAGAGATGGTGGAAGGGAAAAAAATACAACAGCTATATATATATATAAATTCAGGGGCTAGAGAGATGGCTCAGTGGTTAAGAACACTGCTCTTGCAGAAGACCCAGGTTCAAATCCCAGCATCCACATGGTGGCTAACAACCATTCTAACTTGAGATCCAGGGGATCCAATGCTGTCTTCTGACCTCCTCGGCATTGTACAACATGGGTGCACTTACACACATGCAAGCAATATACTCATACACATAAAATATTTTTTCAAATACATAAAGAATGAGTGGTTGAAGTCCTAGTCGTGAGCTGACGACAGATCAGAGCAGGGGCTGGGGGGTCGGCATTGGATGGCCAGTGTCGTAAGTCTTGCCGGTGTGAATCAGGTGAGAGGCAGAGGAAATGAGGGAGGCCCCCAGTGCTCATACCCAACTAGAAATCAGTGCTGCCTAATCGAAGTAAGCTGAAAATAAATGGCACTCATCTATTAATGCATTTATAGTTTACAAAAAAAAATTTTTGGAGCTGTGGCCCAGTGATTAAGAGCACTTGCTGCTCTTCCAGAGGACCAAGTTTGGTTCCCAGCACCCACATGGCGGCTCACAACAGTCTGATTCTAGGGGATCCTATGCCCTCTTCTGGCCTTCAGGCACTAGGCATATACCACGTGGAAGACATACATACACACAGACAAAACACAAATTTTTTTTAGGGGCTGGAGAGATGGCTCAGCGGTTAAGAACATTGGCTGTTCTTGCGGAAGACCCGGGCTCAAATCCCAGCACCCACATGGCAGCTCACAACTGTAACTCCAGTTCCAGGGGCTCCAACAGCCTCTTCTGTCCTCCACAGGCATTGTACATGACACGGGTGCACTTACCTACGTGCAGACATAACACACAGACACATAAGACAAAAAATTTTTTTTAATTTTTTTTTTTTTTTTGGTCTTTTTGAGAAAGGGTCTCCCTGTAGCCCCAGCTGGCCTGGAACTTACTGTGGAGCCCAGGCTGGCCTTGAACTACTATAGAAATCAGGCTGGCCTCAAACCTGCAGCAATCCTTCTGCCTCTGCCTTCCCAGTGGTGGGATTACAGGTGTGCACCACCTCCCCCAGCATTTTAGACGTTTTAAAGTAGTTTTCTGGCTTAAATATTTTTAGATGTGTAAACTGTAGTTCTATGCTTCAGAATTTCCATCCTTTCATTCCCTCACATGCACAAGAAATAATTGGAATGACCTCTACCTGGTGTTAACAGCAGTCACTTTAGTAACCAAAACATGGATTTTTTATCCTTTATTAATGGCGAGCTGTTATTTTTGCGAAACCAATGAGTAACTTCTTGTGTAGCGGTGCACAGGTGTCGGAGCCTCCCAGTACCCCAATCTGTTCCCGGGTTTGCCCAGGAGGGCATGGTGGACACTGGGTCAGTTGTGTTTGTGGAGCGCTGTCCTATGCACTGAAGGACCTTGGCAGCACCTGGCCCTCTGCCCACTAGAGACCAACAGCACCCTGGGGAAGGCATTGTGCTCATCTTGGGAGCCTGTGAATGTGCTGGGTGATGGAGCAAGGGAAGTCAAGTTTCCTAACTTAGCCTAACCTTAAAACTCAGGGTTTACCCTAGTCATCTGGGGGTGGGGGACATGGGGGAGGCAGGGCCAGAATCGTCACAAGGGTGGGTCCTTAACTATGGGAACCAGGAGGAGGGATGAGTACAGCAGGGCCAGAACTGCTGCCAAGGTGCCCCAGGCAGTTGGGAAAGGTAAGGCAAGGGTGCTCCTGGACCCTCAGGAGGGAGCAGCTCTGACTACCTCAGTCCTAATTCTAGTGAGACCCACTGTGGACTGTTACAAAACTGCATCTGTGCTTTTTTTTTTTTTGGTCTTTTTGAGACAGGGTCTCCCTGTAGTACCAGCTGTCCTGGAACTCACTATGTAGACCAGGCTGGCCTTGAACTCACAGAGATCCGCCTGCCTCTGCCTCCCGAGTGCTGGGATTAAAGGCGTGCGCCACCACGCCCGGCACATCTGTGCTTTTTTAAAACACTTGTGGCAATTAGTTACAGCAGACCCTGGAAACTGCATGGTCACAGCAGGGCAACCAGACTCCTTCCTCTGCTGAACCCATTGACCTTGCAACTACATTAACTACCACAAGTTGCCAGTAGGCCAGGGCCAGCTCTGGACCCCAGCCCCTGATGCCCCAACTTCTTGGCCTGCTGCTGTAGTGGGGAAGATTCTAAGGGATGACGACCATCTCAGCACCCCTCCATCAGGTTGCAGGTGCCCAGATAAGAACAAAACAGGAGGAATCCTGTCAACCTTCAGCCATGCAAGAAAGTGAAATAACATGAAGTCCTTTTGCTGGATGTGGTGGCGCACACCTTTAGTCCCAGCACTCAGGAGGCAGAGGCTGGCGAATCTCTGAGTTCAAGGCCAGCCTGGTTTACATAGTGAGTTCCAGGTCAGCCAGGGCTACAGAGAGAGACCCTGTCTTAAAAAAAAACAAAAAAACAAAAAAACAAAACATGAAACAACCATGAAGCCCTTTAAAGCCACGCAGGGCTGAGACACACCTAGCACGTGGCACTTTTATAGTGGCTGCTGACCTTAACTCCCCCTGCATTGACAGGAATCGTGCGGTTTTCCTGACTTCTATGGGGCTCAGCCCAGAGCATCCCACCCTCCAGGTCATCTTCAGGGGCCTCTGAGAACGGGGAGGGGGGGTCACAATATGCCTCAAGGACCTGTCCAAACCCCACTCCTTGGGACTGACCACTACCTGTCCTTGCAGTTCCATGTGCTGCCCTCCTCCTTCCCTTGCCATCCAAGAAACGAGTCCTACAGGGTGGACAAGAATTACACTCGGGGGACTCCGGAGAGAGCTGGGTGATCAGGAGGAGGTATTTCACTGAGTCTTAGGGAGGGAGGGAAGCAGGAGCATGGAATTCAAGTCAGGTCAGGGACACCATGTCCAGCAAGGGTAAGTCTGTGCCTTAGCAATGGGCTCCATACAGGAACCAGCTGGTATAGTACCACAAGCCAGCTGGTTAGTCAGGCCCAACTGAGCACAGGCCTGACTCCTGCCCTCACGGGAACCTAGGACCTATCATTTCCTTTTGACTCAAAGCTCCTTGGACCCCGCCACACTCACGGAAAAGCCCGGAACACCCCTACCGGTCTTGGAAATCCAAGGTGTTTGGCCCCACACCGACAGGATACCACCCTGCCTCCCCTCCAGGTTGATGTCCCCAAAGTATGGCATCTGTGATCACCCCAGCCCAGAATCCTTCTGCAGGCCCCCCAACACCTCTACAAGGGTAGACTTAGCTGTGGGTTCAGGATTCCTCATACTGCCCCAGATGCTCTGTATAATGTACACTGCCTTCCAGGCCCTGTCCCATTCATTTGCTGTGCAGAATGAGCCGGGTCACCACCTGCTCCTGGAAGCCTGCTTCTGTCCAGCCCCTCACTGGGTTCCTTTCCCCATCAAACTGTCCCCATCCCAGGTCAAAGGTGCCCATAGAGGCCTTGAGGCAGGATCCTGTGGGTCTCACGTGGTTGTGAAATGGTCCCGCCATTGGAGGGCCCCAAGCAAGGCATTGGGTCATGAACCAGGGCCTGTGTGCCGTTGGGTCTCCTTATGGGCCCACAGGTGCTGGACACCATTATGTCCACAGTGCAGTTGCTCTTTCAGAAGACTGCTCTCTGACTCTCTTCCCTACCTCCCCGCCAGGGCCCCAGGAAGAGCAGCTCTCCTGAGTCCTGAGACCTCTGCCCCAGCCTGTTCCTCTTCTGTGTATAGGTCCTGACCCCATGGGACACAAAGAGGGCTTGGCACAGAGGTCGTCTCCCCACCATCACCACTTCCCGCCCCCAAAGAAAGGCACTGGACCACAGATACTAGCTGCGCTCTTAGGAGCTGGGCTCTTAGGAGAGGGGTGACCTCTAGGTCAGGGCCTCAAAATTCGCGTTCTGCCAAAAGGGTGCGCTCCGGGTCAAGAAGTCCTGGAAGGCATTGCTGGAATTGAAGGATCTGAGCCGGTGAGGGAGGAGCACGTCCCTGACCACGTCCTCCGACGCCAGCTCGGCCACCATCCGCGTGATGTCCTGCGGGGGACTGCAGTGTCAGGGGCCGAGCGGGGAGGGAGCGGGGCAGGGCGGGGAGGGAGCGGGGCAGGGCGGGCGTGGAATCCGGGCCCGCGGCGCACCGGGTCTTGGGAGGGGACCCCGGCGCCTGGCCCCTCCCTTGCGCGCTGCATCGCCAGGCGTCGGCGCTCCTCGATGCTGACGTTCCAGCAGCTGCCTAGGCGCCTGGGCCCCGGAGGCTCGCACACCTGCGGAGACGGAACGGGATCCAGCACCGGCAAGGGCCCCCGCGCAGCTGCATTCCAGCACCGCCACCCTGACGCCCTCTCAGTGCTCCAGTACGAGCTGCAGGCGGGCCGGCAGCTCCCCATTACGCAACCCTCTGCGGGACACCCGCCTAGCTCCGCGTTCACGGACCCTATGGGGTCCCCATGCGGCCCCAGTGTGTCTGCCCCGAGGCCGCGGAGGCCTTACAGCTGGTGCTGGCAAAGCGCTGGGCTGGAGGCACAGCACCTCAACCTGTTGTGTGCCCCCAAAAAGTGCGTCTCTAAGGTCAACCTCAAGCATCCTTCCTCCCTAAGTCGCCAGTAAAGTGATCCTGAAGGCTGGGTTCATTACCAACACTGACAAACATTAAATTAATTAAATAAAAATAAATAAATAAGCAAGCAAGACATAGAGACTTAGGAGGAAATGAACATTCATGAATGCCCTAAGAACAAATTTAAAAAACAGTCAAGGGCTGAGGAGAGTGATTATCAGAGCCATGGAGACTGAGAAAGTGACTTGCAGGAATGTTGGCTTGCAGGGAAACCCACCCTCAAGTGGTACCAGGCTGCCCCCTGCCCTGGTGCACTGTCTGTGGAAGACCCACCTAGGGGCACACCCTGCTGTGGAGGGAGGGGTGCCAGGCCACAAGTAGGGGATGATGCAATTCCAAATGAAAAACCCCTTCCTCAAAAAAATCATAAAAGAATGAACATGACCCAATGGTACTTCTGAGTGTAGACCCAGAACTGAAAACTGGGTCTCTGAAAGGTGTGTTGCACACCCACAACAGCATCATTTAGTCAAAACACGGAAGTAATTCCAGTGCCCATCAAGGAGGGATCCACTTAGACAATGGACCATTATTCAGCCTTAAATGGGAAGGACATTTGACACATGCTGCTATGTGGGGGAATTCAGAGGACCCTGCTCAGTGAAAGAGTATGTTTCACAAGCTACACGATCCTGCTGGAACAGGAACTCAAACTCACTGGGGAAGAAAAGGGAGATGCTTAATGGAGACAGCCATAGACTGTGGGAAGGTGGGAAATCTTCAAGTCCATTTCACAGCAATGTGAATATATTCAACACCACTAACTCCGCATTTAGAAAGCATTAAGTGCTGGATGTCCTCAAGGACAGAGCACACATTTCACATATGCAAGACCCAGGATTCATCCGAGCACCTCCACCAACACACAAAACGTAGTTAAACACATGAGAAAAAAAGTGGATATTTGACCCAAAGACACACAGAGAGAAGATGTAGAGACACAAGCAGACACTGGTCTACAAGCCAGAGAGTGCCCTGCACCCCTCCCCCCAGTCCTCAGAGGCAGGATGTGTGCCCCACTGAATTTACAGGCCAAAGTCCTCTTCTCCATAGCTGGGACCAGGAAAGCCTTTGGGAAGTGAGGAGGTCCTGAGGGTGGTGCCCTCACAGATGGAGTTAGTACTTCAGAAAGGTGCCCCCAAGAGCTCAGTCATCCCTTCCCCATGAGGACAAAGCTGAAGGGCAATGTCCATGACCTGGGAAGCAAGCCCTCTCTAGACCTGAGTCCACCTGGACCTTGGGCTTGAACTGCCAGTCTTTAAAAAGAAGTGTCTTGGGGCTGGAGAGATGACTCAGCCCTCTTCTGACCTCCGTGGCATTGCACGACACAGGTGCACTCACATACATGCAGGCAATACACTCATACACATAAAATAAAAATAAATATTAAAAAAAAAGAAGTCTTTACATACCACCTAAACTATGGCAGTTTGCTATGGCGGCACAGACTGAGGGCAACATCAGCATTTCTGACACCTTCTCTTTTTAGATCTCTGGATCCCAGAACTGTGAGACAATAAATTCCTGATGCTTAAATCAGAAAAAGGTGTGTGTGTGTGTGTGTGTGTGTGTGTGTGCAAACCCCCAGCCCCTCCTCCCTGAAGCCTGGTCTACTCTACCTCCTCCTGGCCTAGTCTAGAGTTCCTTTCTGTTAAAGAGCAGAGGCCTGTAGCCCCTGAAAGCAGGTTGCAAAGGCACAGCAGCCTGATACCCAACCAAGTGTATCACAGCAAAGCCAGCTGCTAATGGAGCCCATCAGAACACCCAGATACTCAAGGTCACCAGTGTGTACTGATGAAGCCCAGAGGTCAAAACAGAATAGAACCGCCAGTCAGGAGGCCAAGAAACAAGAGAGAGATCCCAGGCCTCCATCGTCACTGTGGCCCTCCCTTCCAATGCAGGATGCATGCAATGCAAGAAACAAAACCAGCAGCATGTAGAGAAGGACTATCCAGAGGACAAGGACGACAGCATGTGGGGAAGGGTCATCGAGAGGGCAAGGAGGACCCTGGACATGAGAAGTGTGACTTGGTGGGATGAAAACTCAGTGGGAGGCTGGTCCAGACTTGTTCCTATTCTTGACTCTATTCTTTGCATAGTAGTGAGACTGTCCATCTCCCCTTTAACACTGTGCTGTCACAGTGCTTCCTGAGGGAGGACCTTCTGTCCTGCTTACAGCACTGGCTGAGGGCACATGTGCTCTATATGGACCACGTAGAACAATGGGCCTCATGTTTGTGGCAGCAATCTCAAGAACAGCAGACCTCTCATAGTGAGGGGCTCACACAAGACATGCAACCCACCCACTTCAGACCCAGAAGTGGAAAACAGAAGTTCATTTGGAGATGCTCATTACACGGCATCTATCATGGTCTAGTAACAGGACCGAAAACAAAGAGAACCACAGCAAAGTCATAAAAACTAGGAAATCATGAGAAAGACAATCATTCCTGTGTGACCAACTTCCACCTAATAAAAGGAGGGAAACAGAGAAAATGAACATGTACATACACAAACATGCACAGACACGTGAACAAAAGCTGTCCAGAGATGAGGGTAAAAGGCTCCAGATTGAGTGGAGAGGAAGAGCCACATCATGGTGCATTGTGGTGACAGTGCAGAACATAGACAAGAGGAAAGAGATCTTAAAAAGCGTTCCAAGATAAAACCAGCATGGGGCTGGGGGGAGCGGTTGCTTAGGCATAACATACCTGTCTAGCATGCACAAGGTCCTGGGTTCAGTTCCCAGCAACACACACAAAACCAGAGCACGCACAAAGAATCAGAAGCCCGTGTGGCCTAGGGTGTTAGACGGCGGTACTGGAGGAAGGCGGGAGGTGCCTTAGAAGGCCTGCAAGAAAATTCTCTAACCAAATTATCTAACCAAAAGCATCATAGAAGTGTGCAAAGATTTCTGAGTCTTTAAAGTCTCGAAAACTTCAACATCCTGTGAATCCTTTTGGAGGAAGTTGATGACTGATATACTCTGGGAGTAAATACAGAAATAGAAAACCAAGGACCCAGGAAACAGACAAGAGACAGACAGACAGGGGAGGCCTGCGTGGGGCCCATGGGTGGCAGAAGAGCTGCAACAGAAAAGCCAGGCTCCAGAGAGCCACCGACCTGATGCACTTACTCAACTCTGAGAGGAATGGAAAATGGAAGCTCAATGGGAAAGGATAGTTAATTCAACTATTACCTCAAAAAAAAAAAAAGCGGAGCAGCTAGGGGTGGTGGCACACACCTTTAGGGGGGGGGGGGGGGCAGTGCGGGCGGGGGGTGGACGACACTACATATTGAGTTCCAGGCTAGCTGAGGCTACAGGGAGACCACGTCTCAAAAGACAAAATAAGCCGGGTGTGGTGACACACCACTTTAATCCCAGGCAGAGGCAGGCGGATCTCTGTGAGTTCAAGGCCAGCCTGGGCTACAGGGAGACCATGTCTCAAAAAGACCCCCCCCCCAAAAAAAGACAAAATAAATAAATAAAAATACAAAAGGATTATGAAAGGTTAGTAAATTAAAGGAAAAAAGAGTAAATGAGTCCAGGCATGGTGGCACATGCCTTTAATTCCAGCACATGGAAGGCAGAGGCAGGTGATCTCTGTGAGTTCCAGGCCAGTCAGGGCTACATAGTAAGACCCTACCTCAAATTAAAAAAAAAAGTAGACAATGATTACAAATAGGTTCTTTGAGAAATTAGTGGGACAGTCACTCTGTCCTCGCCTGCTCGTCGGTCCAGCTAAAGCTATCACCATCATTTTTACCACTTTATTCATGCTTAGTGCTCAGGTTAGCTGCTGCTTTGGGAACTGAACACCCACCGGCTCTACAAGCTTTTCTTTCTTTTTCCTGTTTATTTTATGGCAGGCCAATGACCTGCTGCTGAGTTACACCCCTCAGCCGCCATTCAACAATAAAAAAGTTTCCTCAGGGCTGCAGAGACCGCTCAGCGGTTAAGAGCACTGACTGCTCTTGCAGAGGACCTGGGTTCAATTCCCAGCACCCACATGGTGGCTACAAACGGTCCTTAACTCCAGTTCCAGGGGAATCTGCTCTTCTGACCTCCGTGGCATTGCATGACACGGGTGCGGTCACATACATGCAGGCAGTACACTCATGCACATGGAGTAAAAATAATAAATGTTTGGGGAAAAAAGGTTTCTTCATTGATGTTTTGTTTTGTAGACAGGGTCTTGGCAAGTAGCTCACACTGGTCTTGGACTCATAATCCTCCTGTCTCCGTATCCCAAGGGTTGAGATGACAAGTAGGTGTCACTGTGCTGGCTTTCCCATCTTAAATCATCTTTTCATAGATTCTGGTTGGTATTTCCATGATATAAATACTATAAGCATTTCTTCTAGACTGCTTGTCTGTCTCAGCCTCTGTCATACTCTAGAAATCTGTTGGGCTTTCCCCCAAGGACTTTTAAGTCTGTGCTAAGAAAACCACGGCTTCCCTGGGATTCTAAATACATATCCTTCAGGAGTTTTCTGTGGTTTATGTTTGGTGTGTGTGCACACGTATGCGCTCTGAGGTGGGGCTGTAAATCGACAATCACCCCACTATCATTTGTTGAAAACTGTTTACCGTGAGTTTGTAAGTCCACAATAAGCACAAATCAAACCCCGAGATTTATTCAGGGTCAACTTCTGAGCTTTTATCCTAGATTTTTGTGGGTACAATTTACCCAACTTTCGCAATCCCACACAATTTTTTCCTTGGTGCCTGAGTTTAGAGCAAAACCTAGCTTTACTTGTTTTAAAAAATTTGTTGCATGGTTTTTCAAATTTAAAGTCTTTGTTTTTCAAATTATATGTTAATGAATATATTAGCAACATAGTGCTTACATTTGCATATTCAGAATGGGTAACTGTTGTGTCCAGGGGCTCCTAAGCTGCACCACGACGGGGAGGATCCTTTCATTTGCCCTGCTTCGATAGAGATGGTACCCAGTGACTCTTCCCATCCGCAGTCACGTTCCTGTGCCCCTCCCCCAACTCCTAACATTAAGTAGGAATGACCAGTGTAAATAAAAAGATATGATGGCGTGTGCCGCCCAGGCTAGATCATAAAAAACCACTTGCAGCCCTCTCCACTCACTCACTGGGGGAAGTTAAGTGCCTGGTTGCCTGCCTTTGTGCAGCTGCTCAACTGCCCAGGGGAGTTCCCCACCCAGACAGCTCCCTGTGGTAAGGGTCTGCAACCCTCTCTCCCATCTAGCACTGACTTGCTCACTTACAGGGAACCGCTGTAGCAGCGGCTTCCGGCCTCCCCCCACCTTCAGATGACTGGCTGACTGAAACCTTGACCATAACCTCTAGAGTCCAAGCCACAGCCACCCCACAAAACAGCTCCCAAATACATGGCCTGCAGGCATGGTGACACATACTCAGACTCTCAGAGCTCAAGAGGTGGAGGCAGGAAGATCAAGAGGTCAAGGTCATCCTTGGCTATACAGCAAGTTAGAAGCCACCCTGGGCTGTTACATGAGATCTTGTTTCAAAAATCCCAAACCAAATAAATACCCTCCCCACCCAAAAAAGGGAAAACAACTGAATAATTTTTGGGGAAAACTGGCAGGTTGAAAACATTATATATGTCCATCCAATAGTATGGTACATGTCCACACACCTCCATGTTATCTGGCGAAACTTTGTGCCTCATATAAGGCGTTCAACAGGGGCTGGAGAGACGACTCTACCTCTCCAGGTACAGCTGCATGTATGTGGCACATGTGGTGCACATACAGACAAGCACAAACATATACACATAAAAAAATAAAATGGGGGTTGGAGAGGTGGCTCAATGGTTAGGAGCACTGGCTGCTCTTGGAGAGGATCTTGGCTCAATTCCCAGCACCCACATAGCAACTAAAAATTGTCCATAACTCCAGTTTCAGAGGATCCAACACCCTCTTCTGGCCTCTGTGGGCATTGCATGCATGTAGTGCAGTTACATATGTGAGCAAAACGCTCATACACAAAAAATAAATTTAAAAATTAAAAATAGGGAGCCAGGCATGGTGGCAAGTCCCTTTAATCCCAGCACTTGGGAGGCAGAGGCAGGCGGATCTCTGTGAGTTCGAGGCCAGCCTGGTCTACATAGTGAGTTCCAGGACAGCTGGGGCTACAGGGAGACCCTGTCTCAAAAAGACAAAAAAAAAAAAAAAAAAAAAAAAAAAAAAAAAATCAGTTGCTCAAGTGAATGGGGACCCTATTCATGGCATTATCTGGTTGGTTATTTTCAGTGTATTGAAAGTAGTAAGTTGCTGTGGTCATGTAACCAACCTTCTTCCTCTTTTAGTTTTAAATTGGCTTGTGTAAACCAGACATGGTGGCACACCTTTAACTCCAGCACCCAGGAGGCAGAAACAGGTGGGTCTCTGTGAGATTGAGGCTAGCCTGGTCTATAGAGCAAGCTCCAGACCAGCTGGTTCTCCAGGGAGACCATCTCAAAACAAAAACAAAAAAATTAAGTAAAATAAATAAACTGGCTTGTGTGTAGACAGCATATTATTGCCAATAGTGATCACTTTTCTTCTATTTTCATATTCTTTCTGTGCCAGTCTGCATCTCTCTAGTATGGCCAGCACAGCCTTGCACTATGAAGCAGGCAGCATTTTTACAGTGATGTGATGAGCCATGAAATGCCTTGGAGTCCCCTCAGCCCTGGCGACTTTGCTCTCTAGGAACACAACTCTTCTCCCCCACCGTTCAGGTCTTTGTCATTCTTGGAGGGGTGTTTTAGTTCACCTCAAATAGGTTTTGCACTTTTCCTAAGTTTTACTGCTGTCATGAAATGTGAGGACTGTCTTCCCTTGCTGACTCCCAGTTTGTTGTTGTACTTACAGAGGCTGACTTCTAAACTGTGTAATGTTCCAGATTTTTCTGGAAAGACCAGGACAGTCACAGGGTCTCCATGTGTGGTTGACTTTGCCTGTTTGGTGCTCCTTGGTTGGTTAGTCAAAGTTTCAAGAGAAGATGAGGTTAAGAGGAGGGTGTCCTCTGTGGTGCAGTCAGTGGTCACCCTAAGCGCCTGCCTGCTCCTCTTCAGTGTTCACAACACTCTGTGGCCATCCTGGCCAGATTGTCAGGGAGTGTTTTGCTGTGGCTGAGCTGGATGCCTGGGGACCCTTTGCTGGGGAGGTTATCTCCAGCCCTTGCATCAGTCCATAGTCAGTGTTCTGCGAGGACATGATGGCACCACATGTGGCACTGTAGGCCTCAAATAAGCAGCAGAGAAGCTGACTCTGGGGCTCAAGCTGGGAAGGGAGGGACAACAGATATCTGTTAGCCAGGCTAGGAGCTCTGGGGGAGGTGACACTGCAGATAGGGTCAGCCTAGGAAAGATCCAGAGGAAGAATCTTCCACACCAAGGAGGCATCCACGGAGAGTGGGAAGAAAGAGTCCACACAGGACAAGGTTAGGAGGGCAGCCTGGGCAACCCTCAAGGCCACTAGCACAACTGGAGAACTGTGAAGGGAAGAGGTGCATAGGAGCCACTTCTGAAGGGAACCAGAGTAGACACTGAAGTGACTCTCTGTCCCCAGCCAGGAGCCTGGAGTGGGACCAGTATGCACTCCCTTACCCTGACCCTTCAGACACAAGGCTCCATGGTTCTTTCCCACTAACTGACTAGGATGGAAGCCATGCATCTGTTCCTTGTCCTGAGCACCCCTCACCCATGGCAGATGACACTAGTGTTTTGACAGTCTATGCCCAGCATGAGTTGTTGGCCTCATGAAAGCTGAGGGTCTGTTGGTTGGGACTGCGGAAGTCCTAGCACTTGGGACCTTTGTAGGGACCTCGAAGCACTGGAGGACATGCCTAGGAGGTTACAAACACTTGAGAGCCCACACAGATAGCTCTGAGAGCTTGCTCTCTGTTTTGTTGTTAGGTTTTGAGGTAGGGTCTTGTTATGCAGCCCAGTCTGGCCTTGAAGTTACAACAGTACTGCCTAGACTTCTTCGAGTGCTGGGATTAGAAGCATGAGTCACCACATCCAGATTGGCAGCCCACTTCTTTACCTGCCACTGTTGATCTCAACAGGTACACATGTAGACAAACATCCCAGTGCCCGGCTCAAGGGGCTGGTTACAGGACCAGCACCCAGAACTACCAGCACCAAAGAGCCCTTCATGCACTAGTCCTGTCATAAGCTTGACCCATGTGGTCTGGCTTTGAATCCTCCCTGAGTGGAACTACGCACAGATGGTGTGACTTCCTCTGCTCAGGGAACACCCTGGGGTCTGCACAGTTGCACCTGCTCCTCTCCCCACTGGGCTGAACACAGCTCATTGCTTGCTGTCCAGTGGCAGCTGGTCAGGGTTTGCTTCCTGTTGAGGTTGTCATAGACACAGCTGCTATGCACATTTCAGTGGTGACTGACATCTGTCCAGAGGGGAGGACACAGCCCCTGCTGTAGGGACCTCATTCTTCCTCCCGGGTAGTGACATCCACTTGGCCAGGGGAAGGGAACCCTGGGGAGGGCTGAAATGGGTGTCTGCCATCCTCTTCTTGGTTTCAGGTGACCCCTGCACGGGTCCACCAGAGAGGGCAAGGGGTGCAAGAAGCCAGCCAGTGGTCAGAGAGAGGCCCCAACCCCAGCTGCATGTTTCTGTCGCTCATTCAGTTTCCCCCTCTGGTCCCAGAGGCCCCTTCTCCCCACCATCCCACCTCAAAGCCTGGGTTTCCAGCAAGGCCTAATGCTTGCTTACCCAGTCCTGGGTCTGCAGATCCTTCCAAGGGTTGCTCTCAGTGTCTGGCTGGACTGAGGTTGCTGAAGGCCCATCTGGGAAAGACTGCTGCCCTGGCTCTTGAGTGACCTGCCACTGCAGCATCTTCCTCTGGGGACGCTGCTGCCTGTTGTCCATCTCTACCCCCAACAGACTGCAGTCCAGGCTTCTAGGGCTCTGGGGAAGGGGCGGGAAGGGCGCCGGGCACCGGCAGGCTCTGCTTTGGCCACTTTCTAGTCAGTGACCACTCTTACCCACAGACAATCCCGCACTGGCAAATACTGCACATCAAGGACTCCCCAGGGACAGCAGCACCCCACCCCGCTCTTCCCTACCCCTGCTGTCCCTGGCCAGCCTTCTCCCGACTGGGCTCCTGCCCGCAGTCCACCTCCCGCCTGTGACCTCCTCCCTCCTACACGCCCAAGGCCAAGCCCCGAGCTCTCATTTCCAACCCTCTCCCTGGTCTTCGCCGAGGAGACAGTTGCGGGGGGGGGTGGGGGGTGTCGAGGATGCAGGAGTCACCCTCACGCACCCACGCGGGAGGACCTCTCCCAGTGAGGTCAGGGGAGGGTTCAGGGAGACCCGGAAAGGCCCCGTAAGATCGACTCAAGGGAGCTGGCCCGACACTGGAGTGGCGGGAAGGGCTGGGAGGACCCATGGGATCCAGGCTGGGCAGCTCAAAGGCCGCCGAGGATGGTGGAGCGAGGTGGGGGTCAGCAGGGCGGTCTGGGGTAGTGTGCCCGGGCTCAGCGGGGTGTGCAGGGTGCGGGCCGTGAGGTCTGAGCGGGATGAGCTCCGCCGGGTGCCAAGGGTGGAATCTGATCTGGAGGGGCAGACGCACCTCTGCGAAGGGCGGAGCCCGAACCAGAAGTCTCCGCACTGCACATCCCACCCACTTCCGCTTCCGGCCTAGCGGGGGGGGGGGGGAGGCGCCCCCACCCTGGGGCCCCCACACCACAAGAACGACAAACAGGGGGGGGCGGGGGGCGGAGCCCGAACCAGAAGTCTCCGCACTGCACACCCCACCCACTTCCGCTTCCGGCCTAGCGGGGGGGGGGGGCAGCACTCCCAGCCTGAGCGCCCCAATACACAAGAAAGCACAACAGTGGGCGGCCGGAGTGCGGTCGGTTTATTAGTGTCGCTTCAGCACCTTGAAATCGTCCACATGGTCACATGGGACAGATCAGCATCTGCTCCCGGAAAAGCTATTTACATGAGTCCTACTTCCCATTAAAAACCAGCAACGCACAGCACACGGCCAACAGCCCCGCTGGGCCTCCAGGACAGGACAGTGGACGGCATGGGGGGGGGGCCGGAAGAATGCCCGGACGTTTTCTTGGAATTCATTCCGGACGGAGGCTAGAGGCCGTCTTCCGCTCTGGAATGAGGCCTGCAGGGAATGGCAGGTAAGCCCTGACAGTCACCCAGGTTCCCCTCGGCCCTGCCAGCTCTGGTACTGATACAGGACAATGGGCTACATGCGGAGGGTAGGGGCAGGGACCAACCCCCCAGCTGGCGGGGATGAGGGTAGAGTTTACTCCCTCACAGGCTGTGTGGCGAGATCTAAGAGGAGCCTGGCGTGTTGAGTCCAGGTGTTGGTCTAAGGTGATGCCTTGGGGCTGAGGCCCATGGGAAGGACACACTCCACTGTCCTGGCCACTGCACTGGCTGTCAGGTGGCTTTGGCGTCTAGTTGTCCTTAGAGGGGACAAAGTGCTTTTCCATCCATCAGTCCTCATTATAGCTCTATGAGGTAGGCAAGGGAAATGGGACCGTCCCTCTTTAACCAATGGAGAAACTGAGGCACAGAAGGAATGACTGCTGCCCAGGTCTGCACCTGGCAGAGCCGGCTGTGGTAGTGCGTGCATGGTGCTCAGTGCTAGGCTGTCCTGACTGGGCCCAGGGTCAGCTGCTGGACAGAGGCTCCTCTCCCTTGTGTGCAAGGTCAGAGCTCTGGCGCCAGTCAGGGGAACATGTGCAGAGGCTGAGGTCTCCTGGAAAGGGGCTGCCCACAGGATGAGCCTCAGCCACCTATGGCCTCAAGGCTAGAAAAGTGGCCCAATCTATTTTACCAATGGTGACTTTTGGGAAGAAACTAGAGGTACGTAAGTCAGGCTCTTAGGCTACGAAGGTCACAGTGGCCTGACACCTCACCCCAGGCCCTTTTCATGGTATAGTTCAGCAAGGTCTCCCTGGGAGAGCCTCTGCAGGGCATCCTGTTCACAGACTGCCACTGAGGCCAGTATCTGGGGGGGTCCAACCCAGGTTCCAATGCTAGTGCCTGGGCCCTCACCCTGGAGAAATAGGCCCCATTTACCAACTGGGCATGCGGGAAGCAGGTAAATCAAGGGAAAAACAGGCCCCCAATCACCCCAGGAAAGGAGGATTCATCAAACAGCCTGCCCCACTCTTGGTCGTCTTCTGAGCACAGATGTGCACAGTTCTCAATCTCAAGAGGACACTAGGCTTAGAGCTCTCGGTGGACCGCCAGGGTCCCTGTAAGGGCCACAGCTTCCAAGGGGGGCAGGCACTAGGTGTACTCTTCCTATGGACTCTGCAGGGAGAGAGGCTTGTTGGGAGAATTAAGACTGAATCAGAAACAACCCGCCCCCCCCAGCCACCCATGGGTCTGCTGCGGGGAGATTCAGTCAGATGGATGACCCTGGCTTCAGGCTAGCACACTCCTCTCCTGCTAGGTGGGAAGGTCGTGGAGGGTGGGGCTGCCACCAAGAATGCAACCCAGGTGGCTCCAAGGAGCTTGGCTTGGACTGACCAAGATCTGTAGGGAAAGCCTACACAGGT
>NW_008358189.1:749894-818151 GCF_000622305.1 Nannospalax galili | reverse complement strand
AGACACACACACACACACACACACACACACACACACACACAAACGTACGTACACACACCTAGTTGCCTGTCCCCAGTTCACAACCCTGAATCTTAACACAGAGACCCACATGGGCAGTCCTGGATGCTCCTGTCCAGCAGGCAGGATAAGGGTGGAAGGGCATAGCAGAGCAGGCCTCAGACCCCATCAGTGTCTCCCATTTCCAGGACAGACACTGGGACATTTGCAAGGACCACCTAGGTCTGAGAGGCTTAATCTGGGGCAGCAGGATCTGCAGAAGCCTAGCAGTACCTCTGGAACTGGAGCCAGAGGAAGGGTGAGGCCTGCTGGCTCTGCCCAGCCCAAGGGGACTTCACAAGAGCAACATCTGCCTGGCAGCTACATCGTCACATGTATTTGAGAGCATTAGAAAGATCTGCTACTATAAAATCTCCACCACGAGGCTGGAGTTTATTGGGAGCCACGCATGGGGTGTTGGGGGCTGATGTCCCAGGCTAGGGGACCAAATGTGCCTGTGACCCTCAGCCTCTGGCCACCAAGCTCCAAAGCCTGTGCCTGCCCCAGGCTCCCCAAAGAAGCAGAATCCTGCTATCAGGGGAGGACAGGACATAAAGGCAAGAACACTTCTTGCTTGTGGTTCTGGAGTTTCCTGAAGCCAGAGCTCACCTCCCTTCTTACCAGCTTCCCTCTTGGCCACATATTCTGGTTAATAAGCAGAGCCAAGTTACTCAGTACCCCAAGGAGCTAGCTGCCCCTTGGTTTCTGGGCCATGAGCACATTCATACTTAAGACTGTTTCTTTGTGTTTTTAAGAGTCTGTCTCTGTAGTAACCAAGTGTTAACAAAAACACAGCTTCCCCTCCATCAGTGGCCGACACAAGGCAGGACAGGCCCCTCCACTGTCCTGCGTCAGCCCCTCCGTGGATGGGGTTTTAGAAGGTGGCCTTGGAGTGTCCAAAGATGCAGATGGGGAAGTGCTTCACATGGGAGGACCACTGGGCAGCCAGCTGGAAGAACTTGACGTCGCTGCACTCCACGCCGTCGATGAGGACTGTGGGAGAGGGCCACCTGACTGCCTGCCCACCTGGCGGGGGACCACCTGAGAAGGTGGACTACCTCCAGGGAGCAGGGTAAGCTTGAAGCTGGAGGAAGCCCTGCTTACAGGCCCTTTCTGCCACTTGCCCTCTGAAAACTTAGTGCTATGGTGGGCCCATCTCCCAGGGGAACTGGTGGCAAGGGCAGTCTGGGCCACACTTCAGCCAAGCATGGCTCATCTATGCCAGGTCCACCTCACAGGGGGTCCCACTTAAAACACCTGCACTTCCAGAGGTGGCCATGGGAAGACCGAGGTGACCTAATCTCTACCCAACGACCCTATTTCACAAAGAAACCCTGAAGTCCTGCACTCTGAATGCACTTCTTGCACAGCCTCCATGAAACACTAAGTACACAAGTCAACCTTTAGAATGCAGAAAGATGAGACTAGGGTGTAGCTTAGAAGCAGAACACCTGCCTAGCATGCCTGGGGTCCTAGGTTCAATCCTCAGTACTTTCCTGTTTCCCAAATCTCCATCAGTTAAAAAACACAGAAAGGATTAAAAAAATTAGTTGAGGCCAGGTGTGGTAACTGCACACCTTTAATCCCAGCACTCGGGAGGCAGAGGCAGGTGGATCTCTGTGAGTTCCAGGCCGGCTGGGGCTACAGGGAGACCCTGTCTCAAAAAGCCAAAAAATCTATGCAAACAACGTATGGTGACAACTGAATGCTTCTTCTGATAATAAAAGCTGATTTCTACAAATATAGTAATAGTCTAAGTATTTTTAAATTGACACCTTATTTAGAAAAGGTAGTATATCGCCAGGCGTGGTGGCGCACCCCTTCAATCCCAGCACTTGGGAGGCAGAGGCAGGCGGATCTCTGTGAGTTCAAGGCCTGTCTGATCTACATAGTGAGTTCCAGGGCAGCTGGGGCTACAGGGAGACCCTGCTTCAAAAAGACAGAAACAAAACAAAACAAACAAACAAACAAACAAAAAAATGAATTTGAAAAGCTATTAGATGCAATAGAGGTAACTTATCAAGACATGTCTGGGTGTATTTTGTAATGTGCCTTTCATAGCCAAACACTGATTCTTGCACTGGGTGTGGAAAGCCAGCCATCTGCTTTGCTCTGCATTCAGTTTACAGGTAGAACCAAAAAGGACCTTGAGCCTAGACTGATTCCCCCAGCACCCCATGGAGCGCCCCCCTGGCCCACGCCACAGCACCCCATGGAGTGACCCCTGGCCCACGCGCCCAGCACCCCATGGAGCGCCCCCTTGGCCCACGCCCCAGCACCCCATGGAATGCCCCCCTGGCCCACGCTCACCCCGAAGCATGTTCTGTTGGTGCTTGGCTGTGCAGATCAGGCGGCTGATGCCCTCAATGCACTGGCTTTTAGACTCCACGTCCTTGTCCTTTGTTTTCTTGGGCAAAAACATCACTGGGAAGAAAAAAGCTGTGTTGCTCCAGCGCTCCTTTGGGGCCAGGCTGGCCAGAGCCCCCCCACAGCAGGCAGGATAAGAAACAGCAGCCATGGAGACTCAGTTGGCCCCTGCTCATCTGGGATCCAGCTCCCTGCTATGACCACAACACCTTCCACGGCCTGTAATTATTCCATCCAAGGCCAGAAGCTGCCCAGAGCCTCAGTGTCTCCAAGACTCAGGGGCCACAGCCCCTTCTGAGGTGAGCTGTTGGCTAACACCTGTGCACTTACTAGGAGCTTGCCTGGGGGGGTAAATCGTCCCATCCCCAACAATCACCCAAGCTGCCCTCTTCCCTCTGTCCAGCCCTGCTCAGTGCACCCCACCTCACCCTTCTTGTTCTTCTCCTTGGTGACCACGGTCATGGACATGGTGGGTGTGGGTGCAGCCTCGCCACTGCTGGGCAGCCTGCTGACCTGGAGGGACCGGAAAGTGCACTTGAGCGTGTTTTTGGTGGTGGGGAGGTCCTTCTTCTCGGCATCTCTCTTCCTGTCCGTGGGCTGTACGGCTGTCCAGTAGTCCACCTGCAGCCCCATGAGCTCGGCACCGATCCCCTGGCTGTGGAAGGCAGAGGAAAGTGCTCACACCCATGACAACAGAGCATTACTGTGCCATCACAGGCAAGGAGGCATGGCCAGCACCTGCCCTGACTTGCTGACCAGCGAACTGTGCAAAGTCCTGTAGAACTGAGCTCCCCCCTTTCTGCTGGGATGCTGTTTGCACCTATGGCCTGCTCTGCTGCCATGTACAGGTGGCCCGCACATTTACTCTCCTGGGGCCCAGATAAATGGCCTCATCAGAGCTGGAGTGGCTGGTGTGAGCTGGTAGCTAGAAGAGCCCTGACAAGGAGCCAGCAATCTGATTGGACCTTAAGACCATGTGGCACCAGGGACCCTCTCCTCCTGTGCAGCTTTGTTGTTTGGATGAGTTCTGCTCAAAACCTACATGGCATGGTGGACCTCAGCTCAGCAGTGTGGGATCTAAAAAGCTGCCTCCTGCACCTCCCTGCCTCGGCTCTGCTTCTGACAGTCTACCTGTGCAAAGCTGTATTCAGAGTCAGTAAGTCCCAAGTTCATTTACCATGGCTCCTGTTCTCGCAGGGCTCAATGAAAGACACTAGCTACTCCCTCCCTGGCTCTACGGCAGCTGATCACAGCCCTTAGCATCCCCTACAAGACCTCCACCAGCCTTTCACCAGCACCTGCCCTCAACAGCTCTGACAAGCTAAGCCCACGAGGGGTAGATGATACCTTAGAACAAGTAAGATGAAAGCCATGTGTTTACCTGGGGGAAGACAGGCCTCCACTCACTGAAGGGGAAGAGGGTGGGGTGGGTGAAGCCTCCTTGGCTGCAGGAGATGTAGAAGCAGAGGGTGGTGTAGATGAGAGCACGCTGGAGCCTGAAGGGGCTGCATCATCCGAATCACCTTTAAGGAAGAGTCACAGGCCAGTGGTGAGACCTTCTGTTTTGGCCCCATAGCTGACTGGAGACTGGACAAAGAGAGGTGGCCCCTTAGGGCAAGTAGGGTGGGCAGAGTGGTCTGTGGGGAAGGCAGGAGATTCTCTTCCTTGGCTGGGAAAACAGCCCCATTTGCCTTGAGGTTTTGTGGGGACAGGAGAAGCAGCAGCAATGTGCTGGTCCCTAAGACCAGAAGGACCACCTGTCCAGAGGGCCATTCCCAGTCCTCTGAAAGGGATGAGGTTACCTGATGTGGCTGAGGATGGTTCCACAATTCCAACCTTCACAACCTGAGAAGTAACAGATGCTGGCTAGAGGTAGCTGGGGAGTGTCAGGCAGCCCCACTGCCCTTTCTCAGGTACCCACCTCTGAGCTCATCTGGGGTAGGCTCCTGTGTCCCACAGCATGGGAAATGGGGCTCAGCACCCTCCCATCTATGGGGTAGAGCCTACCTCTGGGTAGTTGCAACTCCAAGCTCAACTGACCTGGTAGACTAGGACACTAACATGAGGGATGCTACTGCTTAATAACACTGTATGGGTTGATGTGGCACAGGCGCTGACACCATCCAGAATGGAGGTCACGAGTCACATAAAGCTTTGTCAATTCAGAGTAAATTCCAACACCAAATTGAGGACCTTGGCTCCCTCGGTGCCCACTGAGTACACCTGCCACTACAGAAGGCCTCTAGGTAGGATGCTCTGGAGTTCTGACTCTCCTAGGGGGTCAGCTCTCACTGCAGACACCTCACACTGCCACTGCCTGGAATCTGTGTCATGCTGCTGTAGAGACCTCACGACAGAACGGACGTTATGCTGGGGATAAAAAGGCTCCGGGAAGGTGAAAATGAGGCTGAGGAGAGCCTCAGTCCTCAGTTCTGGGCAGAGGGAGGAAATGAAATGCGCACATTCACAGCCATGCCTAACCTATGCCTGGAGGAGCAGACCTGACTAAGCAAAGCTACCAGAGGCTCACCCTCCTCTCCTGGGTGCAGAGCTGACACTGCCTAACAATACCCCCCACTTCCATCCATGCTTTCACTATGGGAATCGACAGCTCCCCCACCAAAAATGAAGGAGGAAACAAGGGGCTTCATGAGAAGGAATTAGCAGTCCTTGGTTGCTTCACATGATGAGGAAGACTCTGGTACATGTGGGCAGATACCAAGGTACTGTGGTGACAAGCACCTTGGTAGGCTGCCAGGGAGTGAAGCGGGTAATACTCACCCCAACAAAGGGAATGAACCTCTGAGAGGATTCTTCATCAGGGCTGAGAGCAAGAGAAACAAGATAGTTATACTCCTCCAGGAACAGCCCAGCCTTAGTTCTCCCCTGGGTCAGGGGCCAGCCACCACCCCACCCCCCCCGCCGGCCTCAGCCACACCTTGTGCCCATAGGCACTCTTGTCACTACAGAAAGGCCCCTGAATGACCCGTCAGCCTGGCCAGCACTTAGAGCCCTTTCCACATGCCAACACAGGAAAAGGAAACAAAGGGTTCTGCAGCCCTGCGAGGAAGCCAGAGCTCAGCCCTTCAACTGCGGAGAAAGGACCAGAGTGCACAGCTCAAGGGAACTTGTGTATCACAAATGCTCGATGCACAGGTGACATCAGGTGACACACACTCAGCCCTGCGCATGTGCCTGCTGTCAGCCCAGCACACCGGGAGCTGTGCATTCCTCATGGAGTCTAGACCTGGGAAAAGACATCGCATGGTGGTGTCAGCACCACCTCAGGAGGTTATGGCTTTGGACAAGGTGCTGGGTTAGAGATGCTGAATTCTAAGTGCAGCCTGAGGCTCAGGCATGGTTCTTGGGTCAAGCTTGAATAGCCAGTCAACATCAGTAGCTAGTGAAGTATTATCTGGACCTGACTGTAAAACACTGGCAAAAAAAAAAAGTCTGGCTGTGGCCCCAGACATCCCCCACAAAGATGTCCCAGGTCCAAGGGCAGGAGTCAAGATGGAAAGTCACGTGTCTTCCTCCCTTCATGTACTGCACACCAGAGCTGGCCATGGTTCATCTCTGCGAAGGTTCTCTGCCAATCCCTCTGGTCCCCAGTGGCCAGAGGAACTCTCCCATAGGGCAGGGCAAGGGGCACATGGCTCCCTCAGCAGCCAGAGTATCCTGGGGCTCTGGGGAGGCTGAGGGTAGGGCTGGTCCTGTCTCTGTGCCCTCCCTGCAACCCCCCATGGTCCCTTGGTCTGAGGAGCATGTTGGCATCATTTCTGGTGGCTTCTCTCGACTCTCCTGTCATTTCCTCATACTGGCACTGGATGCCAGCACATCTGTTGTACAGATGTGCATACGTCAGTAAGGTGAAAATACGGTTGAGCTCTAGCAGGTGAGGGACAGAGCTTCTCCCTATACTCAGGCTTGGGGGTGCCCCTCTGGTGCCACCCTGAAGCATATTCTGCCCAATAAGGGTCTTCATGAAACATCTTTGCAGGAAGCAGACCTGGAGATAAATATGGCCAGCCAGCTGCCTGCCTTGGACACCGGCTTCCAGAACTGGCAGTCTAGCTTCCAGCTGGGGCAGAGGCTTGTGCCCAGAGCTCCACACACACGGTGCTCCCTCCAGATGGACAACTGGCCTTTGCCTGGTGTCAGCCCAGAAAGCAGTAGGGGGACTGTCCCTCTGTCCTCCGTACCCCAAAGACTTGGCAGGTGCCTTATAAGAAATATCTACAGACTCCGTCCAAGTGAAGATGGTCAATTTCCCAGCCTTCCTTTCCCTTTTAAGGAGAACAATTTTGGAAGAGAAACCTCTTCCACCTTGTCCATTCTAAATTATTTGAATCCTGAGCCCAGGTCTGTCCTATCCTCGCCTAGAGTGGTTATCTATGTGTGGTCCCCTTGTCCAACGCAGGTGACATGAGTCGTGGGCCCAGAAGGTCTCAGAAAGCAGCAGCACGCTGGTCCCCACTGGAAGGACTCTAACCCACAGCATCCCCACCCTTTGGCAGAGCCGCATCTGTCTTATTGGTGCTACACTCTGAGACACCTGGGAGCAGGGCAGGGCTAGTAAGGCCACATGAGACAAGACACAGGAGACACTGCAACATGGAGAAGCCACCAGAGCTCAAAGCCAAGCTGCATCCTGGGCCATGCAGACAGCACCGGCACAGCTGCAGCAACAGTACCACCAGCGTCACACTGCATCCTGGGCCATGCACACAGCACCAGCATGGGTACAGCAGTAGTGACACTAGCTGCCTACCAAGAGCACGGTGCAAAGGCAGCCAGGGCCTGCAGCACATGCACTCCTGGGGGTCGGGTGGTCAGCAGTCTAAGGATCACACCCTTGATCTGTTGCCAAGACCTGCCACAGTACAGAAGACACAGAACCCAGGCCCAAGGCCCTCCTTCACCCATACACAAGAAGCTGGAGCTTGTGCTTTTCCAGCATGACCTCAGGCTCAGTGCCCTCAGAGGACAAGTCCCATTCTCAGCTGCAGCGAAGTAAGAGGCTGGCAGAAGCAGGCATCTCCCTGCAGAGCTCTCACAGAGAGCTGGTCTGGAAAAGCCAGGAGAGACTCCGTGCCTTCACTACTTCCCTGCAGGCACCTGTGCCCACTCAGTGCCAGTGTCACTACTGTATCCATCACAGGCAGGGGAGTTATGGGGGATAAAGAGGATCTCCTCAGGCCTGTGTTTTCAGCAGAGCATGCTGCAGGCTCCTTCTGCCACAGCTGGCAGCACAGGCCAGGCCTCAAGGGTGGGAGAGGTATGAAGGCTGGTCTTTCTCTAACTCAGGGGCTTGTTTAGCAGGGCAGATTGGTACTCAAGGCCCTTGTATGTCCTGCTAGCTCAGATGATGGACAGCATTCCCAACAAAGAGGCCGCTGGCCCTACAACCTTGTCCTGGGTGCTGTCCCAGAACAGATACCCTGAGGCAAGTGCAACAGACAGTATACAGGAACCTCCCAGCAAGGACTGGGGCACTTTGACAGTGCCTGAGACGTCCAAGTTTTCAAAGGGTGGCGCCTTCCTAGGGGAGAAATACTTTACCTGTTTTGGGGCCTGAAGGTCTGGCTGCCACCCTCCCCACCCCCAACACACCAGAAAAGTCACTAGAAACTTCTCTCTGTCGTTGCTGGCCCTGGAAGCTGATCCTATAATGCAGAAGATGGTGAAGTCACCTGTCTCTGTGCCAGGCCCCTTGGCCTCTCACTTCATACTCTCACATGCAGAACAGGCATGGATGCCTCTTTCCTGAGGCTGTGCATGGGTGTTAAGTGCTAGGAGCAAAAGCCAACATGGGGTGATCTAGACACCAGGCCAGTGGTCAGTGCAAGCCTAGTGCTGCCTCTAGTTTAACAAGAAGCTTGAAGAGCCCTGATTCCCTGAGGATGGCTCTGTGGGCCAGTAGAGTCCATCTGCAGCTCTCCCCTGAAAGGGTCCACACCAGCTCTTCAGGGCACAGAGATCCTGCCTATGGGCATCATGGGAGAGGCACCTGGGTGGTGACCCCGCTAAACAAGCCCTGAAGACCAGCCTGGGGACAGATAGGGGGTGCAGGCCAGAGAGCTGTACCTCAAAGTAAAGTCAAAGTGAAAGTGCTTTTTCCTTTTTGGAAAGCCACCAAGAGAGAAAACACATGTTAGGACACTCTTAGGAACAAGTCTTCCACACGCTGAGATGGGAGCACAATGGTTCCTGTGGTCAAGACACACTCTACCCATCTTGATCTGGGGCAGCAACTGAGCGGGGGCCAAGGGCACCCAAAAGGCCTGTGCAGGGTGGAGCTGCCCTTGCCACCGGGAGTCCCTGAGCACCAGGTGGCCAGGAAGCAGGTCTAGCCATTTCTGCTGGACCTTACCAACCTTGAACTTAACTATCTTTTGGTCTGGGAAAGGTGGCATGTGGCATGTACAACCTAACAGAGATTCTGCACTTTGTCCTTACTGGCTGTGAGAGCTGTGCCCACCCTGGATATAGGTGAGGCTGCCACCTTAGGCTCTGTGCGCTTACTCTCCTTGACTGTGTGAAGGGAAGCATGTCCAGAGGTCTGAGCCAAGAAAGAGACTCAGTTCCCTATGCCCCAGTATGATGGGCCTTGCTGAAGGACACTCAGTTCCTTGGGAGGAAGGACCAGGCCCAGGCCACTCTGCCAAGCCTTTCACCAACAGCTCCTGAGCACTGCCCTGTTCTGGGCAGGTAGGAACATGATCTAACTGTTCACCCACAGCCAGGGCCAGGGACATGGGGTCCCTGGCCCAGGTAGGCCAGGCTATGGGAGAAACATGACCAGATATGAGGACCTGACTGCTGGGAGAGCTGAGGTCATGGGGAATGTCAACCCACATGCACAAAAATGAAAGGCTCTGTAAACAGCCTGGTATTCTGGTTTGACATGGGATCAGTGGCAGCTCCTCCCCCAGGCTTATCCAGGCCTTTCACTAGGGACCCCTGCAGGGTCTGTCCCATAGCCCATACGATGCACGGGGGCCAGATGCCTCCTTCAGGCCTCCTAGCCCTGGCCACCCCCCATGTTACCTCTTCTGCTTGTAGGTCAGCATGGCCTCTGCGATGGGGAGCTGGTGAGCACAGTTGGCCCCCGAGATGTACTGGGTGATGCGAGATACAATGTCTGGCGTGTCCTGCACTGCACAAGGCAGAGGCGGCGGAGGGTCAGTATGGTGGCTGGGTGGGTCCATCAGGTGGATCCACTAGGGTATAGGCTGTGTCCCAGGCACCATGTTCTGGCTCCTCTCTATCTCTGTTCCCTGCCCACTGCTCCTGGCCCAACTGTCCACCCACAATAGTCCCAGGGTAAGGGTGTACAGACTCCTCAAATCCTGAAGTCTTACCCTGGGGCCCTGTATCCACTCTTCCCAATGGCCCTATACCCACCCTACAGCAAGTTGGGTGAGGTAACCTCCCATAACATCCCCCACTCCACAGCTGAGCCTGAGAAATGAAATGGTTCTTGTGATGAGAGATCTCCAGCAATAAGGAGCCCCTGCCTCCAATGCAGGGGGCTGGCTGCAGATGCACGGGGCAGCCCCCCCCCCCCCAACACCAGTGTAGTACCCAGGCCTCACCAGTGCTCTGGGCTTCCAGCTTGTTGAACAGGTCTCTCCAGGCCAGGTCCTGGAAGAAGTTGTTGTAGCGGTAGTCCACAGAGCCGAGGTATCTGGCCACAGGGTGGGAGCCTGAGAATCCAAGGAGATCCGTCACCATGTGGAGCTGCACTGCCCAAGCCCAGAGAACCCCACTGTCCTGGGCCCCTCTGCAGCAGGCTGCCATAGCTCTATAGGAGGAGCTGTGACAAAACCTCACTTCCTGTTGTTCCACTGGGAAAGCAAAGGGAAAGGTAATAAGCTGTGGGACCCAGGTCAGGTGTTGCCTTTAGATTTCACTACTGGTCAACAAGTAAAGCCTGACAGGTCTGTTCTACAGTCAGGGGAGCTGCACAAGCCAAAAGGCTGCTGGAGTTTAAGTCCACAGGACCATGGCAACCTACAAAGACTGCTCTGCATCTCTGACAACAGAAACCAAAGCCAAAGTAGAGTGGGCTCGTCGCCCAGCATGGCCACCGTGGAAGCTGAGCTGCCCTCTAACACATTCTACATGATCAGGGCAACAGTCCCTGTCCCTTCTCTTTATTTCCAGTTATTTTTTTGAGACTGGGTCTTGCTATATATATAGGCCAGTTCTGGGGTGGTCTGGAACTTTCGATCTTTAGCCTTCCAAGTGCTAGACTGACAAGCATGGGCTATCGGGTCCATCTGATTTTTCATTTAAATAAATTGAAACATGTCACAATGGCACATCTACCCTCACTGCCCACATGGCACTGTCCCTGCCTCTGAGGTCACTCAGCGTCAGTCACAGGTGGACAGTAGGCCAACACCCCTCACCCAGTGGGATGATGAGGAAGCGCATGTAGCCGAGCCAGTCAGGTGTCTTGTGGGACAGCTGCTCCACGAAGAGTCGCAGGATGGCGCTGAGGTAATGCTGTGCTCCCGCCACAGCAATCTTCACAGGGGTCGGGGGTTGAGAATTGCAGTTGCAGCTGCGATCCCAAGAGGGTGAGGCAGGGCAGGGCAGAGAGGGCACATGCCTCAGGGGAGTTGTTCTGTCTTTAGCCCAGTATCACCCTGCTGAGCCCCGAGAAGCCTGTGCCCCTAGGTGTAGCTACTCTTGCCACAATCCCAATGGCGCCTCCAGACCCAGGATGCCCCACCTGAAGTCCTGAGCTTAGGGGGCAGGAGGCTGTGTCTGCTTAGATGTGCCTGGTTTTGTGGGGGGGGGGGCTCTTCTGGCCACTGCAAACAGGAAATGGTGCCTACCAGAGGCTGCTTCTTCCCTTATCACCCCAAAATGTGTTTCAAGACACCCACTGTGGACATAATATTCCCTGTCTCAGAGTGGCAGGCAGGGCTGGGTGCGGGAGCCCAGTACACACTTAGGCAGCAGTGTCACAGGGTGAACCCCAGGGTAATGGGTGGCAGACTCACTATCTCTGTATCCGAGAGACAATGGTGCTGAAGGCTGCCTGAACATCAGCAGCAGAGCATGTGCATACCACGGGGAGTGTGTGTCTCTGTAGTACGTCTGAGAGGAACTAGGAAGGGACAAGCAGACAGTGACCTTGGCAAGTGCCTGTCAGTCCCCATCCAACCCTCAGCTCAGGTCCCACAGGGTCCAGGGAGATCCACAAACATCCAGGCAAAGCTGACCATAACCCTTCCCTCAGCAAGGACTGGGGCTCCTCAAGGCAAGAAGGAACACTCAACTCTCTGGGTGATGGCAGGGCACACAGCTGTCCCGTACCTGTCCCTGCCAGTCAGAGGTGTTGACGAGGATGATGTTCTCAGGGAGCTGGTCGTCAGAGATGAGGATGTGGTTCAGCTGGTCGTACACGGTCTTCCTGGGAATCTAGAGACACTGAGGTGTCCACACCAGGGGAGACACAGCACCCGGTCCTTTCACCTTCTCGCCCTGGGCCTCAGCACCCCATGCTTCCAAGCAGCCTTGGAGCAGGTGAGGAAGTACCCAACAGAGGCCCCCCTGGGCTGCAGTAGCCACACTCTGGGTGGCCCTGGTCCGGGGAGAGCAACGGGACAGCGGGAACCTGCCCCAGAAGCAACAGGCTTCTTGAGGAAAGGACTGTCTGCAGGGAATTCCCCACCCTCCCAGGTCTGCCCAGCCCCCAGGGTTTCTAGGTCTCTCTCTGTCCTGCCTCCCTCGGCTCCACCCTTACCTGCAGCTGGCTCCGTGTGTCTGGGCAGCGCTCATTGTCCAGGCTGTTGGCCCGCTCATTCTGAGGTCGAGCTGGCTGTCGTTCCTTCAGGGATGTGCTTCGGCCCCGGCGGCCGGCTGGCTTTGTCTCTGATCTGCTGGGAACCAGGAGAGGCAGATGGAGCAGCTGGGACAGCAGGCGGCATGTTCACTGCAGGTTGCACACTGCTGCCCCAAGAAGAGCTGCCCAGCAGTGGACAGAAAAGCAAATGAGACTGACCACACAATGCTACCAGGTATATGGGGAGTACCACAGGAATGCCCACCCTGTGTGCAGCAGTCTGACCTTGGCTTTTCAATTGGGGTCAGAGGCTACAACTCCTACTGGGGAAAATCTGTAATTGCACGTTTGCCAGTGCTGGGTTTCTATGAACAGACAGGGTGGTAAAGTGGGTGCATAGCAGGAGGATTCCAGGGGACAGACTGACATGGAAGCAGTAGGGGAAGGGGTGGGGCAGGACTGACTGGTCTGACGAAGACCGCTGTGGGGAGACTCTGGAGAGATATGGCCTGTGGCCACTTCAACTCACAGCTATCCCATCTGTGCTGCTGCTGGGCCTAAGGGTTACATGGTTACCTGCTGACCAGACTCAGGTCCTACACCCCCTGGAAGAGGCACTCCCACAAGAGCTACAACCAGTCCTATCTAGCAGACCCTGTGACATGTCACAGAAAGCTGCCCCAGCACCCTGAGCACTCAGCTCTATTTCCAGGAACCTCTCAGATACACTAGTCTTACAAATACAGGCCAGCAGAAAGCCAAAGGCAGCTACAGATTGGGTAGGGTCCAACCTACAGCTTCTGGAGTTGACCCCAAACTGGTTTCCCACAGCCCTACGCTGTAGGGGTGTATGCCCCGTCAGCACAGGTCTATACCTGGTAGAGGGGATGACAAGCGACTCCGTCTTTGTGATCCTCCCACTGGGTGGCAGCCTCTCAGTGAACACATCCAGGATGGAGGTCTCAGCCTCTGGGCTGTCCTCAGGTTGCCCCAGTGGCTCCCGGGGGGCTGTTGCACTCTGATGGGTTGAGAAGGAGCCATATGCATCCGCCTGGCTGGAAATATTCACCCGGTCCCTCCTGTTCATGTGCCCCTGGCTTGGGGTAAGGCTCTGGTCTCCTCCGGCCCAAGGTCTTGCATGTGGGTGTGCCACATGCTGCCCACAGAGATAGGAGGGGAAATGCAACTAACAATGGGGAGCCATTGGTTCAACTGCCTCCAAGCCTGAGAGACCAGCACCAAACCTGCTGGCAACCCTACCCACCCTGCACTCAGGCACCTTATCTGAGAAGATTCCATGAGGACAGGGCTATTAAACCCACTGCTCGCAGGGCCCGGGTCTGACAACAAAGCTGGAGATACAGCCATCTACCTGAGTTCCCAGGTCAACATCCAAGAAGGGTGAACCAAAGGTGCCCTGATCACCTAGCAGCCTGGCTACCCAAAGGCCAGCCCGCCTCAGCACACATGCTCAGAGTGTGTGAGCACAAACCCTCCATGAGGATGGAGTCCACTGTATGTTTGAGGTCTGCTGAGCATGGACAGGTGAATACTACCCATGCCTGCTTACGAGGGCCACCGTGTCAGAGATGCTGTCACTTGGCTGCCTGCCTCCCAGGGATCTCATCTTCTCCGGTACATCAGCCTGGGGGCGATAAGACAGGAATCAAGCTGTGCTGCAGAGTTGGGCTAAGACTCTCACTTCTGGACAGGTCCAGGAAGATGGGCTGGAAATTTCATGGGTTGTGGACTCAGGGTCTTACAAGAGTCTCTCACTACTGGGAAGAGCCCAGGTCATACCACAGCCCAGCTAGGGACATGCTGCCTTGGTATTCATAACTCAGGGACAGGAAGGAAGAAAGAAAGGAAGAGAATACTCAAGCCTGGTTCAAGAGCTTCACCACTGCACAGTGTGGCCCCAACTCACCGGGCTTGGAGGCTCCCTGTGGCTCCGAGCACTGTGGATACTCCCTATCTCTGTCTGTGAGCTGGAGTGTGACAGGCCTTCGAAGTATGGCCTAGATGAAGGAAAGGATCAGCATTATTTCCCAAGGTCCCCTGTACAGTGAGATGAGATTCACCCACTGCATACAGAGTAGGAGAATAGCAGGGAATTCAGTGGCAGAACAGAACTATATACAGAGAAACAGGCCCCACAGAAGAGCTGTGTGAGTATACCCCACCCTTGAGGGAGCCTTACACAAGATGATGGGATTCAGGAGTGACTAAGCGCCAGGTGGGCCCAGGTCCTGCACCAGCTGTGAGGTCAGCCACAAAAAATGTGTGTTCCAGGGCAGGGAGATGGCTCATTGGGCAAAGGCTCCTGTCACCAAGCCTGATGACCTGAGTTTTATCCCCAGGACCCACAGAGAAGAAAAGTGACTCCTTCAAGTTGTCCTTTGGCTAGTACATGACATGTGCGTGTACACACAAATAAACACACACAACACCCCAAAAATGTAATTAAAAAGAGAAAGAAGTCGGGCATGGTGGCACACGCCTTTAATCCCCAGTACTTGGGAGGTGGAGGCAGAGGCAGGCGGATCTCTGTGAGTTTCTGGTCTATATAGTGAGTTCCAGGACAGCTGGGGCTACAGGGAGACCCTGTCTCAAAAAGACAAAAAACAAAAAAGTCTGAAAAAGAGAAAGAAAACCATCTGCTCATGGCCTTTGCCCAAGGTTGGTCATCACAAGGGCTCAAGTGACAGCACTGGGAGCCACCTGCTCTTACTAGAGCTGCCCCGGTTGGGAACAGTAGGACTGCAGGAAACAGGACACTCTCAACAACACAACAACAGTTCCACCAGCAGGTCCAGACCAGCCAGGCCATTCCAGACCAACCTAGATCAACCAGGGCTCTCCAGACCAATCCAGACCATTCTAGACTAGTCTTGACCAACCCAGGCAGCTCCAGACATAACCAGACTATTCCAGACCAGTCTTGACCAGCTAAACTATTCCAGGCCAACCCAGAGCATTTGAGATGAACCAGGCCACACCAGACCAGACCAAGCCTAACCAAAAAAAGCCATTGCAGACCAATCCAGAATGACCAGGCTATTCTAGACCAGTCAGGCCAATTCTAGTCAATCTAGACCAACCTGTACCAATGAGTTTGTCTCCAGTAGAGGAGACTAGAAACCCAAGGGAGGATGTCCAAGAACTCAAGCTGCAAGAGCTGGTAGGAAACCTGCATGGCAGCTGGTATGCCAATGGGGTTACAAGGCCATGCAGGGACCTGGGGGTACATGGTGACTACTACACGGGGCTACACCTATGTGGGACAACTCGGGATCATGGCCCCAAGGTACACATTTCACCCCAGAACTGTAGGTATTAGCTAGCCAGTGATTATACCACCATGGCTAATATCAATGGAGCTCACAGTAGGATGCCCTGAACTCTTCAGGAGACCCATGTGACCCAGGAGCAGCGAACACACTCAGGCCTAGGACAAGATATGAAGGACCAGTACTGCTGCATGAGGGGGCTTGATTGGAGGAACACAAGAAACTGAGCTCCATCCACTAGCTTACTGGGCCTAGAGGGCATCTCCCAAGCCAGTAATTCAACACCCTGACCTGAGCCCAGCAAGACCTGGGCAGAGAACAGGAGCTAAGGCCTTAGGATGTCATCCTAGATTGGGGAGGTTTAGGTGTTGGGTTTTCCTTTTCTGAGAGCAGGTCTCAGTCTGTAGCCCAAGCTGGACTCAAACTCAGTGATCCTTCTCTCAGTGCCCCAGTGCCGAGATTTCAGGCATGCACCACCAAGCTAAGTCATAACGGATAAATGGCAGTATCCGTGAAAGCCAGGGTTACCGTGTCTGTAATGTTGAAGGAAGCCCAGATTTCACATGTGCGTCTCTGTGTTGTACATGTTAAGAGCTTCAAAACAGAGAACGCCGAAGCCCTTTGGCAAAATCCCTGTCTTCCTGTGCTCAGTAGCTACACCAAAGCCCAGGCCTACACACCACCTATCCTCAGGGCCAAGCCTCTCTAGCAGCACCATGTCCACACCACCATCTGTGTGGGGGCCTTCCTGACTGCCCTTCCTGCCCCAGGCCAGGTTTGGCATGTTGGGCTTCCAGTCACACCAAGAAGGGGTGCTAGTTGAGGCTCCCTTCCACTATACAGGAAGGCCCCACAGTCTCTGGTATGCCTCAGTCCTGTGTACAGTGGCAGTACCCTGGAGCCCCTCCTTCCTCCCCAGCCTGCCCAATATCTTACCTGGCCCTAGGCCCTGAGCTCTGGACTCATTGGGGACCTAAAGCCCTCTCTCTGACCCAACTCTACCAGCCTCTGGATGGCTCTGCCTATCTCTAGTTTCCAACAAACTTGCAAACACATGTGGTCTGGTCACCTTGTTACTGCTCACCCTGAGAACTACTGTGCCCTGAAGAAAGATTCCAGACCTAGCTTCATTGGGTCAAGAGGTGTTCAATTCCTCTCATAACTTCTCCACAAAGGCATCCCTTTCCCCCACCCCACCCCCTTTTTTTGGGGGTTTGTTTTGAGACAGGGTCTCCCTGTAGCCGCAGTTGGCCTGGAACTAACAATGTAGATCAGGCTGGCCTTGAACTCACAGAGGTCTGCCTGCCTTTGCCTCCCTGAGTGCATGCACCACAATGCCTGGCTTTTCTTTCTTTTCTTTTTTTTTTAAATTATGATGGGAAAACTGCCTGGGCTCCATCTACCCACCATAACCTTAGACTCACTGCCTTCTACCAGGCTGCCTCTACTGGTCTACCCCATGAAAACCTTCCAAGCCCATAGTACCCCATAATAAGGCATTGTTCACAACCACAGGGCAAACCAGAACAATCCTGCCAGAATGCTCAGGCTCATGAGAAGACAGTTCCAACCTGGTGCCGCTCACCTGAGCTTAGGCTTGGGGGTACTAAGGACACTGTCATCATCATCCATGTCGGGGCCACTGTCACTGGGGTTCTCCACATCCAGCGTGTCGTACAGAAGATCCAGGTCCTCTTCCACCTCCGGGACATGTTCTGCAGGGTCCTGCTCTGAGTCTAGAACCTACAGCAATGCCGACCTGTTAAGGACCTCACAGAGGCCTGAGTCCCCCTTGGTGAGCAGCAAAGGCTAACAAAGGAGATGACCAGGAGGGCCACCAGGGTCTCCAAGCACTTAACTGCTAGAACATTCTATTTTGTCTGCTTTCTTCTTTTCATTCACGTGTTTGTGTGGTATATGTGTACATATGTATGTGTAGATGTGTATGCAGGTCAGAGGTTGATGTCAGGTGTCTTCCTCTGTCTCTCTCTACCTTATTTTTTGAGACAGGGTCTCTCACTGGACCAGCAGCTCACTGATTAGCTAGAGCAGATGGCTAACAAGCTCCTGGGATCCTCCTGTCTCTGTCTACCCGAGCACTGGGATTTACAGGTATGAGCCACACTGGCTTTTTATGTGGGTACTGGAGATGTGAACTCAGGTCCTTATGCTTGCAAAGCAAGCACTTTACCCACATCCCCAGCCTAAATACTTGGTTTCTTTTTGTTTAATTTTTTAAAAAAATTTTATTTTATGTGTATGAGTGTTATGCCTGCATGTGTATGAGTGCACCCAAGTCATGCAGTGCCCACTGAGGTCAGAAGAAGATGTCACAGTTGTTACCGGAGTTACGGATGGTTGCTGGCCACCATGTGGATGCTGGGATTTGAACCCAAGTCTTCTGCAAAAATAGCCAGTGCTCTTAACTGCTTAAAATTGATGGTTCTTAGGAACATGGACCACTAGGAGCTAGCTATTCATGTGTCACACACTATGCATCAAAGTTCAATGTTATATTGAAAAGACTAACTTTTCTCCAAAGGAACTGGCACATTTGTTGAAAATCAATCAACAGTACAGGTGTGTCACCAGCATGGCAACTTGACTACAGAGAATAGCTTTAGGCCAAGGCCTAAGGCTCCTGAGTCTACCTCATGCAGGGTCCTCTCTGAGGCTCGGCTCTCCCATCTCTAGATAGACCCACTGGTATCTCGGTGCTGGAGGCTGAGGTCTGGGGAGCTTCACAGGCAGCATAGAGGCTGTGCTCAATCTGAAGGTGTGCCCCCCATCCCCGAGGTGAGATCAGGACACCCAGCAAGAGAAACCTCTACATACTGTGTTAAGGGACTTTCGGGAAGTGATTAGGGCACCCTTGTGCCCTCATGAAGATTAGTGACCTTAGAAAAGGGAGTGGGCTCCTCCTGGCCCCATGTAAGGACACACACACTGTCCTTGGGGAACAGGTCCTCTCCAGACTTTGAACACCGGACCTGAATTCTAGCCTTCAGAGCAGTGGGCAGGACATGGTAACTGTTCAACCACCCAGCCCACAGTGATCCGGTATGGCAGAGCAGGCCGCTGTAGAAACAGAGTGGAGGCCATTCTGGTGTGGTCTCAAACAGAAAGAGTGTGTTTCTGGGAACTAGAGGAAAGGTCACCTGCCATAAAATGGAGAGAGCTTTGTACGTCTGCTGTGTTCAAGTGTTTTGTAGAAAACACAACTTCTAAATGACAAAACAGGATTATCTGACCAAAGTAACCTCCAAGTCGCAGAGGAAACCATGTGTCTTCTCTTGACAGGTTACAGTAAAATGTGAGGAGAGAAATGAGTCACAATCAAAAGAGAAATGGATCTCTTTTTTTTTTTTTGACAGGATCTCCTTATAGCCCCAGCTGACCTGGAACTCACTATGTAGACCAGGCTGGCCTTGAACTCACAAAGATCTGCCTGCCTCTGCCTTCCAAGTGCTGGGATTAAAGGCGTGCGCCACCACACCCAGCAAGAAATGGATCTTAAAGATCTGGAAAATTCAGCTGGACATGATGGCACATGCCTTTAATCCCAGCACTCAGGAGGCAGAGGCAGGTTGATCTCTCTGAAATGGAAGCCAGCCTGGTCTAGTCTACACAGTGAGTTTCCAGGCCAGCTAGGACTACAGGGGAACCCTGTCTCAAGAAAAAAAAAAAAAAAAAAAAAAATCTAGAAAATTCCCAGCTAGGCCAGGTTGTAAAGAATGAAAAGTATAGCCGGGCATGGTGGCACACACCTTTAATCCCAGCACTCAGGAGGCAGAGGCAGGTGGATCTCTTTGAGTATGAGGCCAGCCTGGTCTCCATAGTGAATCCAGGCCAGCTGTAGATAAAGGGAGACGCTATCTAAAAAAATAATAATAATAGCTGGGCGTGGTGGCACAGACCTTTAATCCCAGCACTCGGGAGGCAGAGGCAGGCAGAGCTTTGTGAGTTCAAGGCCAGCCTGGTCTACATAGTGAGTTCAGGTCAGCTGGGACTACAGGGTAGCTCTGTCTCAAAAGATAATTAATTAATTAATTAAAAATAAAAATAAGGGGGCCAGAGTGATGGCTCAGTGGTTAAGAGCACTAGCTGCTCTTGTAAAGGACCTGGGTTACCAGCACCCACATGGTGACTAACAGCTGTCCCTAATTCAAATGCCAGGGGAATCTGACTCCCTCCTCTGGCCTCCATAACACATATACATAAAATAAAAGATAAGCTGGGCATGGTGGCACACGCCTTTAATCCCAGCACTTAGGAGGCAGAGGCAGGCAAATCTCTGTGAGTTCGAGGCCAGCCTGGTCTACATAGTGAGTTCTGGGACAGCTGAGGCTACAGGGAGACCCTGTCTCAAAAAGACAAAAAGAAAAACCAAAGAAAAAGTAAAAAATTAAAAATAATCTTTAAAAAAAATGGGGGGGGGTGTCTTTTTGAGACAGGGTCCCCCTGTAGCCCCAGCTGACCTGGAGCTCACTATGTAGACCGGGCCGGCCTTGAACTCACAGAGATCCGCCTGCCTCTGCCTCCCAAGTGCTAGGATTAAAGGTGTGCACCACCACGCCCAGCTAATCTTTAAAAAATTTTTAAAACGCTGACCATATTCTATGAAAACCAAGGTACTTTCTTTTGATTATGAAAGTCATACAAACTCAATGTAGCAGATTCAGAGACTAGAGAAATGCTAAGAAACCCTAAGACCTGTGACACACTGGCCATAGAGCAGGCAAAGTGTGGTTGGAGAGAGGCCCTTGGGAGCTCTCTGTACTTCATGCTTATTTTTTCTGTGAACCAGAAACTGCTCCCCAACAGTCTATTTATAAAGAGACAACATTCCATCAGTCTCCTGCAGGTGCATCACGACTTGGGAGTTCAACAGAACCAGCAGGTGAGCCTGGTTCTCTGCTGGTCCCTCATAGCTACCATCCAGGCTGGCAGGCAGAGAGCAATGCCCCACAAGTGCTAAGTGCAGAGCCAGACCTGGCCTGAGCTGCAAGGGAACACCTCTTGCCCAGCAAGACATCAGGGACCAGCAACCATAAAGAGCTCCAGTCCACTCACCTCCTCTGACACTTTAAATCTGCGCAGCAGTGCCACCACCTTCTGTTTGAAGTTCTGTTGCTGTGAGACAAGAAGCACATCATGTCAGTCTAAAATGATGTGGAAGCGACTTCCTGGGACATAGTGAGGCACACGCTCTGGCTTCTCTGTGATGGGGGACAGGAGGGGTGTGCACTGCACACTACAAAAGTGTGTACTAGATGCAGCTCCTCCATATAGCCATGTCACATTCCTAGTGTTTGAAACCACAAGCTGAAGCCAGATTCAGAAACACCTGGAAGAGCCGACAGTCCAGACTCGCTGAAGGGAACCAAGGGAAGATGCACACTGGCTCTGGGGTCCTTCTAGAAGCTTTAGCAGCTTACCTAGGCTCTCTGGCACCTTCCCACAGTGCCCCCTCCCAGGAAAGGTCCTGGCATCCTCAGAAGGAGGCTGTTGGGCACCCTGTAGTGGGCACTTAGAAGGGCACAGGGTAGAGAGAAGCAAGAAGGCCTATGCACTCAGGCCAAGCTGCTCCCACTGTTGGCTGCAACACCTCTGCTCCAGCCACTGGCCACTAGGTGCTCTCAGTCACCCTCACAGGGCTAACCCTAAACAAGGAGGGCTCCTTCTGCATGCCTGGCATCCTGGACCTAAGCTCCTGCCCATGCTGCCTACAGTCAGGGCAGACACAACTTTGTATGCAGTATGGCTCCTGCCCCCAGCCTCCTTCTCATCCACCAAAGGGGACAGTGCTGCTCCTCTCAACACTGGTAAGGGTCTTCCCTGGCTACCCATGCCAGCCACTCCCACAGTGGTGAAGCCCAGTGCTGGGCTCTAAGGGGCTCAGGTGCCCAGTGATAGTCACTGGACAGACTGGGTCCTACCCCATGTTTTTTCCAATGAGAAAGGCCTGACAGCCCAGTCCCTGTACCCTGTGCTGACAGGCCAGGCCCCAACAAAAAAATTAAACTGGCCTCACAAATGGTGCATCTGGGTGGCGAGCTGAGGGAAAACACACCCGCAGTTTCTTTTTGTGCAGGGGCCATGGGCTTGAGGCAGGTACCCCAGCCTTATTCCAGACCCTCTAACCGTGACCATAGGAAGAACATGTGGTGGCAGGAAAGGGTGGCAGCCAGGAAACTGTCTGGCTTGGGCCCATGTTGACGAACAACGTTAGGTGCTAGCTAGACAAGCTCCTGGCCTGAGGACAAGAGAATATCCTGAGGGTCTTTTGGTCCATGTGAGGCTAATATCCTCACCTGGCCCTCAGAAGAGGCTGCATATACTCTTGCCCACAACCCTCCAGTAACCCTTCCCAGCCATTGCCCACCCCCGTGCCTTCCCCAGTGTTAGTAAAACTAGATTCCACCGACCCTGGTCATGGACGTCGTTCTTACTATCGAGCGCCGCTGCTTCTTGGGTTTCCCCACATCAAAGTCGTCCTCATCAAGATCCTGGGGAGACAAGGACAGTGCCTGAGGCCAGAGCTACTGCTTAGCAAGCCAAGCCCTGTGCACTGTGTGAGGCAGACCAGTTTCACAAGGAAGGCCAATGCCGGTCACTAACTCTCCCAAGCACTACACAGCTGCCATGGACACATTCTAGCCCTAGGGACAGAGGAACCAGGTGCCACTCATCCGTTTCCCGCCCTCCCTCGCCCCACGTGACACTGGGGACCACACAGGCTTCGTGTGGACAAACATAGGGAAGACCCCTTCCGCCCCTGCCTCTGGTCTCTAGAGACAGCCGTGGGAGTCATCAGGTATCTCCCTACAAGTCCCGCCTGGTACCTGTCCTTGCACAGCATCGTCGCTGGCTTCCTGCTCTGAGGAAAAGCTCTCGTACTCCTCCTCAGAGTAGTTATCTGTGGGATGAGCAAATGGAAGGGAAGATACATTCAGATTCTGCCTGATGCCATGGTGATGAGCTAGCAACAGAGCAACAGGTGTCCCCTGAACGCAGAGGGGAGCTACAAGGAGACAGCCACACGCAGAGCAGAAGGACCTGAGGCACCAGCGCTAAGCACCTGAGCACCAAGAGCCTGAGGACACAGGCCATGTGACCATGGGGCTGTGGACTAGAGCAGGGGAGGGACAGTGACCCCCAACTGTGATGGTAGTAGCAGATGATGGCTGCTGAGCCCTTGCCTCACACCAGGAACCCCGCGTTCAGAACATCAAAGGCACTGCAGGGAGAGATCCCACGACACCTACTAATTGAGGGTACATAGGACTTGGGTCTGATGAAGGTGTCCCAGGTCAGAACTACAACAGCACACACGGCTTTTCCCCAAAGCTTCTAGCTATGAGAGCAATCGGTGAGACTCTTTGACTCCTAGCCTGTCTTTTCCAACCACACTGGGCCAGTCCTCTCCCCAACACATGTGAGCAGAAGTGGCACGGAGGGGGCAGCAGGAGGAAGTGGCACAGTGACTCACCTGTGGACTTTGCCTTGGGGCCAGCCTGCATGGTGCTGTCCTCGTGGTCAATGGGCTGACTGGACAAGGAGACGATCCAGATCTCGGCCACCTTGACGGAGGCCTCTTTGATGTTGCTGCAGAGGCTTAGCACCTGGCCACCCTCAGAGGGGTGCTGCATCACCTAGGGGGCATGTTTCTTGATAGTTCTACAGGCAGGGAAGCCTCCCACTCTGGACAGCTCCAATATCCAGGAACAGGGATGGCTAGCAGAAAGTTGAGCATGAATCCAGAGGAAGCCCAGGGGGAAGCCCAGGAGAGAGGAAGCCCAGGGGGAAGCAGCCCAGGGACAGAAGCCCAAGGCCAGATGGGTGGACTAAGCAGGGAGGTCAAAGTCAGGGTTAGGTACAGCACACTCAAAGTGGACAGAAGAGCACATCCACAGGCCACTCACTCTCCAGCATGCCTGCTACCCCTGGGAAGTCACCCAAATAGATCCTGGCCCCTATTCACCTCTATCCACTGCCCAGCCTGGGAACCTTAGTATCAGCCACAGTGTGTGACAGAGGGACCAACACTGGGGAACCCCATGTCTAATGACTTGTGTGTATGGAGGTCAAGAAGGAACAGCTACAGCACAGGCATGTCTGCAAGGGCACAAGAAGTCCACCAGGTTTAGCTCTCTGGAGTGCCAAGGCCCTGGACAACTGTCATGAGAAACTTGCAGGCCAGTGGGACAGCAGGAGCTGGATCTAGGCTGGCTACTGTCCTTACCCTGTACTACTCAGAAGCAGGCACAGCCGGCCAAACAGCTCCTTGACAGGGTCACTGCACTCAAAACTGGGGTCATTTGATCAGATCCAAATGTCAGGATTTTCTGGATCATTCATATATATATATATATATTTTTTTTTTATGTGTATGTGTATTGCTTACATGTACATAAATGCACCCGTGTTGCGCAATGCCTGCAGAGTTAAGAAGAGGGCATCGGATCCTCTGTAACTGGAGTCACAGATGGTTGTTAGCAGCCATGAGGGTGCTGGAATTTGACAGTCAGTGCCCTTAGCCGTTAAGCCGTCCCTTCAGTCTGCTCTCCCCATTTTTAATTTGTTAACTGGAGCCAGTAAGATGGCTCAATGGTGTTGCTGCCAGCAAAGACCTGAGTTCAATCTCTGGAACCCAAATGATGGAAGGAGAGAACCAGGAAAGAACCTACTCCAGCAAGTTGTCATCTGTCCTCTACATGTGCATTCACACACATCACACATACATCACACACACATCACACACACATCACACACCACACACACATCACACACCACACACACATCACACACCACACACACACACATCACACACATACACATCACACACATCACACATACACATCACACACACATCACACACCACTTCCTGGCTGTTACTATTTAGTTCGTTCTTTTAATGTGCCATGATGCTGTCGTCCTGCATCTTCTAATGGCTCTGCCATATCTCTGCCCCCAACACCTACCCATGGCAGGGAATTGTCAGTGGATAAAGGTCCCTGTCACAGCCTGAGGACCTGAGTTTGAGCTCCGGATCTATGTGGTGGAAGCGACTCCTGCAAGTTGTCCCCTGACCTTCACACAGGCACCCATACACCACACACCACACACACACACACACTCACACACATACATCACACACACATCACACACCACACACATCACACACACACATCACACACATACACATCACACACACATCACACACACACACCACACACACATCACACACACAGACATCACACACACACACACACAAAGTAAACAAATAAATGTTTTGCAAAAAACATTTAATTTGGGGACCTACTTTGGGATGAGAACTCAAATCAGTAATGAAAATAAATCTCAAGAATGCTCACATCTGTTTTCATCATTTCAGAAACCCAATCAAGAAGGCAGGCCAGCAGTTCCATGCCAATGTTCACACATCTGGAACATTCATGTGCCATGTGCACACAGGGGATACAACATGCAGTATACACTGACTGCAAGAGGACATCCCTTATCTGTCTCTGCAGATGCACTTCTGAGTGACCCCACACTTAGAACAGCAGTCTGTCTGCTAGCACCCACTCAGGATGCTGAGCCCTGGCAGCACTTGAACAACCACAGGGTCCAAGGGGCACCCAGGAGGTCTAGGCATGAGCAGATGAACTTGACTCTTCAAATAGGTCAGTGTTGGCACAGCACAGCCATCATACCAACTCACACCCACATTTGCATGAGGCCAGATAAGGCAGAGCCTCCTTCCCTAGAAAACTTGCTCTTGGGGCTGGAGAGATGTCTCAGCAGTTAAGAGTACTGACTGCTCTTACAAAGGACCCAGGTTCGGTTCCCAGCACCCACATGGTAGCTAACACCAGTTCCAGGGGATCCAAAACACTCTTCTGTCCTCTGCAGGTATTGCATGACACAGGTGCATTTACATACACGCAGGCAATACACTCATACGCATAAAATAAGTTTAAGAATTAAAATGATAATAAAAGCTGGGTGTAGTGGTGCACGCCAGCAACTCAAGGTAGGCAGATCTCTGTGAGTTCAACGCCAGCCTGGTCTACACAGTGAGTTCCAGGACAGCTGGGGCTACAGGGAGACCCTGTCTCAAAAAGACCAAAAAATAAAAAATAAAACCTGCTCTCTGGAGTCCTCCACTGAGAGGTTGGGGAACAGACAGCCCTTCAGAAGCCAAGCCTGCTCTGACCCCAGAAGCCTACTGCTCTCTAGAGAAAGGGCCACAAGTAAGCCAGGGGCTGGCTCCAGTCAGAAGGCCAAAAACACACCACACTAGCTGTCCCACCTAACAAGTGCCCTTTGGGCCAGGTACGGTCCCAAGGAGATGGGCACAGCTGAGGCCTTGCTGAGGGTCCTAGCCCAGCTCAGCCCTGCCTTTGTCTATATGTTTCCTTTGAACCATCAGGATCCAGTGACACTATGTTACCAGAGCAAAGGACTTGAGCCAATTCAACCTGGGGCAGCTGCCTCCACTTAACCACCAAAACCCAGTTTGTTCTAAAAAAATTTCAGAATGCATGGTGGTGCACACCTTTAATCTCAGAACTGGGGAGGCAGAAGTAGGTGGGCTAAGGCCAGCCTGGTCTACACACTGAGGTCCAGGCCAGCTGTGGCTAAAGGGCCCACCAAACAATGAAGGGAAAAAAAAAAAAACCAAACATTTCAGGGCTGGTTGGCAAGGTGATCAGGGAGAGGAAGGCACTTGCCACCAAGCGTGATGACCTGCATTCAATCCCCAGGACCCACGTGGTAGGAGAGAACCAACTCTTGCCAAGATGTCCTCTAACTTCCACATGCACACCATGGCATGTGCACACATAGTCGAACTCACACATAAATAATGTAGCAAAAACATCGGGGAGAGGGGCTGAAGAGAGAGCTCAGGAGTTAAAAGCACATACTGTTTCTGCTAAGGAACCAGGTTCAGTTCCCAGCACCCATGTCAAGCGGCTCACAATCCCTAGTCCCAGGGAATTCGACACCTCCATGGGCACCTGCACTCACATGCACATAGCCACACACATACACGTAATTAAAAATAATAAAAATTAATCTTAATTTTTAAAAAGTTTCAGTGCATGGGAAATTGCTCAGGAGGCCAGGTTCAGTTGTGTAAATGGTATCAAAATTTATATAAAACAAGTATCTGCCCTCATAGAAGGTAAGGGCTACAGGCATGCAGATGTTGAGCCCCTACTGTGTGACAGCACGACTGTGGACACAATCCAGCTGAGTCTCAGAACCCCAGCCCACACCTCCTATGGAAGGTCAACAAGGCCCAGACTCCATCCACGTTCACCAGTGCTTATGAAAACACAAAAGCCTGCAGTCCTCACTGTAGAAAACACCACTGCGCATAGCAGGACACCTCGAGGACAAGAAGGGATCTGGTAACTGGGGGCCCTAAGCAGAGTTGTGCTAGGTCTGGGGCACAAGGGGTCTAGGGACAGAGGCGGGAGATACACCTGGAAAACCTGGAGGAGGGCAGCTGGAAAGGGTGCAAGGGTGGACTTTGAAGAGGGACTGGGTGAGGACAGCCTTAAAGGTAATGGGCCACAGGAGGCAGGGCTCTGGGCCTTTCCCCAAAACAAAGGAGATAAAACAAAAAAAATTTTTGTCTTTTTTTTGAAGCAGGGTCTCCTTGTGGCCCCAGCTGTTATGGAACTCACTATATAGACCAGGCTGGCCTTGAACTCACAGAGATCTGCCTGCCTCTGCCTCCCTGAGTGCTGGGATTAAAGGCGTGCGCCGCCACACTCGGCTTGGAAATAAATTTTTAAAAATTTATTTATTTGTATTGTTATGAGTGTTTTGCCTGCAAATATGTAAGTGCAGTGTACCATGTGCATGCAGTGCCCACAGAGGCCAGAACAGTGTGTAGGACCTGCTGGAACTGGAGTTACAGGTGGTTGTTAGTTGCCACCACGTAGATGCTAGGAACTGAAGCAGGTCCTCTGCAATAGCAGCCAGTACACTTAGCTGGTCTGCTGAGCCATCTCTCCAGCCCCTTAGGAAATTTTAAAGTCACAGATGCTGTGGCAGGTGCATCTTTGGGATGGTCACTCCAGTACTACCTAGGGCATTAGAGGGGAACCTTGAGGACAGGCACGCAAGGCAAGTTCCGGATGGATGGGGCAGCCCTGGGACTCAGGCCAGGGCAGAGGATGAAGAGGTACATGGCTGGTTAGGTGTCAGGTAGCCTAGAAGCTTTGGGTACCTCAAGCCCAGTATAATGCCACATCCTGGCTTGTAGCTACTCTGCTAGCCTCAGGTGGGTACCAACACAACTGCACTTGCTCCCAGGTACTGAATGAACCCCAAGAGAGGGAAGTTTTGAGGCTTGGGGATAAAGTGGCCAGGGCTGAGTTGCTGCTCAGACCAGGGCCATCCCTGCAGCTCAAGAGGGTCTATGAGAGTCTAACTGCTCAGCCCAGAGGCAGCACTACTCAGGATCCCCTCCTGTCTCCTCAAGTCTCCCCAGAACACCAGGGCCTTTGCGGGGGGGTGAGGGTTGCTGGCTGCTGTTCTCAGGTATTTTCTTACGGACTCAGTCCATCTGCTCATGACAGCTGAGGTTGTGTCAGGATCAAGGGGACATCAAGAGAAGCCAGTCTAGGGAAGGAGCCCAGAGAAGACTGTTCCAAGTCCTTTGCTGAGAAGTGGGGTATTCCTGGTTACAAGCACAGGAGCAGCGATGTTATGTGGCATAGGACTAGGGACCTGGGAGGTATCCACAGACAGTGGTCCTCCGATATTGTGGGGGAGACCCAGTCTTGTGTCCTCTGGTGAATTGTAAGAGAAACCTGTTCAGAGTATCCTGGCGCCCTGGATGCCAGTCCAGAAACTTACCTCAGCCATGTTGATGGAGCCTGCAGCCAGAGTTTTGTAGCCCAGGATGGTTCGGTTCTTGTACCGCTTTCTGCGCTGCAGCATGATCTGTAGCTTGTTACCTTCTCTCTTCAGGAAGTGGGGGTACTGTGGGCACAAGCAAGCCCTCCTAAAGCCTGATTCAGCACAGTACCTGGACCACACAATCAGCAAGGTTTGCCAGGAGCACTTGCTGACACTGCTGAGGCCTTCCAGGGCCACTTTGGTCCCCAGGGCCCTTCTTCAATCCACCCACAGGAATCTGCACACAGTGAGGTCTCCTCAATAGAGTGCAAGGAACTCCATTTCCACACTAGCCTATCTGCTAAGGAATCTGGGATAGGCCCTGTGTCTGGGATAGCCTGGCAGCTTCTCTGCCACAATTTCTAGCATGGCAGTCCATGATAGGTGGGAGTGGGAAGCCTCCTATGGGTGGCTCTGTGTACCCCCCTGGCTAGGCTGCAGACAACAGTCACCTGCTGTGGGTGGCACATGCTGAGGACCCTCACCTGTGACAGAGGATTCATCCAACAGAGGCAGGTTCTCAGAGCTCACAAACAGAACACAGTATACGATGGGAGCAGAGCTGACCTCTGGGCTGCAGGGGCTGCTCACCTGTACCCACTTCTTGGAAGCCACTGGGTCAAGTATTTGACACATATTTGTGTGTCTGGTAAATTATACTTCAATAAACTACTCCATAAAGTACACAGCTACAAAACCCAGAAGCAGCCGAGATAAGATGACAGCCCACCTCCTCCATGAGGCAAAGAGCTTTGAACTTCATACACTGAGTTTCTAAAATCTTGCCCATCTCTGCTGAACATGAACTCTAACTTGATAATATGGCATTTAGACCTTGTGATGGTTAATACTGATTCTCAACTTGATAGGATCTAGAATGCCCAGGAGACAGGCCTCAGAGCTCTCCTGTGAGGGTTATCTAGATTACCCTCCAGGCATGCCTGCGAGAGATTCTCTTGATTATGTCTATTGCAGTAGGAAGACCCACCCTAAGTGTAGATGATACCATTCTGTAGGCCAAGTACTGAGCACCAGCACTCACTGTTTTCTTCTTGGCTGCAGGTGCCATGTGATCAACTGCCTCAAGCCCGTGCAGCCTGTACCCCACTGCCATGATGGAACATGCCTTTAAACTCAAGTCAAATAAACCCTTTCTCCCTTAAATTTGCTTCTTATCAGGTATTTTGTTACAGCAATGAGGGAGACCTCCTCTTTCCACTGTCTTTATGACAAAGAAATGAGAAAGAGAAAACCAAGAAGACTTTCTAATTATTTAGGAACAAACCTTGATGAAGAGAAGCTCAAAGGGACATAGGTGGCTCTGACAAGGGCACGTCCATCACCCAAGACTCTAAGGAGGAAGTGAGTGTATCACCTCCAGGGCACTGACCATCACTCAGGGCACCAGGGAGGAGAGTCCACTATTCAGAGCACTGACAGGGGAGAGTCCCCATTACCCAGGTGCTGGACTCACCTGCAGAGAGAAGGTCAGGGCCAGGTCAGTTTCCACTTGTCCACTAGGGGGCAGCACAATCTCATGCGACCTCAGGACACGTTTGGAGCCCTGAGAGGAAACATACCTTCTAATTTAGAGACTGGCATGTTACACTTAACTAGCTAGGGGCATTGTTATACCAGCATTCTGAACTGTCAGGAAAAAGGCCTCCAAGGTGGGGAGGAATGAGAGGGGACTCTGTCAGGAGCCACAGCCCTTATCCTTCACCTGATTCCATCATTAGGTTCTGCCCAGGAAATGGGAGGGATGGCTCCTGCCAAAGGTGACAGTAACCAAAGCACAGCACAGGCCACAACCCAACGTATGTAAGGCCAGTGTGCAGGTGTGTGTGTAGCCAACTGACCCTCTCAGAGAGTGTCACAAGGACAGGCGGAACAAGAGACTTTTGGGACTGATCCAAACTGCAGACGACATAAAGGGATTGTCTGGCACACAACCAAGCAGGCAGCAACTTGCCTGCCCCCTTGGACACCAAGAATCCACGGATTCTCCAGTGAGGAGTGGTCTCTCAACTCTTTATCAGGAATAAAAAGTTGAGTGGAGGGTCAGGATGGACCCCAGTCCTCCTTGAACTACAAGCACACCTCTCAGTGCAAAGTAAAAGGGTCCTGTGTGGTGGGGGAGTGTCCTGCATGGAAAGGGAGGGTCCTGTGTGGTGGGGGAGTGTCCTGCATGGAGAGGGAGGGTCCTGTGTGGTGGGGGAGTGTCCTGCATGGAGAGGGAGGGTCTTGTGTGACAGGGGAGTGTCCTGCATGGAGTGGGAGGGTCCTGTGTGACAGGGGAGTGTCCTGCATGGAGTGGGAGGGTCCTGTGTGACAAGACCTGAACAGCAGGTAAGAACCCATCCTAGGGGTCAAGGTCAGTACACTGCTCCAACAGCTCTAAGTAGTATGGCTGGGGAAGGAGTCAAATGGACTACTCCGGCAGAACCCTGGTACTCCCTGGCAGAGGGCTGAGATCAGTAACCACAGATGTACCCCTTGCCCAGGTCCACATAGGCCTAGCGTGAGGTAGCCTGCCACCTGTCATGCACATACCACATACCTTTAAGGGGTCATCAGAGGGCCACTAAGAGCTCCCTCAGAAGTGGAAAGCCACATCCTGTCCCTTGGGAGTGGCCCTGGAACCTGGTGTTCCCCAAAATGGCAGGGGCGGCCCAAAGGGCTGGTGGACATATCTAGAGGGATAGGGCTGCTGTCCTCGAGTTCCTGCGTCCTGTTCCTGCTCCCACCAACCCTCTCACTCTGAGTGAGCACAAAAGAAAGTTCTGTGTGAGAGGGAGGCTGAGTGCAGGGTGAGGGTCTCTGAGAACACTGCTGTCTGGGTCCACACCTGCTGTGTGTATGGCAAGGGCTTACCTGCATCTTGACAGCAATCACTACAGACATGAGCTCCTTCTCCAGTTCCCGGAGCACTGCAAGCTTCTTCAGGGTCAGGGTGCACAACCTGCAAGGCACAGGGAAGCCAGGTAGCTACACTGCCCCGCTGCCCAGAAAACTATGGACATGGCCCTGCTGAAGCTGCCCCCAGGGGTCCTTGTGAGGGGTTAAGTGGATAGGCCAAAGAAAAGACATCTGAGAGCTGAGCATGTGAAACTGCAGAACAGGGAGGCTCCCTAAGGCCAGGGTGCTGGCCCCAGCAGGGTGCAGCTCTCAGCTGTTGAAGCAGTCTCTAACCCTAGGCCTGGCTTCTCTCATCCTGGACTGCCACTTCCATGAGGTAGGCGTGAATGAATCCACCTCCACATCCTGCTGAGGCCTTGGAACCACACGACAAGGGGCAGTCTGGAGACAAGCCCAGAGCCCAGCAGCTCCAGGAGTATGCCCCAGGGAGTGAGCACATAGTCTCCAGATCTGCCTCTACAGAATACTGCATGTCTGCTTCCCATGCACATGCATACCTTCCTGGAGGTACCTGTGTCAGTCATTATACATGCATGCACTCAAACACACATGCACATGCATATGCATACGAATCCCCAGAGCAACCTCATGAAGACAAACAGGCCCACAAAGGTTTGGGAACTCAGCACCTACATTGGAAAACTCTCCAGAAACTTCTCCAGGTAATCTAAAGACTGACCACTTTTCTACCTAAAGGCTGGTTTATGACAAGCCCCACCCCCACCCCAGGAGCGGGATAGAGGAGCCAAGCCACAGGCAGGTAGGAGTGGGCCTCAACACTTGTGGTCACCATCAGGCCACACAAGGTCAGCTCCTGATGGACCACCAAGGCTACCAGCTGGGCTGGGGGACTCTCTACCGACTGTGAGCACTGGGAGAGCACAGCAGGGCTGCACCCCATGCATACCACTCTGGACTGAGGGATGACTCAGGACACAGCAGGACCACACTATCTGGGCTGCCACACAACTGAAAACGTAAGAGCTGTTTCTTTCTAGAATTTTCTACTGAATATTTCCACACCATAGTAGGACTTGGAGAACTAAAACCATAGGAAAGTACAGGTAAGAGACGGCACTATGATAGGAAGACCACTCACTACCGAGTCCGCAGTTATGTGAGAACTTGTTCAATAAGGTTCTTTTTTAAAACTTTTTTTTCCGAAATCAAGGATTTTTTTTTTGTCTTCTTGAGACAGGGTCTCCCTGTAGCCCCAGCTGTCCTGGAACTCACTATATAGACCAGGCTGGCCTTGAACTCACAGAGCTCCACCTGCGTCTGCCTCCCAAGCACTGAGATTAAAGGTGTGAGCCACTCATGCACCACTATGCTGAAATGCAGGATTTTAATGACAAATCACTCATGCATTTATATTGTAACATTATCTCTTTAAAAGACAATTCAGTATTACAAATACTGACTCCATATTCTAAAGGTATGGTGGTAATGAGGCAGTTCTCACTGCGAGGCTTAGTCTAATTGATTGAATCTGGAAAACCTTAATTTTATTTTCTTTTCTTCTTCTTTTTTTAATATTACACAAAATATATTTAATTTTGTTAACTTTCCAGAGTGTGATTTTATTCAATAAGGTTCTCTTTTTTTTTTGAGACAGGGTCTCCCTGTAGCCATAGCTGGCCTGGATTCACTATAGAGACCAGGCTGGCCTTGAATTTACACAGATCCGCCTGCCTCTGCCTCCCAAATGCTGTGATTTAGTTCCTGCGCCACTACACCCAGCTCAATGAAGTTCTTAATGATCCATGAGTCAAAGAGAGTCTCAAAGGAAATTAGAAAGTATTTGCAATGAAAACAGAAATAGAACATGACAAATCAGTGGGGCACAGCAGAAGCAGTTCGAGGATCAGTGCCTCTGTTCGGAAAAATGACTATTTCCACTGGACAGGCCGAGCTCCATCTACACAACAGGAAGAAAAGAAGCGCCCCAAACTCCAAGGCAGCAGGAGGAGGAGACGCCGAGGGCAAGTCGAAGGAATGGGAAACAGAGAAAATAACTAGATGCTGCTGCTGCTCTGTGAGGCTCGACAAAACTCACAAAACCTCCAGCCAAACAAAGAGAAAAGGGCAGAGAATTCTCTTTATCAGGAATGAAAGAGAGAACTAGAGACCTCACAGTCCTCCACGAGTGGACAAAATGTAGCCAAATGCTTAGAGCCACCAACCACCAAAGCTTCCAGAGATGAAACCAGAACAGAACAGTATTATGAGGTAAATCCACAGTTTAAAGTGTTCTGAAAAGAAAATGCCATGCAAATGCAAACAGATATTAAAAGAAGGGATGGGGTGTGGCTGGGTGAGCCCGCACTTGCTTAGCATGCACGAAACCCTGGGCTCCATCTCCACAGCAGAAAAAATGAGGAAGGGAGGGAGGGAGGAAGCAAGTGAATTCTATATAACATTTTACAAAAAACAGGAGGAAAGAATAATCCCCAACTCATCTTATGAGATCGGCATTGTCTTACTAACAACACCATATAAAAACAGCACAAAAAAGAAAATGACAAGGCTGGGTGAGATTACACTGTAATCCCAGTACTCAAGCTGGTGCTCAACTATAAATCCCAGCACTCAGGCTGAGACAAGATGATCTAGTGTTTGAGACCAGCCTGGGCTACACAGCCAGACTGTAGAAAGAAGAGACAGGGGTGAGAGGGGGGAGGGAGCAGGAAAAGATTACTATAAACTGATGTCCATCATGAACACAGATGCAAAGTTCTTCCACAGGACCTGCAAGCCAAACTATTACTACATGAAAATTAATGTACCATGACCAAGAGGGGGCTTGTTTCAGGGAGGTAAGTCTGGTCCAATATGTGAAAGTCCCTGTAACTGACCATATTAACAAGCTAAATAAAGGGGGAATCACATATATAACCTCAATCAAAATGCTGTGTTTTGGTTCAGATTCCCAAAAGAGACATGTTTAGGCTTGAGGCCCAGCCTCTGCCACCACTGGATGGTAGAACCTTTAGGAGGTGGGTGGTGGAGACATGCCATGCCCTTAGGGACTGTGGGACCCAGTGACTTCCTCTTTGATTTCTGTTCCTGGGGTGAGGTGAGCAGCTTCATTATACATGTGTCCCCATCATGGTGAGCCACTTCACTGCAGAACTAAAAGCTGCCCTGAATCTCTGGGTCTTCTAAGCTGGCTCAGGGTGCCTGCTATCATGCCAGAAGCCAATAGGCACAGAAAGCTGGTACCAGGTGGTTCTTTTACTGTGATATCATCCAGTGATGTGGGGAGCCTTTGGGACTGGTCTGCCGGAGGATGTGGTGGTTTGCCAGAGCCAGCTGAAGAGTTCAGCTTACTGGGTGATTCTGACATTCATACTGAAAACTTTCAGCAAGCCAGAAACCCCTCAGGCTGACAAGCGTTGACAAAGCACTGTCACAAGAGCACCAGAAGTTGATTGCTCACCCTTGTGAGGAACATAGCCCTATCCTGCCCAGGCCAACAGGCAAGGCAGGAAAGGGAAAAACAAAACCACCACCTGCAGACACCTGCACTGAGCACTGGCAAACCTAAGGCATGCAGGAAGTATGAACACAAGATCCCAGAACCAGCACGCTTAGTCAAGCATCAGACCAGCTCACCTCAAGACCAGCCACATGTCACTTGGTCAGACATCAGACCAGGTCACCTACAAGACCAGCCACGGACCACAGGCTACTCCCAGTGCGTAACTGGAGTCAAGTGTTTAAAACACCCACTCACAATAGCTCCAAATAAAACACTTCAATCCAAAGCAAATACAGATCTTCATGCTGGAAATTTCAAATGCTGGGCCAGCAAGATGGCTTGGTGGGGAAGGGGGCTTGCCACACAAGCTTGTGACCTGAGTTTGATCTCTGGAACCTACATAAAGGTGGAAGGAGAGAACAGACTCTTCAAAGTTGTCCTCTGACTTCCACAAGTGCACCTACCGCCATCTTACACACACTCTAATAATAATAATAATAATAATAATAATAATAATAATAAATGAAATAATTTTTTTTTCCTCTTTTTTGAGACAAGGTCTCTCTGTAACCCCAGCTGGCCTTGAACTCAGAAATCCACTTGCTTCTGCTGGGATTAAAGGTGTGAGCCACCACTCCCAGCCTGTAATAAATGAAATAATTTAAAAAGGAAACCTCCAATACCAATGAAAGGGATCAGCAATATAAAGAAATGGACAGCTGGGCTTGTGGGCAACATGTCAATTCTTCTCAAACTGATCAGTACTAGTCCACTGAGATCCCAAGAGGGGCTGTTGTTTTTTACCAAAGTCAACAAGCTGATTTTAAGTTCTGTGTACAAAGGAACTAGATAGCCTAAATAACTCTGAAGAAAGGACAGTAGAGAAAGCCGTCTGCCCTGATGTCAAGACATGCCATGATCTATAATAACTGAGACCATGTAGTACTCACAGAAGGAGAGGCAGAGATGGGCAGATGGAGAAAGGATTGACCAACCACACTCCATCAAAATTTAAGACTCTGCTCTGCAAAACACTGTTAGGAGACAAGCTTTGGGGCTGGGAAGATGGCCCAGTTGGCAAAGCGCTTGCTATGCAAGCAAAGCATAAGGACCAGAGTTCAAACCCCAGAACCCTTGTAAAAAGCCAGGTGCCAGCCAGGCATAGTGATGCATGCCTTTAGTTCTGGTACTCAGGAGACAGAGGCAGCTAGATTTCTGTGAGCTCAGTTCAAGATCAGTCAGGGCTACATAGTAACTTCCAAGCCAGCTAAGGGTAAAGAGTGAGACCCTGTCTCAAAAAAAAGGGAAAAAAGTAAGTCATACTGAGGAAGTGGAGAAAAGAATCCCAGGGCCTTTGTGAGCCAGTCAGTGAGCTCCAGGGTTAGAGAGAGCAATGGAGGACACTTGCTGTTGACCTCCGGCCTCCACCAACACACACACAAAGAGAAAGAGAGAGAGACAGAGAGACACAGAGAGAGAGAAGCTTTATAAAGTACTTGCTGAACAAGTGTCTGAACAGACACTTCACAAAGACACTCTGACCACAAGCAGCACAGGAAAGGACACTCAATATCATTAGTTATTAGGAAATAAGTACAATCACAGTCACAAACAGAAACCACAGCAGAGCTAGTGATGGCTTTAAAACCCACAAAGAATGAAAAACACCAACACCCAGAGCTGGCCAGGAGGTGGAGCAACTGGAACTCATCCACTGCTGTGCACTCTGGAAATTGGTCTGGCAGTTTCCAAGAAGTTACACAGCACTCAGCCCAGCACAGCACCCCTTGGAACTTACCCAAGGGAACAGAGCCTGTGTTCACACAAAGACTCGTACATGAATATTCACAGCAGCTCTAGTCACCAAACCTACATGTCCTTCCCACAAACATTAAGAGATCTCAGTCAGTTAGGGTGACAAGGCTGAACCTCAGGGGCACTGTGCTGGGTGATATAAGTCAGCGTCAGGAGGGTAGCACTGGGTCTGTCCGTTCTGAAAAGCAAAGGGTTGAAAGGACAGAGAGACCGGTGATGCTGGTGGATCCACAGGATGCTCTAGGAAGGAAATAGGATTTGATCAGATGGGGGAATCAAATTGCTAACACCTGGCACTCAGGAGCAAGGACACAACAGACAGACCTGTAAGAGATCTGTCAGTAACTTGCAGGTGTTACTTAGTAAACCTTGCGATGATTACAAACCAAGACAAAAAGTAAGATTACTGTAGAGACAATGCTGTTATAAACATAATGCCACTGACAAGTGGCACCCATTCACATCTGAAGGTGATCTCCTCTTTTACTGCACAAAACACATGTATGAAGGCCAGGCTGGAGGGCTGCAGGAATGGCTCAGATATCCAGAGTCCACACAGTGCCAGGTGGATGTGGCAGCTTGCCTGTAATCCCACAGTTCTGAAAGCGGAAACAGGATGGCCAGAGCAGGCAGGCCAGCTAGAGCAGCCAGACTGGTGAGCTCTGGGCTCCGGTGAGAGACTGCCTGTATATATAAGGTGAAGAGTGATCAGGAGACATCCAACACTACCTCTGGCCTCCATGGGCATGCACACACACACACATCCATGTGGGTACACACATGCACAAACAAACACACAGCACAGCTGGGAGTGATGGTATACTCCTATAAGCCCAGCACTCAGGAAGCTGAGGTAGGAGAATCAGCTAGAGCTTAAGTCCAGACTGGACAACAGTGTGAGATCCTGTCTCAAAAAAACTAAAACAAAACAGAAAGAACCAGTTTGGTGTCCAATCCTGCAGCACATCGCTTTCTGTGATTTTTCAGGAGTAGTATGAACAGCAGGCATCAGAGCAGAATCCATTAACGTGGATTGGCAGGTGTCCTCTGCCTGTGTCCTGGTGGTACATGTGCCTGAACTCTGCTCTCTGCTGCCACTTGGTAAGAAACCTCCCATGTTGGCTCATTCCCTGTGGTCTGCAATGACAGACCCCAGGTAGCCACCTTGAACCTAACACCAAGAGCAAAGAGCCATATGGCCAGGCCTGAACTAGAGACACCTGCTATATCATACACTACAGAAGGAATCACTGCTAGCTCAGCACTCCCAGTCATAGACCACCAGGGATTACCTCTATAGGTACTCTCTACAGCACAAGGTATAGTGCATCATTAGTTGGGCTGGGCCCTGATCCAACCTGACCAACATCTCAAGAAGGCAACTGACTGCTAGAGAGGCTGGGACTTAGAAGGTCTCCCCAAATGTGGGTTGAAATCCTAACTCTCAAGGTGATAGACCTAGAAGAGCAAAGGGATCCTGAAGAACCAGCCTTCTGCCAGGTAAAGACATAAACAGATGGTCATGACCCAGGAAGTGCCCTCACCAGGCAGTGAGTCTGCTGTAGCCCTGGAACTGTGAGGACTGGCTTTAAGCCTCTACCTACAGCATTCACACCAAACACAGATGCTCCCTTAACCCACAGGACCCAGCCTGTCTTCAAAGCTGCTGGTCTGCCAAGATTGGTAGCACACACCTTTAATCCCAGCACTCGGGAGACAGAGGCAGGCAGATTTCTGTGAGATCAAGGTCAGTCTGGTTTATACAGCAAGTTATAGGCCAGTTGGGTCTATAGGGAGACCCTCTTAAAACAAAACAAAACAAAACTGCTGGTCTATTTCATAGACATTTTGGAACTAGCTTACCACCACCATGAAATAAATGTGTAGAATTTTATGAGCTCAAATTGCATTTAGGAACAACTGACATTTAATTCTTGAATAAATGGTTAGAAGTTTTTTCTTGTGTGTGTTAAGTGTTCAAACCCAGGGTGTACAAGACAACCATTCTACCACTGACCTATGCCCTCAGTCCTTTTTATTTTGAGACAGGGCCTAAGTTGCCCAAGCAGGCCTTGAACTTTCAATCCTCCTGCCGCAGCCTCCCAAGTACCATGTATCTTCTCACCCAGTTGTTAATACAAGTCTTTGTTCTGTTCGGTTTCTTTCTAGATAACTAGCTGCTTCTGGGAACAGTATTTTCTCCAGGGATTACTGTGGGTTCCTCAACACTGTTGATTCTGTGGTTGGCCGTCTATCAGCCAGTCTTCTAGAACTGTCATTGCTTCTAACAGATTTCACATGCTCCACAGGTACAATGAGGTTGTCTGCAAAATGAAGCCTCCTGTCCTTAACTGCTGCTTCTGTGTCCTGCTGTACTGCCAGGATTTCTAGAGCATTTTAATAGGAAGTAGAGAGAAGTGACCCGTGGTCAAGAGCATTTGAGGTATAATTGTGAGGACAAGCGTTCAGATCCCAGCACCTGTATAAATAAGGTGGGCATCTTGCAAATGCCTGTACCTCCAGTTTTGAAGAGGCTGATGCCTTCTTCTAGCCTCTGTGAATGCACAGGCATGTACATCCACATGTACACAGTGTGCATATGCACACACACACACACACACACACACACACACACACACACACACAACCATATCTCTCCCCTAACTTTAAGCCTAACACTTCTGATGTCTGTCATTGAGAACTGAGTGCTAACACACTATCTGGAACTTTCCACAAAGAGAACTATCCCATCTCCACAGTTGCAGAGCTAAATTACAAATTTCAACTAACACTGGGCTGGAGAGATGGTCAGCAGTTACGAGCACTGGCTGCTCTTGCAGAGGACCTGGGTTCTATTCCCAGCACCCACATGGCAGCTAACAATCATCTATAACTCCAGTTCCAAGGGATCTGACCCCTCTTCTGACCTTGGCAGGCATTGTATGACATGAGTGCACTTACATACAAGCAGGCATTACATTCATACACATAAAATAAAAATAAATAATTTAAAAATAATAGCTGGGCATGGTGGTGCACGCCCTTGATCCCAGCACTCGGGAGGCAGAGGCAGGCAGATCTCTGTGAGTTCGAGGCCAGCCTGGTCTACATAGTGAGTTCCAGGACAGCTGGGGCTACAGGGAGACCCTGTCTCAAAAAAACACCCCCCCAAAAGACAACAATAAATAAATAAGTTTTAAAAATGTTTTTAAAAGAAACAAAAATTTCAACTAGCAGATATATACTACTATAATGGGCAGTAAAAGCCAACAGACTTTTGGTTGAAATCCTAAACAAGTTAAGTGAGTTTCTGGTTTTTTTTTTAAGATTAATTTGTTTTGCCAGGTATGGTGGCCCAGCACTGTCTCAAAAAACCAAAATAAAAGATTGATTTGTTTTATGTGTCTAAATGTTTTACCTATATGTATGGATGTGCACCACATGTATCCAATGCCCACAGAGGCTAGAAGAGGGTGTCAGATCCCCTGGAACTGGAGTTACAGACAGTTGTGAGTCACCATGTAGGTGCTAGGAACCAAATATGGGTCCTCAGAAGAGGACTTGGTGGTGGCGGGTGCCTTCACCTGCTGAGCCATCTCACTTGGCCCTCTACTTAGATGTCTGTCAAATTTACATGTCATCCTTATGCAGGGCCATACTAACCTCTATATCGTTCCATTTTTAGTACACAGTCCTGAATCAAGCACATATTTGAATATATTTATTTTAATCTTTTAGAAAGGGTCACACTATGAAGCCCTGGCTGGCCTGGACTGCAATATGAATACCAAACTAGCCTCAAACTTGAGATCCACCTGGTTGCCTCTGCCTCCAGAGTGCTGGGACTAAAGATGACCACACCCAATTATATTTCTATGTTTTTTTCTCTTTTTTTTTTTTTGTTTTATGAGACAGGGTCTCCCTGTAGCCCCCCAGCTGTCCTAGAACTCACTATGTAGACCAGGCTCACCTTGAACTCACAGAGATCCATCTGCCTCTGCCTCCCAAGTGCTGGTGTTTTTCTCTTCTTAAAATTACTTTTGGGGCTGGAGAGATGGCTCAGTGGTTAAGAACACTGTTCTTGCAGAAGACCAGGGTTCGAATCCCAGCACCCACATGGCAGCTAACAACTGTCCATAACTCCAGTTCCAGGGGATCCGACAGCCTCTCTGTCCTCCACGGGCATTGAACGACATGGGTACACTTACTTCCATGTAGGCATAAACTCATACACACAAAATAAAAATAATAAATAAAATATTAAAAATAAAATTACTTTTGATTATTTTTATCTTATGTATATGTTTTGCCTGCATGTATGTAAGAGCATCTGTATCATGCCATGTCCACGGAGGTCAGAAGAACAAGTTAGATCACCTAGAACTGGGTTACAGGTAGTTGTTAGTTGCCATGAGGGTGCTGGGAACCAAACCCTCTGCAAAAGTAGCCAAGTGCTCTTACCCCCGAGCCGTCCCTCCAACCCAATATTTCAATACTCTGAAAGACACATTCAGTCCTCACCAAATGCTTTTCCTCAGTCTTCTTCCTTGTGAGTGCCATATGCTAACAGAGACCCAAAGTTAGCAAGCTACCTCTACGTAGATCCCTGGGCAACCCTGCTTCCCTTTATGTCACCTGTACATGCTGCACTTCACAGGGTCCTGCCTGTCCACACCAGGAGTCCCACCACATGGGCTGGTAACATCTGCCTGCTGTTCTCCCATGAGAGGCCTGTGTGCTTCCTGACAACACTGCTTAGGAAGTGGACAGTCCGGCTGCTTTCTACATTCTCCAATCTCGGCTTCATCTCCTCAGGTTTCACCTTCAGCAGGTCAGTTAACCAAAACCAGGATGAGTTTCCTTTGCCTGAAATCCCTAGGATCAGAAGTACTGCAGAATACTTACACACACTGCGAGATCCAGAGAATGGGGCCCAGGTCCCTACAACACATGCCCTGAAGATAATTTAATTCAACATTTTCAGCATGCCTGAATTTTGACCTGACCCCAGCCATGAAGTCAGGGGTGGAATTTCCCACTTTGGGTATCATGATGCTCAAAATGTTTGACTTCAGAGTAGTTTGAATTTTGGATTGTTGATGTTCAACTGATAACTTACATTTTCCTGGAAAATTGTTTTACTTATTAAAGTTTTCATATGACAATTTTGTGTTCAGTTGTGGAGTTTCTAAGTCACATTACAATTATGAGAGCAGACTGGCCTTTAACTCACAGAGATCTGCCTGCCTCTGCCTCCCAAGTGCTGGGATCAAAGGTGTGGGCCACCACGCCCAGCCTTTAGCACTGCTGGTTCCTCCAGATATCTCCTGTAACTGTGCAAGGGAGCAGTGCACCCGTGTCGTGCAGTGCCTCAGAGGTCAGAAGAGGGCTTCAGAGTTCTCTGGAACTGGAGTTAAGGACAGTTCATAGCTGCCATGTGGGTGCTGGGAATCAAACCCGGGTTTGAGGGTCAGTGCTCTTAACCACTGAGCCATCTCTCCAGCCCTGGGAGTTCATTCTTTTATTGAAACAGCATCTCCAGAAAGATATGGGAATGCACAAGTCAGGTCCCCCGCTTCTTATCAGGGAATCTTGCCCTTTGATCCCTAGGCCTAGAACGTCTCACACACTCAATCTCTCCTTGTTGGCAAGAGAAAAGCACTCCGCCTTCAGCACTTTGATAGTAAAGCATGCACACCCATATTCATGTGCTATCTTAGGTAGGGCAAGGTTGGATCCTAAGGGGTCAGGTGCCCAGGTTACAAGAGGAACACGTCACTCAGTGAGCTTGTTTACTAGCACTTGGGAGACTACGGGAAGAGGATTCTAAGTTTGTGGGCAGCCTAAGCTACAGGAGACCCTGTCTTAAAACACTGAGAGCAGAAAAGGGGGGAGAGGGGAGAAGAGCGAGGAAGAGGGAAAGGGAGGACCCTGGGAGCCAGAGGGATGGGAAGAGATCAGTGTTGGAATCTACACCCAGGTGAAGCACCAACTTCATGTCTCATGTCTATGCATCTCCCATGTGGCTGTGCCCCTCCACTCACCACTAGGTTCTCCAATGCCTGGCAGAGAAAGGGTGACTGACTATCAACCTGGTGCAGATGCATCACAGGGCACCACTGATGGGCTTCTGATGTGTACCAACCATCCCAAGGGACCTTCCCAGCTGCAGCTTGACACCTTCTCCACAAGCAGCTCTCCACTTGGAGGTTGTCATGCCCTCACTCGGGCTGGGACACACATGTAAGCTGTCTCCACTCCCCTAGATCTAAGGGTCTGTCCAAGTCCCTATCTTGCTCTATGTGGGCAGCATAGGGTGGCATGGGCTCTTCTCCCTATCTCTAGAAGCATTAGCCAGGCTTTAGGAACCTCTGTAGACATCTAGGTGCACAGGAGACAGCTACACATCCCCAAGAACCTCTAAAGGAGTACTGTGGAGAGCCAGCACCTAGCCCTGCTCAGCAGAGCCAGATGCCCGGACATTTGAAGGTGGATGTCTCTGTTGCAAAAATAATAGCAAGTCTGGAGGAGGACAGCTGCCAGGGCCAGAGGGCAGGGCAGTGTGTGCAGGCAGGAATCAAAGGAAGGGAAAGAGAGAGGAGCTGCCCAGCCAGAGGTGGAGATTCTGGGGTCTTCAGCAAGTGTATCAGGGTACCTCAGGAGCTGGCTGGTGCTGGTGGATGCCTGGAAGTCAGCATGTAGCTGTGATGAGGGACACTGAGTCCAGGAGCATGAAGCCAGGAGAGAACAAGGAGGATTGGGGAGCAGACACCTGGGATCAGGGCCTCCCCTATGGGTCACTCTGAGATTCATCAGTAAATGTCCCACTGATCCCTCAGGACCCAGAACTCTGCACATCCTGAAAGCCAGAATGAGAGGGGCCTGTAGGCAGGGAAGGCACCCTGGAAAAGGGCTGAGGGTCACACTGTCCCACACAGTGATGCATAGATGAGGGGGCTCCAAACTTCACAGGCCCCTGGTTTTGTGAGCTATGGAACAGTGATGCTTCAGAAACTTCAGACACCTGACTTCAGAGAAATCCTACTCATTAGGCCTGTCTGTGGGGCCTATCTGCAAGGCCCTGAGGCCTGAGAAGGCTATGAGGCCTTGCCATCTAAGCAGTAACAGTGGCAAACTGCCCTCTCTAGAGTAGAAAAGAAGCCCACCTTCACCCAGACCCCCCCCCCAGCCACAGCTCCATCAGGGAGAAAAAAAGACTGAACCCTTCCCCACAAACACACTACTGCCTCTTCCGCCTGGCTGGCAGCCCTGGAACAGACTCTTTGGCCTCATGTCCTCGACGACAGGGGTGGCAGGACAGGGTCACAGGCCCATTGGTATACTCTCTGGAGGACTGGAGATGCCACTCCCCCATGCGCACAATTCAAACCTGAGACCAGGTCTCTGCTGCCCTTGAGACACATCACATGGCCAAGGAGGACATCTACCACCTGTGTTCCAGCAGGTGGAGGTGGCCACCTTTGATACCTGGGCCAGTTGGGTCAGTTGCACCCACCAACCAGTAAAGACAGACTCTTGGTGGGTTCTGGACAGGGTCAAGTATGGATGGGCTCTGAACTTCTCTCCAGGTGGAAACCCAGATCCAGTCAGGTAGAGAAAAGAATATACAGCTGACCGCTTTGGCCACTGCTAAGTACATGGGTCAGGGGCATTAGCACAACTGTGTATCCATCACCTGCTCCATGTCTAGAATGTTCTTACCTACCAAGTCTGAAACTGCACCCACTGAGCACTAATTCCTCATCCCCTTATCAACCTCCTCTGACTGTGACTCTAGGCATCATCTGACGTCTGCCTTCCGTGACTGGCTAGTCTCACTGCACTGACCATCCTCAGGTCCATCCAAGTGGCAGTGGAGCTCAGAATGTCCTTCCTTTCAAGGCTATGTAATGCCCTTTGTACAGTGGTGGGTCAGCCACCATCTGTCTGTGGTATGTAGGCCACTTCAGCTACTTGGCTGTGGTGAACATGATGGTGATGTGCACAGAAGTACAGCTCTCTCCCAGCTACGCTTTAAATTCTTCTGAGACATGGAACTGCTAGATCACAAGGCAATTCTAGGCTTAATTCTGAGGGAGCTGCATGCCACCTTCCACAGTGGCTGCCCTGCTAGTTTACAGTCCCAACAGTGCTCAGGGTTTGGCTTTAACTTCAACGAAACCCTCTTGTGGGTAGCTGGAGAGATGGCTCAGTGATTAAGGCACTCGCTGCTCTCTCAGGGGACCCAAATTTGGTTTCCACATTGAGAGGCTCAACTGCCAGTGACTGTAGCTCCAAGGGATCTGACACCATCTTCTGGCTTCCATGGGTACCTGCACATGTATGGCGGGCGCAGGAGCACACACTCGCGCGGGCGCACACACACACACGCACACACGCGCACACACACACACACACACACACACACATTTAAAAACTAAATCTTTGAAAAAGAGGAAAACAAGCCGGGCGTGGTGGTGCACACGTTTAGTCCCAGCACTGGGAGGCAGAGGCCGGTGGATCTCTGTGAGTTCAAGGCTAGCCTGGTCTACACAGCAAGTTCCAGACCAGCTGGGGCGACAGGGACACCTGCCTCAAAAAGGCCAAAAAAAATCTTTTTTTAATTAAAAATTAAAATAAAAAAGGGGAAAACAAGCCAGGCGTGGTGGCACACACCTTTATCCCCAGCACTTGAGAGGCAGAGGCTGGCGGATCTCTGTGAGTTCAAGGCCAGCCTGGTCTAAATAGTGAGTTCCAGGCCAGCTGGGGCTCCAAGGAGATCCTGTCTAAAAAAAAAAAAAAAAAAAAAAAAAAAAGAGGAGAACAGATCTTCCATAAACGGGGCTCTGTAACCACAGAGTTGTGAGGTTCTTGCCTAACTGCACTCTTGCTCATGTAGAGTGTGGGGCACACAGCCTCCACTCAGCACGTTTACTCAGAAGGCACCTCTGGGCAGATAGAGCAAGTGGGCACACACCCCTACTACCACCACTGGCTGGCTGGGGGCACAAAAGTGCAATGTGCTGAGACAGAAGGAGCATCTACACTAGCCAGGAGCAGCACTTTCTGAGCACCTGCCCAGTCAGAGTCAGGGGAGCCCTGTCTGGGATGTAGGCATGAGACTGGCAGGAAAGGCCAAAGCAAAGCTCAGGTAGTCCCTGGGGGCCAGGAAGCCTGGGTGGACTAAAGTAGAGCAGTGTAAGACCCTGCTGATGAGCTCCTGCTATGCACCTGCCTCTCAGCCACGCATCTCTTCACATCCATTGCACCCACACGGATGAGGCCCCAGTGTCTGCTAGCGCCCACACGGATGAGGACCCAGTGTCTGCTAGCGCCCACACGGATGAGGACCCAGTGTCTGCTAGCGCCCACACGGATGAGGACCCAGTGTCTGCTAGCGCCCACACGGATGAGGACCCAGTGTCTGCTAGCGCCCACACAGATGAGGACTTGTACCCAGGTGCCTGGCACAGCTACTCTGAGGATCTGAAAGTTGGATCCTCCTGGGCTTCCCCTGCTGCCAACCCAAGAAGGCCAACCAGAGGTTCCATCTCAGGCCTGAAGGCCCTTCCTGTCCCCTGTCGTTTGCTTGGGTCTAAGTGGTAGCAGTGGTGACTTAGTGCAAGCCACCATCTTTGTCTTCTTTGTCTTCGAATTTTCACCCTAAAACCAAAGGTTCCAGAGCCCTGAAAAGTATCCTGACCGTCTGAGCACCCCAAGTCCCTCTGCCCTTACCTTTCCATCTTCTGGATGGCCACCAGCCCCGCCCAGCTTGCCCCGAAAGGGTCTCTGACCTGGAGCTCCACATACTGCAGCCCTGCCATCCCAGGAGCGCCACGGACAGAAGACAATGGACAGAGATCTGAGATCTGCCGCAAGTTGTCTAATATGCTAGAAGAGTGAACAGGTATGAAGGCTCACCCAAAGGGATGCTGAGAGCCAGCATCAGAGTACATGCGGCCTGGACCTCTCAGTCCTCTGGGATGTCTCCATACAGGAGGAATGAGTGTTTTGGCCAATGACCCTCAAGAGCGAGGACAGCGGTGGGGCAGCATGGTATGGGCTCTACAGCCCCCCTCAGTCCACATGGCTCCTGGAACAAATGTCTGGGTGGATCCCCAGGCAGAAGGTTCCCAGCAAAGAAGCACCACGTCTTCACACCTGTGGTCACCCCAGGTTAGGTAAGGGAAAGCTGCCCTGGGTGACACTTAGCTAAAAGGTCAGTATGACAAAAGGAGACGCAGAAAAAGTCAAGTTAAGAAATGAAGGGAGGTGTGGTGGGCACCTCAGGGGCTGGTTAGTGCAGGTGGGGTGCAGAGATCATCTCTGCCAGTGTGGATCTAAATGTTCTGCCTACAGAAGCAGCCGAGAAAAGCAGGTCTATGAACACAAAATGTGCACACCCCTCTGACCAGAAAAAAGGTAGCCAGATAGCTTTCGTGAGGGCATCCTGCAATGGGGGCTGTGACTCTCCTTCCCCCCAGCCACCACTGCAGGTTCTCACAGACAGTCTGGGGATACTGATTTAGAACCTACCTGCTACTCATCAGCCCCTCTGTGGACTGTGACTGGCCAGCCTTACCCAGCCCTTGTGCCCTCCTGCTATTCTCACCAGGGGACTCCAGCCCCATTTACAGCAGTCACACTCCTGCAGCTATGACAAGGATCCACCAAGGTGTATCAGGCAGTGTCACTACCAGACAATAGCCTTGCCCAGAGCAGGTGACAGTGTGGCCACTTTGGCAGTCCTGAGAGAGACATGGCACTGTGGAACCCAAGGACAGGAGAACATTTTATGAATTTTCAACACGACACTAGCACCTTGGCTGGCCTCTGAGAACATGGATTTCCACCCTTTCCCTTCAGGCATGTGGTGGCACACAAGAGGTTACAACCCCTGCCTCACAGGGGCGAAATCTGTGGGCCCCAAACCTGCTGACAGTGTGTGCTGGAGGAAAAATGAAGGGCTTTTTGTTCCAGGAGCAGCCCCCTTGAGCATACTTGTCTGTGTGGGAGCTATGCCTATAGTGGCAGCTGGCCATGCATCTCTCGTGCCCCACAGGCAGAGGAATGCCACATGCCAGCACCCTGGAGGCTGGGCACCATCCTGCCCAACTCTGACCAGGCATTAAGGCTGTCTACACAACTTGGCCAGAACCCACTGCAGGAGCATCTGGGGAGAGGCTTCCTGTTAAAGGAAGTACCAGCAGCTACAGCACTCAGTCCTTGAGGATTAGGCTCTACGAGAGGCTGTGGGCTCATGGGTCTGCACCTTGAGTATCTGCTACCCTCCTGGGGCCCAAAAATGCACCTGGGTAGCCTGAGGCAATTGCCAGCCCTCACTGGCTAACCTCAGCTTTCTCCAGTGTCTGAACCTTATCTGGCCATGGCTACTCCCAGTTAATGAGGAGAGAACAGCAAAGGTGCCTTCTCAGTGTCCTCACCCGCTTGAGGCCTCAGTGAATTCAAGGCTAGGGCAGCTACTATAGAAGGGAAGGGTCAGGAGGCTGGGACCAGGCCAGGCACCCTCTAGCCACTGGGTCTCCACATCCCCACCTTCCTGCCCTGGCAGACGCCAGGTTCATCAAGGGGAGTAATAGAGAGGGAGGCTGGTATGGTGGCACTCAGCTCAGTCCTGAGACAAGGGAAGGAAGATAGAAGGGACCAGGCATTAGCACAGGCAACAGAGAGGGATTCTTTCTTTTCCTTTTTTTTTTGATCTTTTTGAGACAGGGTCTCCCTGTAGCCCCAGTTGGCCTGGAACTCAGAGAGCTCCGCCTGCCTCTGCCTCCTAAGTGCTGGGACTAAAGGCCTATGCCACCACACCTGCCATTTCTATAATGCCTGCTGGGAGCACTTCCTGCGTGCCCATGGCAGGGAGACCTCCAAGAGGACTCTGTAGGTGAGGCTGGACATTCATTCAGAACTCATCACGTGCTCCACCATGACACCCCAAGAACCACAGGTGTCACCTATTCTGCTCTGGGTCCTGCCATGAGGAGACTCTGTCTTCAGATCAGCTGGGCCTGTATCCTTTAGCTCAGTGACCTAAAGGCCCCACAGGTTACCCCTTAATTCTTCTACAGCTCAGAAGCCCTGGTATGCAGATATGCTGTGCACCTGGCTGACAGCAGAACGGGAGGCCGTCTATGCTCTAGTTCTACCTCCTGTGCTCTGTGAGCGTGCGAACGCACGCATGCACGCACGCGCACACACACACACACACACACACATTTTCTTGCACCATGCCCTCCCTCCTTTGTGTTCTGCCTCTCCACCTCACAAAAGCAATGGAGTCAGAGACCATGAATTAAAACCCCGGGGAACTGCCAGGCTCCAGAAGCCTCGGCACTAGGGAGGGGCTGACGAGAAATGGCAGAGAGGCCCCAGCGAGGAAGAGCCAGCAAGAGCCCAGGTACAGGACACTGCATAGGGAACCCTGACCTGCAAGTGGAGACACGGGTAGAGAAGACAGACAAGGCTCGTGTGAACCAGGCCCAGAACCACAGTCACCTCAAAGTCACCCACAGCCTCCACAGGCCAGTGCTCCATCCTACCTGGGCAGGTGAGGGCCTTATAGATTTCCTTCAGGGATGGGCATGCATGTCATGTCCTTAGTGGCAGTGCACCTCTGGTGCAGGGATCTCAGCAGCTGGGCAGGTGCTGGGGTAGTCATCATGAGCATAAGGTCTGCTGGACCTCACACAGTAGGCCTCAGGCCTGAGCAATCACTCTGAGGCAGTTTCACTGAGGTCTGGAATCTGCATCCACAAGAGACGCTTCCAGCCAGTAAGTAAGAGCATGGGAGCTGCCAGCCCTGATACACCCAGACCTCAGGATGGAGTGCCAACAGCTGCCCTTCCTACCCTCCCTCCATAGGCCACAAGACAGAGGGTGAAGGCTGAGCAGGAATGGGAACACGGGCCAGGTGTGGTAGCACACATCTGTAATCCTGGCACTTGGGAGGTAGAGGCAGAACACTGAGGAGGTCCAGGCCAGACTCTGCTACATGAGAACCTATCTCAAAACCAACCAAACAAAAAGAATGGGGCCACTCTTGAGTGGGTGCAGGTGGATGCACCACCTCCTGTGACTTCAACCCTGCAATGGCTAATCTTGATCATCAACCCAATTTGATCTGGAAACACCTAGAAACTACTAACCTCAGGGTGTGCTGTGAGGGTGTTTACAGAGTGGGTAAGCGAGTAACAAGAGCCATCCAGACTGTGGGAGGCACCATGCCTGGCTGGAAACAGGTGGAAAAGGAGGAAAGGAGAGGGGCCTGCAGCACTGCTGTGTTCCTTCGGCTTCCTGTCTCCCATGCGGCAAGCAGCTTTGCTCCACATTGCCCTCCCAGACACCCTGGACTAGAACCTCTGAAACGATGAGAAAAACTGTTCCTCCCTTAAATTGTTTTTCTCAGGGTCTAGTCACAGCAAAGAAAGGTCTAACACAGCGGCTCAGCTCTGCTAAGCAATCACTCAAACCTGCCTGTCCCAGATGGGTCCCAGGCCAGGCTTCAACAACCCCTCCACAGCTGGCACCTGGGGAAAGACAGTCCACAGTGGTGGTTTCTAGAAGGGCTGGCCAGTCCTCTCAGCTGACTACAGAGAACTTGCACCTCATGTAGGCACCAAGGTGATACCACATGGAACACTTTGAATAAGACAATATTCCTGTCCAGGACAGATCCTGCACCTGTTAGATATGAGGCATGTCTAGAGGACAGTGGTGTCTCCAGTGGTGTAGGGACAAGAGAGCCTGGGGTAAGAGGTGGCGTGAGCTCCAAGGGGCTCCAGTAGGGGGCCAGGAGCAGATGAAGTCATAGAGCAAGGAGGGCCACACGTGACTCCCTATCATCTGTCAGGGCCTGGAAGGGGTTCAGAGGTGAGGAACTACCACAGTGCTACTCACAGGAGAAGGGTGTGGGGATGGGTCAAAAGGCAGCAGAAGAATACACACTTTCCAGACATCTAAATGGTGAGTGGGGCCATGAGACTGTCTTAGATTTCTTCCTGACCCCACAGCAGGAAAAACATTCAGGACAGAAGTTGTTAGGAATTAAGATTACTCTGGCAAGTTGCTGGGCAGGTGCATCACTGCCCAGTAGAGAACTCACACCCCAGAATCCACCCAACATGCCTAGACCCAAAGGCCCCCTGGGAGAGAATGCAGGGCCACAACTTCCTCTGCACCTGTCCTAGGCTGGGCCATGGGGCTCCATGCAAACACCATCCATGTTTGGGAAGTACTGGAGATCCCGCCATCAATCAGGACTCAGTCAGGCTGCGCACCCCTCCGCACCCTGCCTCAGCTGTCATGGTCACAGCAGGATCCCCAGTGAGACCTTCACCAGCAAATGCCCTCAGGGAGCCTTCCCTTCGCCCAGCTGCCTCCTGTGGCCTCACAGGCATTCCTGAACATGGTAGGTAGGTTGAGGGCCTAAAACTAGCCTCCCATGCACCCTAGTGGAGTCTCATACATGGGGCCAGCTGGCAAAACCACCTGTGCTCAGGGCTGAGGATTTGGAGAAGAAAGGCTACACTTCTAAAACACAGCCTGTGGGGGTAGGATGAACAGCTGCACATAAACAGGTGGACTCCAGAGTTCGGAGGGTAGAGCACCCAGCCTCACAAACAAGCACCCTGGTCTGGGTTCACTGCTGGGTGCAGCCTCCTTGAAACAGCCCAGAAACTGACATGAGGAAGCACACAGCTCCCACTCAGAACACTGGGCAGCATAGGTGAAATGCCCAAACCAGTCAGAACAAGGGAAACAGAGATGTTCATAGACAGTAATTAGAGAACCAGGGAAGACATGTCAACAATAGACCCAATGTCTGCAGACCAGAAGGAAAACATACAAGATCTCACTGTGCAGCACTGGCTGGCCTAGTACTCCCTATGTAGACCAGGCTTGGCCTCAAACTCAGAGAAATCTGCCTCCCAAGTGCTGGGATTAAAGGCTTACCCCACTATACCTAGCCCGTGAAAGGAAAGCTCTCAAGAACACAGGGAGTGCACATTACCCACAATGGAACACGGAGTAGTTTTTATCACCAACTTCTTTTTTTTAATTTTATTTATTATTATTTTATGTGCACACATGTATTGCCTGCATGTAGGTAAGTGCACCTGTGTCATGCAATGCCTGTGGAGGACAGAAGAGGCTGTCGGATCCCTTGGAACTGGAGTTATGGACAGTTGTTAGCTGCCATGTGGGTGCTGGGATTCGAACCCAGGTCTTCTGCAAGAAGAGCCAGTGTTCTTAACCGCTGAGCCATCTCTCCAGCCCCATCACAAACTTTCTCCCTGTAGTCCCAGCTGGCCTCAAACTCGCTATATAGATCAGGCTGGCCTTGAACTCACAGAGATCCACCTGCCTCTGACTAAATGAGTGCCCCAACACTGTTACCCAGCCAAAAAATTCTTAAAACTATTACACAAGCAGGCCAAAAGACAAAGGACTAAGCAAGCAAATTATCAGTCTACAATTTCTCAGCCCTGAGTACAAGACACAGCATCTCCATCTCCATGACTCTAACACAGTGCTTCCACGCATGGTTCTGAAACAACTCCTGAAGGATATTCTGCAGAGGAAAGAAGTGGCCCCAGCAGGCGGGAGTGGGAGGCAAAAGTTAGTAAAGACTGTTGTGTTCAGCAGCCACAGCACAATGAACCATGAGCCCAAATAAGGGTGACCAGGAGCCTGCCTGTGAGGGGTCACTTTCTCTGGAGGGCAAGAAGGATGCTAGTCCTTAAATGCTGTCTTACATTTTAATAAAATAGAAAACAGATAAGTATCTAGAAACTCAGTCTCTTAGAGTAGATAACAAAGCAAAAAGCGATTTTTTTTTTTTTTTTTTTTTTGAGACAGGGTCTCCCTGTAGCCCCAGCTGTTCTGGAACTCGATATGCAGACCAGGCTGGCCTTGAACTCACAGAGATCCGCCTGCCTCTGCTTCCCGAGTGCTGGGATTAAAGGCGTGTACCACCATGCCTGGCTATCATTTTTCAAGGATAAAATGAAAAAAAAAAAAAAAAAAAAAAAAAAAGCAAGAAAAAAAAGCACAAAACGATGAAAATAGATGCAAATATCTCAGCACCACACACAGCAGGCTATATTGCCAGTTAAAAACCAGCCTATAGGCCAGCAAGATGGCTCAATAGTAAAAGCACTTGCAACCAAGTCTGACAACCTGGATTCAAACTCCAAAACCCATATGGTGGAAGGAAAGAACTGACTCTCCCCAAGTGTGCACATACCCTGTGGTGGCTTGAATGAGAATGTCCCCCATAGGCTCCGAGTTTCTGGACACTTGTCCCAGCTTGGGTAAGGTCATAGAACCTTTAAGAGGTGTGGCCGTACCTTGTGGGATTTCCATTTCCCTCTGCTTCCTATGCCTGCTTGAAGATGTGATCCCTGACTTTCTGCTCTGGCTACCTCTACCACCATGCCTTCCTGCTGTGATGAACTCTTGCCCCTCTGGAACTGTAAGCCAAATAAACTCTTCCTTCTATAAGTAGCCTTGGTCATGGTGTTTTATCACAGCAACAGAAAAGTAACTAATACATGCACATACACAAATAAATGTGGGGTTTTTTGTTTTTATTTTTTAAAAAGGGTAAGGGGCAGGGCTAGAGAAATGGCTGAAGAGCACGTACTGCCCTTCCAAAGGATCAGAGTTTGGTTCCCAGCACCCACATCAGGCAGCTCACAACCACCTGTAACTCTAGCTCCAAGGGCTCTCACACCCTATTCTGGTCTCTGTGGGCACCTACACTCACATGCATGTACACACACATAATTAAAAGTGTAAAAAAAAAAAGAAAAAACATTTTTAGGGCCTGGAGAAATGGCTCAGTGGTTAAGAGCATTGGCAGCTTTTGCAGAGGACTTGGATTTGATTCCTAGTACACACATGGCAGCTAACAACCATCTGGAACTCCAGTTCCAGGGGAATCCAAAGTCCTCTTCTGACTTCCATAGGCATTGCATGATAAGGGTGCACTTACATACATGCAGGCAATACATTCATACACATAGAATAAAATTTTTTAAAAATTAAAAAAAAGAGCCGGGCGTGGTGGCGCATGCCTTTAATCCCAGCACAGAGGCAGGCGGATCTCTGTGAGTTCAAGGCCAGCCTGGTCTACATAGTGAATTCCAGGACAGCTGGGGCTACAGGGAGACCCTGTCTCAAAAAGAACCCCCCCCAAAAAATTAAAAAAATAAAAGTTTCAAAAGTCAGCCAAGTGATTAACAAAACCAATCACAAGAGTACAGCCAGGACACAGAGGGCAGAGAAGACATCAGAACCACACTACCGGCTGAAAACACATTCCAGGGAAAGAGCATGACAGAAATGATAATGGAGTACTTCAGAGAAGCTGAGGCAAGGCCAGTCTTGTTGACCTCCAGGACCACCTCAAAGATGTGACATCTGAGGTTTGTGTGGGCCCAGCTGAACCTCAAGGTAGAAGTGAGTACTCACTTAGGTGTGACCTGGGATACACGAGCTGCCACTCTGAGACTCTAACCCACAGAGGAAGAGGCAGCAGCCTGGTGGGTTCTGGGGGATGGTGCTGCCTGGCTCTTGCTCCCCAGGAGCCACTATGTGGCCTGTCTCTATAGATTGCAGAAAGGCCCTGAAGAACAAGGGTGCAATGGCAACCCTCACCTGTGCAGCACCACTATGGCAAAATCCCCAAACCCCACTGCCTCTCACCTGTGCAGCACCACTATGGCAAAGTCCCCAAACTCCACTGCCCCTCACAGCTCCCTAGACTCACTCCTTCCCACAAACAACCTGGACTTCTCTTCTCCAGGCTCCAGCTGGCCTCCCCAACTCCCTGCTGAAAATACCCTGCAATGGTGACTGCATGCTCTAGTCTGATGCTGTCTCCTGAGACAGTGGATACAGAGCCGAGCTGTCTCCCCTTTGTGAGACACTGGATAGAGCCTAGGCATGGACACACAGGCTGACTTTATTTTCAAATGATTCTCTGGGTTTTATTTATTTCTCTCCATTTCCTCCTTAATTACCACTTTTCTTTTTGGCCCACTCCCCTGCTTTTGCCAGTACTAGGGATGAAATCCAGGCCTCAGGCACACTAGGCAAGTGTACAAGACTAGGAAGCTGTGAGCCATACTGCCAAGTCCCACAGGGTGACTTCTAACAAGGGGAACCTTCACACCTGGTAGGCTGGGCTGACCAGTTCCCTGGAACTGCAGCTGGGGGGGAGGGCACATTCCAGGTGTGCATCCAACACTGCCTGGAACACAGGGATGGTTTGAGCCCTTGTAAGAAATCCTGTGGGTGGTTATGTACCATTTGGCTAGCAGCACAGCAAACCCCCCAAAGGCCCAGGACTCTGGCCCCTAACTTCCATACTGTGAGTTAGGGGACTGAGCTCAAACATCAGCTAGCTTGGTCCCTAGGACAGGGGCATCAGGTAGATGACAGCAGGCTAGCCCCACTTCCAGGAGCTCACATCCAGGTACTAAGCTGGACACACAGGACCTGAGAGAAGTCAGGGTAGGGTGGTGAAGAGGGTCATGCCACAACAACACAGGCATCTGCACCCAGCATAGTAGGCCATACCCAGGCCCCCATAAATTACAAGCTTACCCCAATCCAGGCCTCTGCTCAGGCCCCCAGATCTTGCACTGTAGTGCATCTTGCTCAACCGCTGCCTCTTCGGCTGACACAGCCTACTGAGTACTAATCACAGCCAACCAGGACTACTGATGGCCCAGGCACACCAACAGCACAGGTGGGCTCAGGGCCAGCCTCCATCTCATCCTTTCCCTGCTGCACTCTGAGAATGCAGTAGAGAAAATTAAACTAACCCTGGAGTCCCTGATCGCATGTCTCTGAGTCCACTGATGCCTAGAGCCAGCTCTATGTCAGGTGTCCTCAAAGCAATTGAAGATACAAAGAAATCCATAAGGAACTCTTGTGTTTCATCAGACATGCTTTTCCTTTATTTGGAACACAATCATCTTCTTTGGATTATCTAGTTACACTGCCTTTCCTGCACTGGGGGCAGTTCACTTTCAATAGGAAGGCATCCTCACCCCACCAAGCTGAAGGAAGAAGCACAGCCACTGTCCTCACAGGGGACCCCCCCACACCCCCCACCCCACCAACCAAGCACATTCCACCTGGAAAGGCAGCCTGGGCTTCTATTTTAGGTTGCAGAGCATGTGTGATTTTGATGACCCCAGAGCAGAAACACTCCCCAAACCCCTAAGCAGTATCAGAGCTGTACATTTCCCAGCTGGTGGTCACAGCTGTTCCTGCTGGCCTGGCCTTCCAATCCCCTGCCTTGGGCCTCCATGCAGTGGTGGTCATGTTGGGTGGTCACATGGCTGAGGTATACAGTGTCCTATAAGGGCAGCTGGAGAGGGGCTGTCCTCAGACACCCACAGGCTGGGAAGGCCCTGGGAGTCAGTGAGTGGTTTTTCTGTGGTTATTACTGCCCTTTCTTGTGGCGGATATTCTCAGGTCAAAGCATGAAGGTGAGGATGACCACACAGGCAGCCGCTCTCAGGTCACAGGGAAGTCAGGTGCTTGGAAAGAGCTGAGCACACCTGCATCTCCCAGGACCTCAGCCTCAGGTGATGATAGGCCATGGTAAAGGGCTTCCCTCATCCCCTCTGCACATGCCTCTGCAAGTAGACCCTCCATCACCCAGAGCCATTCCTCCTCAGAACAGGGAGCTCCCAAGTCCTGCTCAGCTGGTGGCCAGCCAGGACTATACCCTGGGGGCCTGGGCTAATAAGCGCCCAGTTTTCTATCTCTGGACCTCACATCCCCAATTAAAGATACAACTAAAATCTCTCACAACATACCAGAGCTGAGCCAAGTGTGTACAGCGTCTGTCCCAGCCTGCCTGTGTCCACCATGCCCCCAGGTGGGTGCATGTGAGTAGCAGCACCAACATCCCTCCCCACCCCTGCAAACAGTGTCCAATCCCAGTCAAATACTAGCCAGGGATCCTGCCCCTGCCCCAGACCCCACTCAGGCATGACTAAGCAGGTCAACAGCAAGAGAGTAGATGCCAGCTCTGGTCTACCCTCTGCTACCAGGGAGAGCCTGCAACACCAGGGCTGATGGAGGAGCCACAGAGGGGAGCTGGCCCACCCAGCCCCCCATTCGCACCTCCTCAACGCTCCTCCCATGGAGCACGACCTTTCAGTCTCTCACTGGGCCCCATGTGACGGACCCTGAGCTGTGCTGCCCACCCAGCCCAGGATACACTATGGTCCCTGCTTCTGAGGACAGCACACAGAATGCTGTATGGCCCTTGAGTTACAAGTGGCCCCAGGTCTGGCCCCTCCCAACCCTGTACTGTCCCCCAGGCCCACCCTGCAGTTCCCTCTACTGTTTTTCCAGCCAAAACAAACATTACCCCCACACACTGGCTCTCACCAGCCCTGCATTTATAAATGTAAGCCAAGCCACATTCTACCCACTTCCCGCCAAAACTGGAAGAGAGCAGCACACGGCTAGGTGCAGCAAGTTCTGTACTAGCTTCCCTTTAACTTTCCAAAGGGAGATAACCCAGAAGTCACGCTGCCAGGGGGCACTGAGTGGTTTACCCAGGAAGTCTAGGGCCAGCTAGACGGTTCAGCAGGTAAAGGCACCTGCCAACAAACCTTACAACCTGAGTTCAAGTTCCAGGATCCACATGGTGAAAGGAAAGAAGCTGTCTTCTGACCTCCACACTAACTCCATGGCATGTGCACACACACACACACACACACACACACACACACACACACACACATAAATGTTAACCAAACAAACCTAAAACTAGAGGTAGGCCTGAGACCAGCAAAGCTGAGGAAACAGCAAGCCTGCCACAGCGCAGGGCAGTTTGGGGTTCAGGGCAGCACACTAGCAGGCATAGGACCTTAGGTGACCCTGGCCAGGGACAAAGAGCAACATCTGAGCTGCAGGGCGAACACAAGTCCATGGAAGTCCACCTGGACACTCTGGTCATGGAAGCCCAGACCACAGCAGGCTTAAACTGACAGTCCTCTGCCTACCCTAGCCAGGGAACACCCCAGACTTGAGGTGGGTAGGGCTGGGAGAAACTCTGAAGACAAAGCCGGAAGAAGACATTCAGTGCGTGTACACCTGCCCTCACAGAGGAACCCTGAGGGTGTAGAAGGGTGCTGCCCCTATAGGCTCCACCACAAGGGTGTACAGGGCTCCAAAAGGCACTGCCTGAGGCCGGCCCCCAGCAAGCCTCTTCTTGGCTCTGGATGAGGACCTACAAGGAATCTCCTGGCCTCCAGGTACTATCCTGCCAAGAGGATGCAGCCCCCAGCAAGACACCTTCCTAAGGCACTGGTCAGCTCTACACTGTCCTGGTGAAGGCTGACGGTGACCATCTTGGCACATCTGTGCTTAGTTTTCCTGCCAAAAGCTGCTGCAGGGAGCATAGGCTGGGTGCGACAGAACTGCATGTAGACCCTGCAAACAGAAAGGGAGATCAGGGGGCTGACTACCAGGTATGTGCACCCTGTGAAGCCTCAGAACTCAGGTTCTGCCATGACAAGACAGTCTCATCTGCCTGAGGGAAGATATCAGAGGTCAGAAATGGAAAGGTGGTACAGAGAAAAGGGAACATGGCGATCCAAGCATTCACTGCCCAGGCACTCTGCCCTGATGGCTGAGCTCACAGTAGCCTGTCTGCCCTTGTTGGACATGCACAAAAGAAGAACCTGACACCTTGGAGCAGAGCCCCATCCTGATGATGGTACCCCTGGCGCTGGGCCACAGGGTGAAGCACCCTGCTTCAGGGCCTCAGCACCTAAGAGTGGAGAGGTACCCACAGTCCTGACAGGTGGAAGAAATGGACCACTAGGCCTCTGAGCACCAGGAACAGGAGGAAAGCCAACTTGGAGGCTTCTCTGGTGCCCTCCGCTGCCCGTATCTGCCTCTTGTGGCTTCGGACACCTCGATTTAGCAGGCATCTGTACCACAGAAGACCACACAGGAGACCCAGTGCCACAGCCTGTGACTCAACGATGGCCCAGGAGCCCCAGGAAGTTCCTGAGTTACCTGCTCTTTCACCTGTGAAGAAAGGACCTGAGGGAGCAACCTCCTGCACAGGCTCTTGGAGGCACCTGGAGCACTGCCTAAAAGCTCCAGGACTGCTGCTAGGAGCTCCACTCCCAGAGGCCACGACACTCACCATCCCTACAGGCCTGCACAAAGCCCACCTCTGCTCAAGGGTGCCCACCTCCAAAGCAGAGCGAACTCAGCCCTAGATCCATTCACATACAATTCTCAGTGCCACCACTGGGCAAGCCACAGCAGCCGATTTGGCAGTCATGGAGTGGGTCAGTAGCTCATGCACACTGATGGTGGAAACGCCTTGTGTGACTCGCTCTGTCTCCTGAGCACAAGCAGCATGGGAGCAAGGCAAGCCAGTTCCCACAGAAACCAGTAGCCCTGGGCCTTAGGTTTGGAATGAACAAGGCAGGTCCTTAACCACAAGTCCAGGCCCTCCCACCTGTGTCCCTTCCTGCCTGTACCCGAGGTCAGGGGCATGCATGCAGGTACCACGTGCGCACACACACGCACACACGCGCCACCTAAACCCGGGGACCTAGAGATTCCCTCCATATGACTGAGCTCTACCACCCACACAGGTCCATCACAGGCCTGGTTCTTTTGTATGTCAGCAGACCTCTCTCCAGCGAGTCTCCCTACTCCCCGCTGCTTCACTGATACCACGCTCCACCAAAACTTCCTGGGGTCCAGGAAAAGAACAGACGTGGCCAACAGCAAGGCAGCTCAGCCCCACCTCATCAGGTCATTAGGCATCAATGGAAGCCCAGCACCAGAGGCAGCTTAGGCAACAGCTTCTGCACAAAGCTACTTTAGGAAAAATGAAGATGTCACAGCACCAAGGCCCACAGGGAGACAGCCTGCCTATCTGCAGGCCGGTCCACATGATACCCCACATCAGAACAGACAAGTAGTCACAGGCAACTTTCTCAGTCTGTGTCGTAAAAGCCAACCTAGCAGGGTAGGCAGACTAGGGCTGTGCTGACCCCAGCAATGCACCAGCCCTCTTCTGACCCCAGGGTCTCTCCAGGGGACAGGCCTCACCACTCTCCCATTGAGCTCTGTCAAAGAAATGCCCAAGCCCACAGTCCATTGCCCAAGTCAGCCTCTGCGGCGCTTCCTCAGCATTCCTCCCTTAGACTGCTAACAACCTCCCCAAAGTCCACTCCCAGGCCCCATACACCCCCCTCCTTCACCCCTGAATCCCACTTCTGGCTGAACCTGTATCAACTCAAACCCCCCAACCAGAACCACTTTCCCAAATACAAACCCTCAAAGTAAAACCCACCTTCTTTAGCATGGATGTCAATTACAATAACATTAACCAAGAAGCTACTTGGACCAGTCCCTGGGCTGGGCTGAGCAAGACAGACATGGTGCCAGCGGAGGAAGCAGAGCCCACAGGACAGGGAACAGGGAAAGGACAGGTCCTGAAGGACTTTGCCAGCATTCGGACACAACGAGCTACTGCCAAAGAGGTCATGGCCTGCTTTCCATACTTCCCCACTTGTCTGCAGACACGGAATGTCTAGTGGGAAGAGCTGACTTGCCCACATGTTCACCCCACACTACAGAGGCAGGTGCAGAGGACAGGAACAAGGTCACGAGTGAGGAGAAAAGGGCTGAGAACCTCCCAGAACTAATGAAAGCCACCAATCTACAAAGTCAAAGTCTACCAACCCCAACAGGGGCTGGTGCCGAAGAAACGTGCGTGGACACATCATCAGACAAGCTGTCACAACAAGGAAGTGACCACAAAGCCACCTCCACAGACCTCCTTCCAGTGACTCATGGCTAGCAGGCCGCTGACTTCTGCACATCAAGATCAGAAGCTGCAGTCAATGCACTAGGCCGCCACCCTTGGGGAGACACCATCCAGGGGCCAGCAGCAGGACCCTGGGAAATGAAGGAGACACACACCATTGGACAAAAGCAGCTCCCTGTCAGTAGATCCTCCCCAGAGGAAAGCCTCAGGATGTGTTTCCAGCGCAGAGAGAACCCCAGGTTCTGAGACGCTAGAACAAAGAGCAAAGTGCTGAGTTTAAGTTCCCAAGGACTAACAGCTGAAGCAATTACAGCAGCATCCCCAGGCCTGACAGCACAGGTCAGTCCACCACCACAGCAGTGCAACTGAAACTCCTGAGCTAGAAAGCAGTGCTCTATAGTCTGCGCTGCTCAGGGGTCACAACTAACTAAAATATGACAGACATACCCAATCAGCACTCTCACGGTAACCAGTGAAGAAACAGGAGCGTGACAAATTGTACTACTGACAGGGAAAAGCAGAAAAAAATTCAAGACAAGAGAGAAGCACACGGAACAGGGTGATGAAAAGCACAAACGTAAAAACAAAGACAGAGTCAGGCGGATCTCTGCAAGTTCCAGGCCAGCTTGGTCTACAGAGTTCCAGGCCAGCCTGGTCTACAGAGTTCCAGGCCAGCTGAAGCTACAGAGCCTGTCTCAAAAACAACAACAACAACAACAAACCCACAGTACTGCAGATTTGATAAACACAAATGGTCTGGATGATCCAGTTAAAAACAAAGAACGTCAGTTGGGCATGGGGGCGCATGCCTTTAATTCAAGCAGAGGCAGGCAGATGTCTGTGAGATGGAGGCCAGCCTGGTCTACACAGGAGACCCTGTTTCAAAAAACAAAGAAAAAGAAAACAATCAGGTGAAGACTAACTCTAAAGGCGCACTGAATAACCAGGTACACCTAATACATAAGGTTATGAAACAGCTTAAAGAAAAAATCATTAGTTATATGCTGAGGCTGTAGCTTAGTTGGTAGAGTGCTTGCCTAGCATGCATAAAGCCCTGGGTTTGGTCCCCCAACAACATAGAAACCAGGTGTGGTGGCACATGCCTGTAATCCCAGCACTTGGAAGGTGAAGGTATAAGGTTCAGAAGTTGAAGGGCATCCTCAGCTACATAGTGAGTTTCAGGACAGCCTGGGCTACACGAGACCCTGTCTCAAAAAGGAATGATAGGAAAACAGCACTTTTTTGTTTTTATTTTTAAAGGCAGGGCCAGTGAGATTGGTCAGTGAGGGTCCCACATGGTAAAAGGGGAGAAATGACTCTGGAAGCGGTTCTTCAGCCTCCACACATGCACACACACAGACACACTGTGCTGGGTAGCTTTAGTGTAAACTTGGCACACCTGGGTTGAGGGAGCCTCAATCGGGGAATTGCCTCTATTGGACTGGCCTGTGGCCATGTCTGAGGGGCATCTTCTGGATGAGTGATGTGGGAGGGCCCAGCCCACTGTGGGTGGTGCCATGCCTGGGCAGGTGGGCCTGTGTTGTATAAGAAAGCAGGCTGAGCAGGGGCCAGGAGAGCAAGCCAGTAAGCAGCGTTCCTCCATGGCCTGTGCTCCAGCTCCTGCCTCCAGGTTCCTGCCCTGAGTTCCTACCTTGGGCTCCCTGATGAACTGCATGCAACCTGGGAGATGTAAGACAAATAAACCCTTTCCTCCCCAAGTTGGTATTGGTCAGAGTATTTTGTCACAGCAATGAAGAATCAAACCATGACACACACGAATGAATAAAAAGATGTAGTTTTTTAAAAAGTTATAATAGGCAAATACTGCTATCTAAAACAAAAACTATATGGCTATCACATCATCCAAACCAATATAAAGATAAAAGCACTAGGGCTGGGGAGATGGCTCCGAGGTCAAGAATATGTGCTGCTGTCACAGAGGACCAGGGATCTATTCCTGGCACCCACATGGTGGCTAACCATTCGAAACTCCAGTTCAAGGGGAGTTGACGCCATCTTCCGGCCTCTGCAGGTGCACTTACAACTGTGTATGCATATTTCACCTACACATGTGAACCCAGATCCTCTGCAAGAGCAGCCAGTGAACTTAACCACTGAGCCATCTTTCCAGTCCAAAACATAAACTTAAAAAAAAAAACATTAGTGCCAGGCATGGTGGCTCATACCTTTAGTCCCAGCACTCAGGAGGCAGAGGCAGGCAGATCTCTGAGTTCAAGGCCAGCCTGGTCTACAAAGTGAGCTCCAGGCTAGCCGGGGCTACAGGAAGACCCTGTCTCAAAAAGACAAAAACAAAAGCATTACTAAAGAACCTGAAAAAGCTCCGACACCTAGAAGGGATTTTAACTCTAAACACACATGTACATAACACACCCTAAAAATGTACAGAGCAGAACTGCTGGAACTGTAAACGACACAGACAGACAATTCCCTCATTAGATTTTCATGTATGTCTGAAGTAGCCAAAAAGGAAACAGATTTGAGGATCACAATAAACCAGGCTTGACCCAATGGGCAGATAGGAAGCAAAACCCCATCAGCTGCCAGACATATTTGCTCTTAGCACAGATGAAAGGTGCATGGAAGCTGACCATATCCTGAGCTATAAAGCAAGTTCCAAAAACAGTTTAAGGACTTGGTGTCAAATTGATCATTTTCATAAACTAGCTTAAGTAAACTAGAAAGGAGTACCAGAAAGAAGAAGACAATTGAGAAACAAGGTGTATGAATGGATGCTTGGTTATTAAAACACTTAAAATTACTATCTAAGGTTAAAGCCAAGAACAATGGAAACATCTCAGCTGGCCAGGCATGGTGGCACCAGGGCACTAGTGCACGCCTTTAATCCGAGCAGGCAGATCTCTGTGAGACTGAGGCCAGCCTGGTCTTCATAGCAAGTTCTAGGTCAGCTGGGGCTACAGGAGACCCTGTATCAAAAAGAGCAAGAGAAGAGGAGGAGGAGGAGGAACAGGAGGAGGAGCAGGAGGAGGAAGAGGAGGAGGAGCAGGAGGAGGAGGAGCAGGAGGAGGAGGAGGAGCAGGAGGAGGAAGAAAAAGGGAACAAAAACAAAATTAAAATAGTTTTGGGTTTTTTGTTGTTGTTTTTGGTCTTTTTGAGACAGGGTCTCCCTGTAGCCCCAGCTGTCCTGGAACTCAGTATGTAGACCAGGCTGGCCTTGAACTCACAGAGATCCGCCTGCCTCTGGCTCCCAAATGCTGGGATTAAAGACGTGCACCACCATGCCGGGCTAAAACTAAATAGTTTTAATAACTGTTCTAGTCCCAGAGCAGCTCAAGGAAGCTGGGGGCCAAGTGTATACATGGTGGTGGAACACCTGCTCACCATACATGGGATTGAGACCCACCATGAGAGGAAAATCAGTCATATTTCTATATGAACAAATGCAACAAAGGGTGATTTTTTACTATAACATCCACAACATGAATGTTAAGGAATGAGTTTGACGTGGACACAGACGACTTGTCAGCAGAGTCTGCACATTCCTTGGGATGCACCACAGACCTCAGTGCAGGATGCATGTCACGAGGAAAGGCTCTGCACCATGCTCCACAGTAACCATGTGTGGTTCTGTGGAACTCAAGAAGGGGCTCAGGAAGTTTCAGGAGCATTTCAAAACCTATCTTATACCATAATCACAATAAACCAAGATGAAAAGTAAACCAGACACTTTTTTAAAGTCATAAAACTGCCAGAAAACCAAAACAAAATAGAAAAGCACATTCATGAACCTGAGGTTTCTTAGACAAGGACACAGAAGAAACAACTAAAACTCTGGACTTGACCAAAATCAATACTCCTGTTCATCCAGAAATACCCAAGCTGGACACAGAGACACACCTTGTGGTCCCAGCTGCTTAGGAGGCTGAGGCAGGAGGATCACTTAAGTTCAGCAGTTTGGGGCCAGTCTGGGCAGCACAGTAAGACCCTGTCTCAAGTTAAAAACACAATGTACACCCACAGGAAGAGCCGCGAACCACAGAATGTAACACAGGTCATCAGTGTATCTGGCAAAGGATGTCCACCTTGACTGCAAGAAGGATCCGGAAACTCAATGAGTGAAACAGATCCTTCCCAAGAAAATCCAGGAGACAGCCTCCACCTCAGAAAGAAGCAACCAGCAGTAACACGGGAAAACACCACTGCCACACGTGTCCAGGCAAAGTCTAAGGAAAAGTTACCACACTGCGCAGGCCCACCAGGGGAGTGGAAGATGGCGCCCTCAGCTCACCCTGGAGCTTTCTATGAAGTCATGCAACGCTTGCCCTGTGCCAACTGCTACCAGTGAAGTGAAAGCCCAGGTCCACAGGAGCCTGTAACAATGTCTCCAGAAGCTTTCAACAAGGACAGCTGCGAACTGCAAAGATTCCGTTTAGTGTGTGGGTCCATTCATACAGCGGAGTACTATGAAACAACAAACAAGAAAGGTCTGCTGACAAGAGCAGCACAGGGTGCATCAAAGAAAGTCAGACTCCATCCATGGCACCTTCTGGGTACACAGCACTGCCTGGGGGAGCAGAGTGGGCAGCAACAGGGAGAAGACCAAGGCAGGACAGGGGTGGGTTCTCTAGGGTGAGGGAGGGCTATGCCTTTCACAAGCACACATCTGCCCTTATTCAATCTGTGTGCCCAGGAACTACTGTGCAGAAACCAAGCCACCCTTCCTTCAAGCAAGCCAAATGCACGGGCCAGGAGTCAACAGAGACAAAGACGGGGGCTAGTGAAAAATAAGCAGGTTCATAAAGTTGAAAATGAGTCAATAAACATCAAGAAAAGGACTCAAGTGGGAAGTACAAAGGTCCAAAATGGTGAATACCCAGGTGAAAGGTGGGTGGTGTAATGACTGGGAACAGGGAGGGCTCTGGAATCCCAGCAGTGTTGCTCCAGCAGGAGACAGAGGTCCCCGGTGCAGACTGTCCCCAGGCTATGGAGGCTCAGTGAACTTGGAAACACAGCTGGGCCAGCAATGTGTACCTGGAACTGGGTCCTCCCTCCCACCAGCCCCAGGGTGCTCAGAGCCCCAGCTCCCCCAGAACAAACTCTCCTGCCACCTTCCCAGAAAGAGGGAAGAGTTGAAACTTGACCAATGCCAAAGTGAGGGAAAGATGGATTACCCCCATCACCACATCCAGGGCCAACCCTGAGGGGCACATGCAATTGGAAAGGGGGCATTTTCAACAGTTTTAGCATGGAAAAGATCAATATCCCCCATAGAAACTGCTGAGAGAAGGGAAAAGAAAGGAAGAGAATTTGGCAAAAGAAATGAATATGAATTTTATTGACAAGGAAGTACAAACAGTCTAGATTCATCATCAGAGAAATTCAAACTAAAACCACAACACCGTTTGACACCCACCAGCTTGGCAGAAATTTAAAAAGTTGGACTCGCATTGGCAAGAATGCAAGGCAAGGAGGATTCTCACACTGCCGCTGGGGGCTGGAGTTGGCACAACAGCTTCTGTAAGCCACTGAATAGTAACACTGAGCGCACACACCCCCCACACCTAAATCCTCCCACAAAGAGAAACAGGCTGGAGGCAGCTGACTCAGGGAAGGGCCCTCAGGCAGAGAGGCAGGCAGAGAGGCGCAAGAACCTCTACACTGAAGACCACAGGTCTGTAACTGGGCAAAGCCTGGAAACAAGCCAAACATCCCAACAGAAGTCCAGGGTGCCATCATTCTAAGGAATACTACGCAGCCGTGACAGACTGGCGCAGAAGCAGCTCAGAAAGCTGAAGACTATACCAAAGGCCGAGGTGGAAAGTGAAAAGCACAGGGCAGCATGATCATGATCCTGTCTGCAAAAAGTGCCCAGAGCAGCAGTGCACAGTGAGGGGTGCAAGGACGTGGGCAGAGCAGGGAACAGACACAGAGCACAGGACAGAGAAGGGGCAGTGCTACGTGAGACTTCATGCACTCTGAACCCAGAACATCGCCCAGGGTCCTGGTCCACTCCAGAGAAGGTCTCCCGTCCTGCCTGACCCTTCTTCCTCTTTGACCAGGTTAAAGCCCAGACTACCCCAGCACCTGCTGCTGCTCATCCCAATGCCCCACCTACAATTCTGTCCCTGTTCCTTCCTTCCCCTATAGAAAGGGCACCCTTCTAGGCACCGCAAGAACAGAGCCCAGAGCCAGTGTGGTGGGGCATACCTGTACTCCCCGCACATAGGAGGCAGAGGCAGAAGGATGCAGAGTTCAAGGCCACTGTGGGCTACAAAACAAATTCAAGCTACCCAGGGCTATGTAGGCAAGGCCCTATTTCAAAAAACAGCCCATCTTTAGAAAAGGAAAGAAATGGCCTCCATTCTACAAGGGTTTATTAAAGACTTCAGTCCTAGGTGGGTGCAGGGGAGGGGCATGTACCTGCACCTTTAGCTTCAGCTACAAGGGAAGCGGAAGTGGGAGAATCACCTGGGCCTAGGAGTTCAAGACTAACTCCTAGTAACATAATGAAACTCCCGTATCCAAAAAAGAGGAAGAGGAGGAGAAGAAAGGGGGCAGAGGGAGGAAGAAAAAGGTGAGAGAGGGGGAGAGAGGGGCCTTTAGGGAGCTCAGAGGCTGCTGAGGGAACAAAGCCTGAGCCCGTAAAATGAGGTGGTCAGCAGGGCAGGAGAATGGACTCGACAAGTACAAGTGCTGGCAGCCCACACCAGTCCTGGGCCTGCGTGAGGCCCAGGACACAGAGAATTCAAGTGGAAGGGCCCAGAATGGCCCCAGGCTGTGGGGCTGGGAGGTACTCCCAGTGGCTTTGAGGCAAACATTGACCCTCAGGTTTCATGGACTCTGTCCTCCAGAAATCCCACAGGTGTAGAAATCGTGGTCAGCATCCATCCTCCTTTCTGCAAGGCACAGCCAAGACGCTGAGGTCCTTGCTGTGCACTCCCAAAGGGCAAAGCCACCGTCCAGGACCCGGTGCACACCAACCCCACACTTAGACGCCTACTGAAAGAGCGCTGCAGTGTGGAAGCCGCAGGCCCATCTGAAGTTCACCTGCAGTGAAGCACTCGGGTCCCCTGGGGAGTGGGGGTGGGGAGCAGTGACCAGGCTGAGGTCCAAAGTGGGAAGCCCACTCTCCCTCGCCAAGCCAGGAGGGAAGCCCGCAGTTCCCTCAGCCTCGGGTCTAGAGTTCCTCTTTCCCTACTAGCTGAGGCTCCCCAGCAGGAGCCAAGTCCAGAAGAAATCACAAAAGTTTCAAGCTGCGCGGAAGAATGGGAAGCTGAGACGGCTGGCCACCGCGAAGGCCTGGAGGGTAAACCTAGTCTAGCCCTATCCACTGGGCGAGGTGGGGAGGTCGCCTACCCAGGCCAGGCCTGCGCAGGGCCAAAATGAACAGCCCCACGCAAAGTGCAGTGTGGATTCGGTAGCAGTCTCCGCAGGGCCGGGCACTGGGCCGACAGGTGAGGGAGGAGGCGCAGACCCGACCCGCAGGGCAGAGGCGGGGGCCGGACGCACCGGTGCCGCGTGCTGGCGCGTCTCTCGAGCCAGAGGCCCAGGCCTCTGGGTTTGACAGTGTGGCTACACGATGGCGGGGGTCTGTGGCACCACCGCCCGCACGAGCGCGCGAGGCTCCCTGCGCAGCCCGGCCCCGGCTGCAGGTGTCAAGGTGCGGGCGGCGGGGGCAGTGAGCTGCAGGCCGGCTGCCCTGCCCCGGGCCCAGACTCGCTCTCGACAGGCGCGCGCGCGTGGGGCCGTGAGGGTCCCCGGCCCGGGGC
>NW_008358189.1:736765-749322 GCF_000622305.1 Nannospalax galili | reverse complement strand
CTGGCCGGGCTCGCGCCGCGCACCCAATCAACGCCCGCCGGAAGTGAGGCGCGCGCCCTAGGGCGTCTCCGCGGCCGGTCGCGGGAGCGCGCATTCGCGCGCCTGCGCACAGGCTGCGCCCGGCTGGCCCGCCCCGCCCCCCCTTTCCTCTCCCCAGGGACCGGAGCTAGCGACCCGAGGGCCGCGGGAGTAGCTGAATCCGCGCGGCCGCCCGTTTCCAGCCGCGCCGGTGCCTTCAGGGCCTCGTCGACCCCACCCACTCATGATCCTTCGGGAGGGAGGTCGCAGCACTGCGGTGGGGCCGGCCCGGCCACCAGCTGTCCTCCCCGGTGCCCCCTGCAGCGAACTCCTCCTGCCCCTTTCCCCTCCGCCAGCTGGGCTTGTCTGCGTTTCCAGCAGCCTGAGAACAAATGTCGGAGCCCCGATCCTCCGCCTCGACTTCACAGTGGACTGTCAACTCGGGTCCATAGCAGGCCAGGAGCAGGCTACCCGCTGGGCCCATCCGGGATTAGCCTTGAGCTCGGGGAGTGGCTCTGGAGGCTGATGTCCCTCCAGTCTCCATTTGACTGTCTTTGGTCAAAGTCAACTGATTCAGGAAAAAGCTTTTCTGGCTGTCTTGTTTCTTTGTATCCACTGCTTTACACGATTGCCTTTCCTCCCTGTAGGTCTCACGTCTAATTATCTCTAAGTAATTTTATTGAAACAATCCTAGCCCAAGCCAACATTATCTGGCTTCTCTCCTTGCCCTTCAGACCTGGCAACCCTAGTTACTGCTTTTTCCTCAGGAAGGCCCTGTGGGGTTGGGTTGGTCCCTTGACACACACACACACAGCCCCCCCCCAAATTTGGAATTCCTCAGGAAGAGGCAGCCTCTTACTGTAATTCCAGCAAACAGCTGCGACTTCTTAAAGCCACTTTGGAGAGAACAAGAGGACCTGTGTTTTCCACATGTTGCCCTCTCATGTGGTGGTAAAACGACATCACGAGGGTGCCTATCCGGTGACCAGCTGAGAGGAATAGTCTGACTTTGTGGCCCTGTTCGAGCCAGCAGTGAAGCCTGTACCTAGGAGACCAGGCCTGTGTTCACAGAGCCTCAGCAGCCGCGGTGAGGACAGGCTGCCTTTGATGGGAGGCAATGGACAGACGTCCACTGATCTCAGCACTTGGAATACAGTGCTGGGGACAGAACGCGGGTGTATCTGTAGGCAGAAGAATGGGCCTCCTGAGGAGTTGTGTCTGTGTGCGCCAGGCAGGCTATGCAACTGGGGCCAAGGGAGGAGGTGGGGTGACTGAGCCTGTGCGCACTGGGGCTTGGCACTAGTGGCCTTGGTTGAGCTGTGCCACCTTGAACCAGGCACCATTGTGAGTCCTCAATGAATGACATTGCTGCTCATCCCTCTTTTAAAAGAGGAGGAAAGTGAGGAGCATGAGATTCTGCAGCTTCTGAGGGAAGAGTCGGTCTGTATGTTACAGTGGGTCACAGGGTCATAGAGTGGGCCCAGGGGGCAGACAGAAGTTTGAATGTTTGTTTTGCCCAATATATTATGTGCATTTTTGGCTTCTATTTGAAGTGATGCCGTGTCCATCTCCTTTTATAGACTGTGGGTCCAAGACATGCTTCCTGAAAGCTAGGAGATGCCTCTTCTGTGAGTTGGGCGGGCTGTGACTCTCACCCTGCCACGTTTGGAGCACTTTCCTACAACTCTTGCTTTAGAAAAGGAACTTAGTTGAGGATGAGCCTCTGTGGACAACTGGGGAGGCTGGGCACGACTGGGGAGAAAGCCCAGGAAGAGAGGGTCCTTCAGAGCCTTAAGGTTGGTTCCAAGACCATACACACAAACCACTGTTGAGGCCTGACAGCATGCTACCTGCTGACCAGCAATATGCTTGTTTGTTTGTAGTGAATTAAACCCTTGGGACGCCAAACAAGAACCAAAACCCAAAACTTTGGACACTGAGAGGGGACAGAGGTTCCAGCCAACTCCCTGCAGGCCCACAAGTAGTCACTGGGGTGCCCTCAACCCACACACTGGGGATGGGCACTCCTAGCTGGTGCTAGTGAACTCCTTGGAAACCACTCATCTGTTTAGCGTGGGTTAGGAGGATATGAACCTGGCATGGAATGTGATGCCTCATGAGGCAGGTTTACAGGCATGACCCATGGCCCATGTCTGAAGGAGTGCCCTCAGGGCCCAAGGACTCTGGGCTGTGTCCAAGACTCAGGAACCTCAGGGTCTCTTGGCCTCTGACGGTTCCAGGAGCCTACCAGACCCAATGTGTATGCACTTAGTGAAAGAGTGCTGGTGGGCCCTGAACCTTCTGTTGTCCTCTGGTCCATCCTGCTTTGCATGGTTACCTTTGGGTTCCAGTCCATCAGATGAGTTGCCAGGGCCCCGGGGTTCTGCAACCGCTTAACTGATATTCTGCCGCCCTCCATGGACAAGTCCCTGTCAGCCTTTCTGTGGCAGATAGGCCTGAAGACTAAGCCCTGCCCTTGTGTAGCTGAACCACCATCACTGAGGCAGGGACAGAAACTTCATACACAGAAGGTGTACCAGTCACGTGGAGAGTGGGGCATGCAGGCCTCCTTCAGGGAAAGGAACGTTGTGGCCAGGAACCCGAGAACCACGCCTTCAGGAGCCAAGCAGGTGTATGGGGAGAGGCTGTGGGCAAGAAGGCTTTCCTGCAGAACACCAGACCTTGGGTCATTTCTGAGCTGACCACAGGCATGGTCCAGGAAAGTAGAACAGATTGCAGATGTCACCAGGGACACTGAGGTTGTCTTTTGGGGCTCCTTGTCCCATCAGTGGTACTTAAGATACTGGAGGACTGGCTTAGCAGTTGAGCACTTGCTGCTCTTGCAGAGGAGTTCAGTTCCCAGCACCCATGTCCATCTTCATGGGAATCCAATCCAACAGCCTCTTCTGGCCTGGCACCCATACATACTGTACATACACACATACATACACATAAAAATAAATTGTTTTAAAAAAAGGAAAAGCACCCCCAAGCACGGAAGTGTGCTAATGAGCAAAAGGCATGCAGCCATGTGGGGTATGATCTTGCGGAGCTCCACTTCTCACCCATTTCTGTTAACTGGCTCTGTTTGGCCCATGCTTTGTTCCTTAGATGCTCCCAGGGAGGTTGGGTCTCCAGTGTTCCTCTGCAGACTGACTTCTTTCAAATGTTAATCTTATAATTATTTATTTATTTATTTATTTATTTAGTTAGTTAGTTAGTTAGTTAGTTAGTCTTACTGAGACAGGGTCTCCCTGTAGCCCCAGCTGTCCCGGAACTCACTATGTGGACCAAGCTGGCCTTGAACTCACAGAGATCTACCTGCCTCTGCCTCCAGAGTGCTGGGATTAAAGGCGTGTGCCACCATGCCTGGCATTTTATTTATTTTTGTATGTATATGAGTATATTGCCTGCATGTATGTAAGTGTCATGCAATGCCTGTGAATGTCAGACGAGAGTGTCGGATCCCCTAGAACTGGAGTTACCAATGGTTGTTAGCCACCATGTGGGTGCTGGGAATCCAACCTGGGTCCTCTGCAAGAGCAGCCAGTCTTAACCACTGAGCCATCTCTCCAGCCCCTCAAATGTTAATCTTGATGTGTTTTTTTAAATTCCTGGTCTCCTATCACATAGATGTTTGGAACAAGAGCTGCTTGCGGTTGGAGGCCTGTCCTTGAGACACCACCAAGAGATTAGCAGCTCATAGACACCTGTTGCATCTGTCTATCCTTAGATTTATTTTATGTCTCTTTGCCTGCCTCAGGCAAGAGCCTGAGCTTTGTACGTCAATATAGTATATGTGGTCTTCTGTGTGGATACCCTGCTAGGTGACCAGCATGGAGCAGGCGCTAAACCACTAAAGCTGACTGCTGTCAGAAATTCCACCAGGAGCTGCCACTGAAGACATCTCCTGAGACCTCACAGAGCCTCAGATTAGGCTTAGAACCTGCTTGTTCGTTCACCCATTCATTAAATGATCAGTACCAGGTGAGGTGACACACACCTTTATGCCTAGAACTTGCAGAGGCAGGCAGATCTCTGTGAGTCTGAGGCCTGCCTGGTCTACATAGCAAGTTCCAAGCCATATAGGACCACATAGTAAGACTCCATCAAAAAAGTGATTACCAAGTAGTGCCAAACCCCAGGGATACAGGAAGGAACAAACCAGAGGCAGTGCTTGCCCTGGGGGTGGGGACACAGCCCTCCTAGGCAAAGGGCATGCTCTCAGTACTGTGCAGGAAGGGGAGGTTGGACCATGGATGAGTTTCAGTGAGGTCTGAGGACAATGTGGAGTTGCCACAGGAAAGGTCAGTACTAGCCAGGCTCTGGAAGATCCAGTGTCTCTGAAGATTTAGATTAGGCCTGCCTTTGCCCTAGCAGCCTATAGACTACAACATTAGCCCCAAGCAGCTGCAGTCCAGTAGGACAAATGTTCCCAAGCTGCACACTGCACGATTGCTGAGAGAAAGGCCCCCCATTGAGGCAGCTCAAAAGGAAAAAGGTTGGCATACATGGTATGAGACTGACAAATTCTCCCTCCCAGCCAAGGCTCCTCTTTCCATTTTGTTTGTAGAGCCACATTCTGTGTTCTGGAGTTCTGCTTACCAAGTCCTGTGTGCTGGATAGCTTTAGTGTCAACTTGTGCTGGATAGCTTTAGTGTCAACTTGACACACCTGGGTTGAGGGAGCCTCAGTCGGGAATTGCCTCTACTGGACTGGCCTGTGGCCATGTCTGAGGGGCATCTTCTTGATGAGTGATGTGGGAGGGCCCAGCCCACTGTGGGTGGTGCCACCCCTGGGCAGGTGGGCCTGTGATGTATAAGAAAGCAGGCTGAGCAGGAGCCAGGGGAGCAAGCCAGTAAGCAGCATTCCTCCATGGCCTATGCTCCAGCTCCTGCCTCCAGGTTCCTGCCCTGAGTTCCTACCTTGGGCTCCTGGATGAACTGCGACCTGGGAGATGTAAGCTGAATAAACCCTTTCCTCCCCAAGTTGGTAGTGGTCAGAGTATTTTGTCACAGCAATGAAGAAACAAACTAAGATATCCTGCCTGATGGACTAGGCATTCCTGTTGTGTCTCTGAGCTCTCTGCTGGACCCAAGACCATCATGAGGGTGGGGGTTCCAGGTGCCTCTGTGTGGGTCCTTTGTAGTTTTCTGCATTCAGAGCAGATCATGTGTTCTTTCTTTTTCTTTTCTTTGTCTTTTTGAGACAGGGTCTTCCTGTAGTTCTAGCTCACCTGGAACTCACTATGTAGACCAGGCTGGCCTTGAACTCACAGAGATCCACCTGCCTCTGCCTTCCAAGTGATGGGACTAAAAGTGTGAGTCACCAGCAGTTGTGCACTGGCTACTCTTGTAGAGAACCTGGGTTCAGTTTCCAGCACCCACACAGCAGCTAACAGCCATCTGTAACTCTAGTTCTGGAGGGCCTCTGATGCCCTTCTTCTGACCTCCTTGGCACTGGATGATATGGGTGCACTTACATGCAGGCAATATACTCATACACATAAAAAATAAAAATAGCCGGGCATGGTGGCACATGCCTTTAATCCCAGCACTTGGGAGGCAGAGGCAGGCAGATCCCTGTGAGTTCAAGGCCAGCCTGGTCTACATAGTGAGTTGCAGGACAGCTGGGGCTACAGGGAGACCCTGACTCAAAAAGACCAAAAAATAAAACAAAATATTTTCTAATTAATATAAAAGTGTGAGCCACCATGCCCAGCCATGTGATCTTTTTGATGATGTGCTGCCTTCTTTTGAGCGTAAGTTTATTGGTAAACAGTAGTTATCAGATTCTGTACGCCATTAAGGGAGACGGAGAGGCCTCTATGAGGACAAATGTAACCTGCCCCAGGCTTTGGAGGCCAGAGAGAAGGGGAAGGGACAGAGGAGGATTGGTTAACCGCCTCCCGCCCCATCCCAGCCCCAGATTACACACAGGTCTCAGCTGTAGCTCTCCTCCTCCTCTTCCCCATCCTCCTCCCCTCCCTGTCCCTCTCCTCTCCACATTCTTTCTCTCTAGAGTCTCATGGTGTAGCCCAGCCTGGCCTCAAACTTGAAATTCTTTGCTCTCATCACCCCTCACCATACCGCTACTCCACTAGTGGTATAACAAGTATATGCAGTCACCCCTGGCTTCCACAGGCTGAAGAGGTGGTACCCCACTTAGGGCATTGACTGCTCTTGCAGAGGACCCCCATGGCTGCTGACAACCATCTGTAACTCCAATCCCAGTTGATCCAGAGCCCTCTTCTGGCCTCTGCAAGCACATGATGCACTTACATGCAAGCAAACACTCATATATATAAAATAAAAATAAAATTTAAAACTATAGAAGAGGCAACAGTGTTACTGTAACAGAATTTGGTAATAACCTGCAGAAACACAAGGAGAAAATCTAGGAAGGAACATGCTGAAATTAGTCACAGTAAACAACATTTGAAGTTATATACAAAGAAGGGTCCCTTCTCCCAAACCACAAAAAATACAAACATCTAGCATCCAGATGCCATAATTCAAGCCACCTTTAGAAAGCATAAACACCGTAACAGAAATATGTTGTCAAGCCAGGCATGGTGGTGTACACTTTTAACTCCAGCACTCAGGAGGGAGAGGCAGACATATCTGTGAATTTGAAGTTAGTCTGGTCTACATAGCAAGTTCTAGGTCAGCTGGGGCTGCAGGGAGACCCTGTCTCAAAAATTAAATAAATAAATATAAATATATGTTTAAAAAAAGACAAGGAGAGATGGCTGAGCAGTCAAGAGCACTGACTGCTCTTACAGAGGACCAGGGTTCAATTCCTGGCACCCACATGGCGGTATGAACCATCCTTAACTCCAGTTCTAGGGGAATCCAAAGCTCTCTTCTGACCTCTGAGGCGTTGCACAACACAGGTGCACTCACATACATGTAGGCAATACACTCATACACATAAAATAAAAATAATAAAATATTTTTTTAAAAAAAGACGAAAGAAATGTGCTGTCCACAGTACTTGAGGCTGAGGCACCAAGATCAAAGATTATCTACTGAGGGCCCTTTCTGATTCATAAACCACACTCTTTCATTGTGTCCTCTATGTTGATAGGGCAAGGCAGCTCTCTGGGGCCCTTCCACATAAGCCCTAATCCCAACCATGAAGGTTCCTGTATGAGTTCCTTTTCTGTTGCTGTGATTAAACACCATGACCCTCGCCACTTACAGAAGAGTTTATTTGGCTTGCAGTTCCAAAGGGATAAGAGTCCTTCAAGGTGAGGGGACATGGTGGCTGAGCACTCACATCTTCAAGCAGGCACAGGAAGCAGAGAGAAACAGGAAATGGGAATGAAGTTTATGAACTCTCAAATCCCACCCTCATTGATGTGTTCCTCCAGCATGGTCACACCTCCTCAAGGTTCCATGACTCTCCCCAAACAGCACCACAAACTGGGGACCAAGTGTTCAAATTCCTATAGCCTATCGGGGACACTTCACTGAAACCACCACAGTTCCCAAAGGCCCTACCTCACTACCATCATCTTGGGGGTTAAGGTTCAATATGAATTTGCAGGCTATAAGCATCCACACATAATACTTAGTCTTAGCAGGCCCCATTGTCTGCCCTCCCTTCCTCCATAGGGACAGAGCTCCCAATTTGTGATGGGTACTAGGCCCTCTGAGAAGGAGACCAGCTTCCCTATCTTCTGCAGAGAGTCTGTGATTAGGTTCCAAAGAATATCACCGTGTTCTCCATGGAGAAACAGAGGAAGGCCCTGAGCACTCCCCACCACATCCACAGATCCACAAAGGGCAAGGAAAAGTTTGAGAACTATCTAGTTCGCTTTCATATGCCGTGATAAAGCACTCACCAAACCAACTTGGGGAGGAAAGGGCTTTATTTGGCTTACAGTTCACAGTCCATCATCAAGAGAAGCCAAGGCAGGAACTCAGGGCAGGAACCTGGAGGCAGGAGCTGAAGCACAGACCATGAAGGAACCCTGCTTACTGGCTTGCTCCTCTGGCCTGTGCTCAGTCTGCTTTCTTATGCAACCCAGGACCCCCTGCTCCGGGGTGGAACAGTGTGGTGGGCCCTGTCACATCAACTCAATAATTGAGAGAATGCCCCACAAACATGGCCACAGGCCAATCCAATGGAGGAAATTCTGCAATTGAGGTTCCATCTACTTGTGTGTCAAATTGACAACTGAAGGTATTCTGCATAAGAACTATTGCAAAGTTCACCCAGAAGAATGAATGCCAAAAAAAATTAAAAATAATAATAAATGGTTGAGCCAGGCGTGGTGGCGCACACCTTTAATCCCAACACTCAGGAGGCATGGGCAGGCAGATCTCTGTGAGTTCAAGGCCAGCCTGGTCTACATAGTGAGTTCCAGGCCAGCTGGGGCTACAGGGAGACCGTATCTCAAAGAGACCAAAAAATAAGAAATTTTTCAAAAATGAATGTACCATTGCACTCATGCACCCATCAAACCTGCTCCCACTCCTCTTGGACAGGAGCCACTGGGGCTACAGGGAGACCCTGACCCAAAAAAGACAAAAACGAAAAGAAAAGAAAATAGAAGGTATAATACAATCCTACTTGATTAAGCAAACAGATCTGTAAATGTACATATATAAAATATTTATACATAATTATGCATAGCAAATACATATTTTCAAAAATATTGATGCATAGGAATTAAACCAAAGTGTTAAGAGGTTATCTCTGTGTGACAGGAATTCATTTATTTTTATTTTATTTTTTTGTCTTTTTGAGACGGTCTCCTTGTAGCCCCAGCTGTCCTGGAACTCACTATGTAGACCAGGCTGGCCTTGAACTCACAGAGATCCACCTGCCTCTGCCTCCCAAGTGCTGGGACTAAAGGCATGTGCCACCATGCCCGGTCAATTGATTTCTTTTTATATTTGTTTTCCCCTCTGTGTGTCTGTGTTTCATGTTTTTGCCTACACTGGCGTAGGGGAAGGAAATAATGCAGGTTCTGTGTTAGACACATCAAGATGAGCTGCTGCTGACAGGGTGTCGGGTGCCCTCTGGGTGGGGCTTTATCAGTCCTGGGAAGATGAAATAGATGAAGGAAACCCCCATCCCTTCCCCTGCACAAGCTGAGACCCACCTTCACAGGAATGCTTCTTAACAGGTGATACAGCCTGACTGTGCTGGGAAACCATAGGAATCTCTAAGACCATTAAAAAAAATCCAGTGGAAAATACAAGTGTCAGAAGGTTCGCAAAGAAGAAAAGAGGCCTTTGTTTTCTGCATTAAAACAAGACTCACATGTCAACTGTCTGCTGGATACTGCCTAACGCTGAGCTAAGGCTGCCAGCCAGCCTCTTCATCCCAGTTCCCTCTGAGCCTGGCGCCCCCTCCTGGGCCACACCACCCACCCTGCACCTGGTGATGGGATCTGGAGCTGCCCCCTCATGGCTGGCAGTGGTCTTGAGAGTTTGTCTGGGCTCATATGTGTGTCCTGTGGCATCGCAGGTGAAACTAGATAGAACCACAGGGACCTGGGGACAGGTGGGAGGATGGGGGTGGGGGAGGCGGATTCTAAAGGGAGATCTTAGAGAAAGTAACATTTAATAACCTGGAAATGACAGCATAGTCAGGACATACTCATCCCCCCTGAGGATGGAGTGTCCAGCATAGGGAAGCACTCAATATTGCTGTATAGGGACATTCCGGGTATGTGATAGTGTGAAAAGTCAGGATGTAAAGCTAAATGTGCAGTGTGCTGGAGTGATGGATAGATGGTCCACCAGGCAGTTCAGCTGTTAACCTACTGACCACAGTTACCTTGGGCTCGAGAACCAGGGGGCCTTTTGAATTTAAAATTTAAAACGGGGCGGGGCAGAGGCAGGCAGATCTCTGTGAGTTGGAGATGGAGACAGGCCTGGGCTACATAGTGAGTTCCAGGCCAGCTGGGGGCTACAGGAAGACCTTGTCTCAAAAATATACCCTCCCATTTAAAAAAAAAACTCCTGTACGTTTCACACGATAGAAATAATGTTACAGGGCCAAAGATGGCCAGCAAGTAAAGGCTCTTGCCTCCAAGCCTAATGACCTGAGTTCATGCTCTGGGACCCACATGGTAGAAGGGGAAATCTGACTCCATAAAGTTGTCCTGACTTCCAAACGTGTGCTGTGGTAAGTACATACCCAAACACATATACACAAATAAATGCAATAAATACTGTTGCAGTAATCAAGTACACAGGAAAATATAGGAAAAGCCCTAATACAGAACCAGCCAATGACACTCACAAAAGGCAAAATACTGCTGACAATGCTTGGGAAATCAGCGTTTGATCCCATGTCACCTGACTTCTACTTTTCTGTAGAGTTATTTTTCTAAAGTTTTATAATTAGCAAAAAATTCTGTCAATATGAAAGCAACATTTTGTTTTTGAGACAAAGTCTCGCATAACCCAGCCTGGTCTCAAACTCACAGAGATCCACCTGCCTCTGCTCCCAAGTGCTGAGATTAAAGGCGCCACCACCACGCACTGCTCCCTTAGCCTCTTCTTTCCTTCCCCTAACCCTTTCTGCCTCCTTTCCTTTCTCTCCCTTCCCTGTAGCCCAGAACGGCCTTGAGCCCATGATCCTCCTGCCCCATCCTCCCAATTGCTGGGATTACGGTTCTGAGCCAGCATTTCTACCTTTTTTTTTTTTTCTTTGGCTTTTTGAGACAGGGTCTCCCTGTAGCCCCAGCTGTCCTGGAACTATGTAGACCAGGCTGGCCTCAAACTCACAGAGATCCACCTGCCTCTGCCACCCAAGTGCTGGGATTAAAGGCATGCGCCACCACACCCAGCTTTTATTGCCTGCATGTTTGTAAGAACACCCATGTCCTACAAAGCCCATGGAGGTCAGAAGAGGGTGTCAGATCCCCTGAAACTGGAGTTATGGACAGTTGGTAGCTGCCATGTGGGTGTTGGGAATCAAACCAGGGTCTCTGCAAGAGGAGTCAGTGCTCTTAAGCACTGAGGCATATCTCCAGTCCTGGTGATACATGCTTTAGTCCCAGCTCTCCAGAGGCAGGTGGATCTCAGGTCTATATAGCAAGTTCCAGGCCAGCTGGGGCTATAGGGAGACCCTATCTCAAAATAACAACAGCAACAGTAACAACAAAAATACTGTTATATTGGGTACTGGGTTTCAGTGGGAACTTGGGACTTTCAGACTGCCACAGGCCAGATGAAGAGGACTTTCAATGCTTGGTCTTATCTTGGAGCAAGCAAAAATGTGAGAGGGACTTTGGTGTTTGGGGCAAAAAGGGCCCCCAGGTATTTAAAAAATATTTTAATCATGTGTATATGTCTGTGGTCTGTGTGTGTGGGGGGGTATATGCACATGAGTACATGAGGGAAGTGCCTGTGGAGCACAGGAGAGAGCACCAGCTGGAGTTACAGGCAGTTGTAAGCCACCTGAAGGATGTGGGTGCTGGAAACAGAATTCAGGTCCTCTGAAAGAGCAGTACATACTCTTAACCACCGAGCCATCTCTCCAGCCCTATCCAGACATTTTTTACTTTTTTCTTTTTTTTTTTTTTAGCCAAAAAGAAAATTCCCTTTATTGGAAAAAATTAATTGCTTTAAAAATTTTATGTGTAGGAGTGTTTTGCCTACATATATGTAAATGCACCCATGTCATGCAAAGCCTGAGGAGACCAGAAGAAGGCATCAGATCTCCTGGAACTGGAGTTACAGATGGTTGTTAGCCACAATGTGGGTGCTGAGAATTAAACCCAAGTTCTCTAGAAGAGCAGCCAGTGCTCTTAACTGCTGAGCCACCTCTCCAGCTCCCCTATCCAGAGATTTCTCAAAGGAGCTAGGGAGGTGTAGAAGATCCTAGTGGCCATAGGTAAAGAGACTATAGGAAAGACCAACTCCATTTGCCCTGGAGTATGCCAGGTGGGCCAGAGCCACTGGGAAGAGACACTTGGCATAACTTGATGATATAGTGGACTGGGGAGGGGGAAGAGAGAACAGTAATAACTAGCTCAGGTTTGTAAACTGAGAGGGCAAGAGGGCGAGAAAGAGAGAGAGAGAGAGAGAGAGAGAGAGAGAGAGAGAGAGAGAATATATAACACAAAGCTAAACAAACTTGCTCATGTATCTAGGATACAGCAAAACTTGTTTTAGTTCTGTTGCTGCCAAAGCCCCTGAATCACACTGTGTGAAACCTTTCCCAGGTGGTCCTGGGATAACCCTGACATGTTACTGTAGCAGCAGGAAATGAACTACAGGTACCTGAGGGGCAACCACGTGGGGAAGCTGGTCTTGCCCAGCTCCTCTCACTGAGAGCCTCAGGAGAGGAGGGTTCAGGTGCCCTCACACAGGATGAGTGTTCACCTCATCCACAGGCAGGAACCTAGTGTTTGTACCCAATTTAAATCCTGCATTAGGCTGGAAGTTTGTTAGGTTCAGTATTCCCTTAGAATACTGAAACAGGAAACACTGTGTGCAGAGTTGTCAAAGCTCATTGGACTTGGAAGATTTGAGCATTTCCCTCTTTTTAAATATTTTATTAATTTTTTA
>NW_008358189.1:719082-736535 GCF_000622305.1 Nannospalax galili | reverse complement strand
TTTTATATGTATGCATGTATTGCCTGCATGTAGGTAAGTGCACCCATGTCATGCAATGCCCTCAGAGGACAGAAGAGGCTATCGGATCCCCTGGAACTGGAGTTACTGACAGTTGTTAGCTGCCATGTGGGTGCTGGGATTCGAACCTGGGTCTTCTGCAAGAACAGCCAGTGTTCTTAACCGCTGAGCCATCTCTCCAGCCCCTTTTTTTAATTTTTTGAGACATGGTCTCCCTGTAGCCATAGCTGGCCTTGAACTTGCTATGTAGACTAGGCTGGCTTCGAACTCAAGAGATCTTCCTGCTGGGACTAAAGGCCTGTGCCACCATGCCTGACTCTATTATTTTTATATGTATGAGTATTATGCCTGCATGTATATGTGGACCTGTACTGTACAGTGCCTGCGGAGGACAGAAGAGGGCACAGAATCCCCTGGCACTGGAATTATGGATGGTTGTTAGCCTCCATGTGGGTGGTGGAAATTGAACCCAGGTCCTCTGCAAGAGTAGTCAGTGCTCTTAACCGCTAAGCCCCTTGAACGTTTCACTCTTATGCGGAACTGCCACTGCCTCATTCATGTTTGGCGATATGGTAGGGATGAAGGTAGAATGAGCCCTCATCTACTATGGCTGTGTCCTTCTAAGAACAGAAAAACTCATAGAGAAACCACTACAAGGCACAGGGAGAAGGCAGGAGGCCTCAGGAGAAGCAACCTTGCTCACACCTTGATCTCAGACCTCGAGCCTCCAGATCATAAGAGAAGAACTTTTTGTTTAAGCCACCCCGTCTGTGGTACTTTGTGACAGTGGCCTTAGGGAACAAATATACATCGTGTACAATTTTTATTAAAGCAGAAGAATATTGACCTTCTTTAAGAAAGGGCACGCTGGACTTTTGTGGGGAAGGCCTGATGGCTGTGCCATACTTCGGATAAGCAAGATGAAACAGGGCTGATGAGTGGACAGAGGATGGAGAGGGTGGAGGAGCGGTCGAGGCAGTGGAATCAGGAGTTCATTGCAGAATCTCTGCTGGACAAAAGGGTTTCACAGACCCACTCTTTCACCTTTTTATGTGCTTGACATTTTTCCATAATGAAGTATTTAGGGTTTCTCCCTAACTGAGCCGATTTCTCTAAGGTGATGACATTCAGGAGAAAGAATGTGCCTGGTGAAGGGAACAGTGGGTGAATGAGGAGGCCAGGAGGTGGGAACCAATCATGGGTTTGCCTTTTGATATCTATTCCTGTGTGGCAAAGATAGTCCCTCTCTCTGGACCTAGATATGGCTGGACAGACAGCTCAGTGGTTAAGAGCACTTGCTGCTCTTGCAGAGGACCTGGGTTCCAAAGGACCTGAGTTCGATGCCCAGCACCCACATGGTGGCTCACAACCACCTGTAACTCCAGTTCCAGGGGTTCTGATGCCCTTTTCCACAGGTACTGTATGCATGTGGTACATACTTATATGTAGGCAAAACACTCAAGCATAAAAAAATGAATCAATCTTTGTGCAGGTATGGTGGCACACACCTCTATTCCTAGCATTTGGGAGGCAGAGGCAGGTGGATCTCTGAGGCCAGCCTGGTCTACATAGTGAGTTCCAGGCCAGCCAGGGCTACAAAGATGAGACTCTGTCTAACAACAAAATCCAGGTAAGTTGAAGGGTGGGCCTTATAAACTGCAAGATAAAAGGTCATCTTTTACATGTGTGAAGGAGGTCTGGAAGACCCTGGTCCTCAGCCTTGGGACCTCGCTCAAGGTCACCACCGAGGACACCCACTGTAAAGGAATCAGGTGCTTTTGTGGGTGCCTCACTGGGGTCTTCTGCGTTGACAAACGGATTGAGACCCCTCAGCTGGTTGGGATCCCTTGGGGTGGCCTCAGATTACGGGGACTATGCAGCACTCTAGGCCCTTCAAATCCTTCATTGGCAGTCAAACCTTTTTCAGGGTTGGAGAGAATCAGATATATTTTGGGTTTTGCCTTCTTCCCACCACTTCTCCTTCGGCCCCTCCCACAGCTCCCGGGTCTCCCTAAACTGCCCTAGTCCCGGCCTCGGCCGCGCTCCGGCCCCGCCCCGCCCCGCCTCGCCCCTCCTCTTGCCCCTCCCCAGGCTCCTCCCACCGCCTTCTCTCGGGACCAGGCCCCTCCCACAGCTCCTGGGTGTCGTGTTAGGCTCCGCCCACGGCCCTTGGTTTGCCCGGGACAGCGCTCCCGCCCTGCCTGGTCCGGTCCTGCGTTCTGACCTCCGCTCTGCCTCGCTTCCTGCCCCGCGCCCCTCCCATCCGTCCTCCCCAGGCCCCGCCCACAGCTCCTGGGTCTCGCGTTAGGCTCCGCCCACGGCCCTTGTTCGTTCCAGGTCTGGCTCGCTATCCAGGCCCCGCCCACCTTCCGGCCCCGCCCTCCTCTCCCTGCCGCAAGCCCCGCCCCGCCCCGGAGCGCCGTCTGGCCGCCCTGCGGGCTCGCGATTTGGAACTCTGCTTCCCGCCGGCCCGGAGATCGACGGTTCGGTCCCAGCGTCCCGACACCGCCCAGGTTCCCTTCCTGCCGCCTCGGCTGCGGCCGTTGCGGGCTGCGCGGCTGGGCGCGCGTAGCGAATCTGCCGCGGCGAATAGGCGGCCCCGGCGCCGGCGGCCTCGCGAGAGTGCGGCGCGGAGGGACGCGGGGCGGCTGGCCTGGCGGGCTGAGGGCCGCGGGCGGAGAACAGGCAGCGGGTCGGCGGGGGGCCGTGCGGGCCCCGCGGCCCCACCATGACGGGCCGCGTGTGTCGCGGCTGCGGCGGCACGGACATCGAGTTGGACGCGGCGCGCGGCGACGCGGTGTGTACGGGGTGCGGCTCGGTGCTCGAGGACAACATCATCGTCTCGGAGGTGCAGTTCGTGGAGAACAGCGGTGGCGGCTCGTCGGCGGTCGGCCAGTTCGTGTCGCTCGACGGTGGGTCGGGCGGCGGGGACGCCGGGGCGGGCGGGGAAACAGGCGGGGCGGTCCGGCTGGCCGGCGCGCTCTACCCGTGCGCGTCCCGGTGCTCGGGGTCGGCTCTGACAGGTGTCCGCGTGCCGGGTGATCGCCCCGACCACCGGGCGGGGCAGCGGCGCAGAACGCCTCCGGTTCGGCGCAGGCTTTGGAGGTTTTGTGGGGCTCCGGGTTGTCAGAGGTGGTGTGTAGTCAGCTGCGTCCGACTTCCAGCCGCTGTGTGCGGGTCGTGGAGAGACATGACTATTGACTCCAGGTTCTAGAGTTCAAGGCACTCCAATCCATCTCTCTCCTGTTTCCTTCCTCATTCATCTAAAATGGCCTTTGTCTAAGTCACCACGTTTGTCTTCTAAAAGTTACTGTTTACGTTTTTATGTACTTTCATTTTTAGCTTCTCTGTGCTGGAGATGGAACCCTGGCATGCTAAGAACCCTGCATGTCCCCAGCTCCTTATGGAAGCTTGTGCCACATTTGGAGTTAAACCTTGTGGAAGGCTGATGCATGCAGGCTGGGGTTCCGTTCTTGCATGGCGGAGGTCCTGTTTTCCACAGTTTGCTGAAAGCCTTCTTTTTCTCCATGGAGCTATCCCTGTTCCCTCAACAGAGAGTCGCTGGAGGCCACCGGCGTGGGTCTGTGCTTCCATCCTCACGTTTGGTTGAGACAGGGTCTCCCTGTAGCCCCAGCTGTCCTGGAACTCATTATGTAGAGCAGGCTGGCCTTGAACTCAAAGAGATCTGCCTGCCTCTGCCTCCCAAGTGCTGGGACTACAGGCGTACACCACCACACCCAGCTTATTTTATTTTTTTAATTTTATGTGTGTGAGTACATTGCCTGCATGTATGTAACTGCACCTGTGTCATGCATTGCTTGCAGAGGTCAGAAGAGGGTGTTGGATTCCTCTGGAACTGGGGTTAAAGACTGTTGTTGACGGCCATGTGGGTGCTGGGATTTGAACCCGTCTTCTGCAGTGCTTCATCCAGTGCTCTTAATTGCTGAGTCCTCTTTCCAGCCCCTTTGTTTATATTTTGTAGTATCTTGAAATCAGATAACTGTGAGCGTCCAGTATCTGTCCAGCCTTTGCCTTCCTTTTCAGAACTGTAGATTTGTAGTCTTGTACTCACTTTCCCTCGTTTTAGAGCGTGTATATATTCATACATATATGTGTTTATATGTGTGTGTGTGTGGTTCTGGGACTGGACTCCAGGTCATCGCTCATGCTAAGCAAGTGCTCTGCCACTGAGCTGTACCCCATCCCTCTTTCTACATTTGATTTTAAGTTGCCCAGTCTGGACTTGAACTTGCAGTCCTCCCACCTCAGACCTCCCTTGTGCTAGGATTTCAAGTATGTGCATAAAGGCACATGCCACCATGCCCAGCTTTTATTTGTTTCTGAGACAAAGTCTCACTCTACAACTAAGGCTGTCCTGGAACTCACATTGTAGACCAGGCTGGCCTTGAACTCACAGAGATCCTCCTGCCTCTGCCTCCCAAGTGCTGGGATTAAAGGTGTGCACCACCATGCCTGGCTGTTCCTGGATTTTTGTCTCTGTCTACTCATGATATTTTTTTTAACATTTGTCAGCCTTTGATGCCAAGGTCATGTACCTCCTGAAACAAGTGGGGAATATCCCTTTACTTTCTGGAAGGGACTGTGTACAAATGATGCTCTCCTTCTCCCTCTCCCCTTCTTCCCCTCCCCCTTAGTCTCACCATGTAGCTTAGTTTGGTCTTCAACTTGGTGATTCTCAGTCTCCCACACAGCCAGGCGTACAGGCCTGTGCCTGCCAGTTCTGGTGTTCTTTCTTTCTTAGATATTTTGCGGACTTCTCCAGTGTGGCAGTTGGACCTACGATTTCTGTCATAGTGGAGGTTGTGGTTATGTTTCAGATAGTTTCTGGCTTGTCTTGGAATTACATTTTGAGAAATGGGTCCATTTGATTTGGTTGCGGAATCCATGTATGTGCATGCTAGGTAAGTGCTCTGCCACTGAGCTGTATCCCTAGTCCATTTCTGATGTCTGTAGGGTCTGTAGCGATGCCCCTTCAACTTTTTTTTTTTTAATTTATTTTTATTTTATGTGTATGCTTGTATTGCCTGCATGTAGGTTAAGTGCACCCTTGTGCAATGCCCAAGGAGGTCAGAAGAGGCTGTTGGATCCCCTGGGACGGAGTTATGGATGGTTGTTAGCTGCCATGTGGGTGCTGGGATTCAAACCTGGGTCTTCTGCAAGAATAAGAAGCGTTCTTAACCACTGAGCCATCTCTCCAGCCCCCCTTTAACTTTAAAAAAAATTTTACTTATTTTTGTTTTATGTGTATTAGTGTATTGCCTGCATATTTGTAAGTGCACCCATGTCGTGCAACGCCTGAGGAGGGCATTGGATTTTCTTATAACTGGAGTTTTAGACAGTTGTTAGCCGCCATGTGGGTGCTAGGTATCAAACCCAGCTCCTCTGCAAGAGCAGTCAGTGCTCTTAGCTGCTGAGCCATCTCTCCAGCCCTGTAACTTTTTTTTTTTTTTAACTGTTTTTTTGAGACAGGGTCTTCCTGTAGCCCCAACTGGCTCAGAACTCAGTATGTAGATCAGGGTAACCTCAGTCTGACAGAGATCTGCCTGCCTCTGCCTCCCACCCCTTAATCCTTTCTGATGCTGATACTTTGTATAGTCCCTCCTTTCCTTTCTGTCTTGCCGGATTACCCGTTTTGTTACCTTTCTTAAGAACTGACTTTGGGTTGAGTTTTCTGTCCCTGTGGTATGTTTCACATGTCACACAAGTCCTTAGGCCTCATAGGTGATGTCCCAAGGGTGTCTTCAGAACTGCTGGGACAATGGCTCTGCCATACATTGTCTACAAGGTGTTGATGCTTGTTGGAGTGACAACAGCTTGTTATGGTGGCAGACATCTAGGGCCTTCTCTGCAAAGGATTGTGCTAGCTGTACCCATGGCCTGGTGACAGTGTGTTGTCCTCACTGTGTCCTCAGAACACCAGGGAAAGTCATGTAGAGCCAGGGTGGGGTGAAGTCTCACCGTGCACACCAGGAAATGCTGCTCATAGGCATTGAGCAGGACCTCAGACAGGCTTCAGTGGCACCAAGATACCTCTCCAGAGAGTCACCCCAACAATCAGCTGTGGGGGTCCTGGGGAATGCATCGAGGAACCACAAATTCTTAGCATTGGTAGAAGGTGAAGGTCGTGCCTAGGGGGAGATGCCAGCCTTTCTTCCAAGTGTCCACATGCCTCACTTCTCCCCATCAGCATGACTTCATGGGCTGGGAACAGGTTGATTTGTCCCATCTCCTGCCCTCAGAGGTCCCTGGTGCCTTTTGCTCTGTTTGTCCTTCCTCCAGCTTCATCATAAAGCTGCACTTTGTCATTGGTGGCTGTCTTGTAAGTTCTAAGATGGTTGTCTCTTAAGTGTCTTTTTCCTAAATGTCCTAAGCTGGATACTTAACAGTGTACTCTAGGATATGTAGTTAACACGCCAAGGAGTGGGGGCTAGAGAGATGGCTCAGCAGTTAAGAGCACTGGCTGCTATTGCAGAGGAGCTGGGTTTGATTCCCAACATCCACATGGGGGCTAACAACATCTGTAACTCCAGTTCCAGGGGATCCAATGCCCTCTTCTGGCCTCCGAAGGCATTGCATGACACAGGTGCAGTTATACAGATGCAGGCAAACAGGCAGACGCACACATACACACACACACACACACACACACACACACACACGTACAAAAAAGAAAAAGATTGAACCAGGCGTGGTGGCACACATCTTTAATCCCAGCACTTGGGAGGCAGAGGCAGGTGGATCTTTGTGAGTTCAAGGCCAGCCTGGTCTACATAGTTCCAGGCCAGCCGGGGCTACAGGGAGACCCTGTCTCAAAAAAGACCAAAAAGAAAAAAAAAAAAGAAAAAGACCCCAAGGTGGGTGATGAGAGGCTTGTAGCAGGAGGATCTTGGCTGTAGAAACTTATCACCCTATACCTATGCTTGGTGTCAGGAGCTTTTGTAAGTAGCCTGTGCTAAGGGAAGAGGTGGACATTAGGGCTTTGGGCTCAAGTGCCAAATGCAAGACAGTAGGTGCTATAGAGGCTGGGATTTGGGCTCAACCATGAGGGTGAAGGCTTATCCCGTCGTACAAGGAATTGGGTGCAAAGCAGGGTTTTCTCAAAGTGCACACTCCACAGCATGCTGTGCTGTGGTCCTCCGCAGATCCCTCTGTTAGTGGGTAGTGATCCATGTGCTTTTGCTGCCTTTCTAAGACTTGGGTGACTCCCAGGGTGCTTGGTGCAGAGGGAGCTCCCACACCAAGCAACCTGAGGTTCCTGCCTCCTTAGAGTCCTTCCTCCCCTGTGCTGGGAGCATCAAACCTTGTTTGTTTCCAGGACACACGGTGTAGGCTGGGAGATTTCAGGGCATTCCTATAATCAGATTTTGTGTGTGCCTCTGTGTGTATGGACTGGGTATGGAACCCAGGGCTTCATGTGTGCCAGGGAAGCCACTAAGCAGTCCCCTAAGCAGAACTCATTATTATAATATTTATTTGTGTGTGTGTTATATGGGGTTGTGCATGCCAGGACACACATGTGGAAGTCAGGATAACTTTTGGAAGTTGATTTTCTCCTTCTACCATGTGGGTTCCAGAGATTGAACTTAGGGTGTTAGTCTTGGCAGCAAACACCTTTACCTTCTGAACCATCTTGTGAGCTCTAGAACTTTTTGTTTTTGTTTTTGTTTTTGAGGTAGGGTCTTGCTATGTAGCCCAGGCTAGCTTCAAAGTCTAGATCCTCCTTGTCAAATAATACACAAATGTAAAGGCTGTTCCCATACTGGAGATTGTGAGAGAAATGAAGGGTGGTGCTATGGGGAGGTCCCTTCTCCCTCTTTGAGTTCTGGTCAGCACGTGAGGAGGATGTTGTCTGTACTAAAGCGTGCTCAGCTTGTGACAAACCCTTGCTGTCCTAGGTGCAGCTTTCTGTGCTTTTTGCTTCCTGTAGGTCTTTTCCCTGTAATTGCACATGCCTCCCCTACTGTCCATGAGGGGGCAGTCTCTGCCAAGGCTGTCTACGTTAAGCTTCCAGCCTGCATGTTTGTTACAAAAACTTGTAGGAAATACCAAATGTTTGCTGGGCTATCTGTAAGACATATCTGCAGTGCATATCTGTAATTCCAGCACTTTAGAGGTTGAGTCAGGAAGACTGTGAGCTCTAGGCCAGCCTGTGCTACATAGTGAAACTCTGGAAGGAAGGAGGGAAGGGAAGAAGGGGACAGGAAAATACCCAATGTTTTTAGGAGCAGAGCACTTCTGAGATTTGAAGGCAAGAAGAGTTTGTGCTGGGAGCTTCATCCAGGGTCATTCTTGGCCTTTCTTCTCTCACACTTCAGAGCCCCTGAGCCAGCCTAACAGGTGCTAGGAGCAGCCTGTCCTGGCAGCTCTGATGTTGTGGACTAACTGCCTTTTGCCCCATGATATCTGCTCTTGTTGCACATGGAAGGCAGTGGGAGCAAGAGTCAGAAAGTGGCTCCCGGTACAGGTGCAGTAGCCCAGCAGGGAGGGAGGGGTCTGGAGTGTTGGAGACTAGGGTGTGAGGGTCCCAGCAGGAGGTGTACCTGTGGAGTAGCAGTGACTGGAGGCTTTGCAGTGTGCTTTGAAGAGCTAGAGTGGAGATGCTGGAGGAACCCAAAGATTGCAGGAAACACTCAACTGAAATAGAGGGCTTCACATTTTTGCGGGGGCAGGGGAATGAGACAAGGTCTTGCTATGTGACCCACACTAGCCTGGAACCACCTAACTGTCTGCTTTAGTCTTCTGATTACAGGCCTGCACCTCCACACTCTGCCTGCCTAAAGCCACCATTCTTTTTAATTTAAAAATCTTTTTTTTGCCGAGTGTGGTGGCACACGCCTGTAGTCCCAGCACTTGGGAGGCAGAGGCAGGTGGATCTCTGTGAGTTCAAGGCCAGCCTGGTCTGCATAGTGAGTTCCAGGACAGGTGGGGCTGCAGGGAGACCCTGCTTCAAAAAAAACAAAACAAAACAAAAAAAAAATTCTTTAAAAAAAAGAATATTTTATTTAAGTAGCCAGGCGTGGTGGTACATGCCACCACGCCCGGCTGTTATTTATTATTTTTATTTTATGTGTATGAGTGTATTGCCTGCTACATGCTACATAGTGAGTTCCAGGCCAGCTAGGGCTACAGAGAGACCCTGTTTCAAAAAGACAAAAAAAAAGTACACAACCCCTTTAATTAGAGAAAATGGGCTTTTTTTTTTCTTTTTTCTTTTTCTTCTGTTGTTACTTCTTCCTACATTTATTTATGTGACATGAGCTGTGGTGCAGGTATAGAGAAGACACTTGTGGGAGTTGGTTTTCTCTTTCCACTGTGTGGGTCCCAGTGACAGAATTCAGATTGTCAAGCACTCTTCTCTGCTGAGCCATCTGGCTAGCTCCCATTTTTTCTTTATTTCTTTCATCAATTTTTTTTTTTTTGGTCTTTTTGAGACACAGTCTCCCTGTACCCCCAGCTAGCCTGGAGCTCACTACGTAGACCAGGCTGGTCTTGAACTCACAGAGATCCACCTGCCTCTGCCTCCCGAGTGCTGGGACTACAGGCGTGCGCCACCACGCCCGGCTTCATCAAATATTTTTATTTATTATTTTTATTTCATGTGTAGTGAGTGTATTGCTTGCAAGTATGTAAGTGCAAGTATACCCATGTTGTACAGTGCCCACGGAGGTCAACAGAGGGCTTTGGATCCCCTGGTACTGGAGGTAGGACAATTGTTACCTGCTATGTGGGTGCTGCGATTGAACCCAGGTCCTCTGTAAGAGCAGCCAGTGTTCTTAACCACAAAGCCATCTCTCCAGCCCCTCTTTTTTCTTTTTTAAAATTTATTTTTTTATTTATGTGTCTGTGTATGTTTGTGTGAGTGTATGTTCCATGTATGTGGCCTTGGAGGCTAGAAGAGGGCATCAGATCCTGTGGTGCTAGTGTGACAGGAGGATTTGAGCCACCATGTGGGTGCTGGGAACTGAGCCTCACTCAGTCTTCTGGAAAAGCTGAGAGTGCTCTTAACCCCCAAGCCATCTCTCCAGCCTCCCCCATCCCCCGCTTTTTTTTTTTTTTTTTAAGACTTGGATGTTCCAGGTCCAGGCCACGTTTGCTGTCGAGGCAGAGCAGGTCCTGCTTAGCTTGCTGCTCTTCTGTACCAGAGTGCTGGTGTGCACACGCAGTGAAAGGGGTGTGGGGCTTCTTATAGAGGCTTTGCTCACCTCTCTCTTCTGTGTTTACAGGTGCTGGCAAGACCCCAACCCTGGGTGGTGGCTTCCACGTGAATTTGGGGAAGGAGTCAAGAGCACAGACCCTGCAGAACGGTATTGCCTGCTTCACTGTTGCTAGCTATGGGGTGGGCCTAGGAGAGGGGTGTGTTGCTAGGTGAGGGTGAAAGCAGATCAGTCTTGTGCTACTTCTGGCCTGCCGTGCCCACCTTGCCAGCCCTTCCTTCCAGGCATGTTGCAGACCTTGCCAGGGCCACTCAGAGACATTCCCCTGCAGGGGAGCCTGGCCAGGGACTGTCCAGGGATGAAACAGGCAGAGAGGCCCTTCTGGGAAGGATACGGAGGATGACCTGAGTTCTGTGCTGTTGGGGTACAGATGGTGCCCAGCACACAGCTCTGAGAGACTCAGCCTTGTCAGACACTTTAGGCCTCAGGGAGCCTCCAGAAGAGGCAGCTACTACTGCATGTGTGCTGCCTCAAGCTGAAATGCAGCACAGCAGGAGCAAGATTTTATGCATGTGAAAGTCAGGGAATTCACATTTCAGTGTTCATATGAAAACATTGCAGTATACAAAGTGAATTTTTAAAACCAGGACAAAGGTAGGTCTATCACTGTCTGTCTGTCTGTCTCTATGTCATCTACTGACCTCCATTTATCATCTGTCTGTTATCTGTCATCTGTGCCATCTGTCTGTCTTGTTTAGTTCTCATCTATCATCTATCTAATCTATCATTTTTGAACTACTGGTTATTGATTTTGTTTGTTTGTTTGTTTGTTTGAGACAGGGTCTCCCTGTAGCCCCAGCTACCCTGAGACTCGCTATGTAGACCAGGCTGGCCTGGAGCTTACACAGATCTGCCTGCCTCTGCCTTCTGAGTGTTGGGATTAAAGGTGTGTGCCACCACCCTCGGCTTACCTCTTTTTCTTTTTGTACATTTTTCTTTTTAAGATAAGGTCTCATAGCCGGCAGGGGGGGCGGTGCACGCCTTTAATCCCAGCACTTGGGAGGCAGAGGCAGGCGGATCTCTGTGAGTTCAAGGCCAGCCTGGTCTACATAGTGAGTTCCAGGACAGCTGGGGCTACAGGGAGACCCTGTCTCAAAAAGACAAAAAAAAAAAAAAAAAAAAAATTAGGTCTCACTAAATTTCCCAGGCTGGCCTTGAACTCATTCGATAGCCCAGGCTGGTCTTAAACTTGTGATCCTCCTGCCTCAGTCTCCCAAGTAGGTGAGATTATGTGCCTGCACTATCAGGCCTTGCTCAAATCTGTATTCTTAATCTTAAATTGCTAAGGTGGTCTTGTGACACTTGTTTTTAAATTGAAAGATCTATATTGCATTCTGTATTGTGTCCTAGGGCGGCGCCACATCCACCACCTGGGAAGCCAGCTGCAGCTGAACCAGCACTGCCTGGACACTGCCTTCAACTTCTTCAAGATGGCCGTGAGCAAGCATCTGACCCGAGGTCGGAAAATGGCCCACGTGATTGCTGCCTGCCTCTACCTTGTTTGCCGGACTGAAGGCACACCACGTATCCTTTGTTGGGGGAGCTCCTCAGTGGATCCCACCTTGGTTCTTGGGTGATTTCCTCAAATGTTGATTCAGGAATTGAGAAGTTTGGTGTTGGTGTTACTAATAGTTTACTTATTGGATGTCCTATCCCAGCTGATACAGGACCTCCCTTTCTAAACTGTGGAGGTGGGTCTATTTAGTCTAGATTCTAAGTTCCTCCCACGTTGGGTCGCAGAGGAGCACGGGACAGCTCACATCTTGGAGCTTGTTTTCCCCCCTGGCAGCTTTGTCCCTTGAGGGGGCAGGTCTGGTCTTCCTACACACTTCCATAGCCCAGTGCTAAGCTTTGCAGGGGTGCATGTGCAGCAGGAATCCCTTCCTTTATCCTACAGAACCCTTCCTCCTAGCCTCCCAACCCTGGCATCTAGCATCCTCTGGATGTCTGCTGTGCATGTCTGTTGTCACATGTCATTTGTGGTTTCCTCCCCTTCACCCTGGGAGCCTTCATGCTTCTGTCTTCCTGCAAGTCAGGGCTGTTGCCCCTGCAGTAGGCCCCTCTCCCTGGAGGTCCTGTGGCTCTTGGTTTCTGTCATTTCCTCTGTCTAGTGTTTGCCCCACTGAGGGCCTTGGGTGACCTCTGACTCTGTCATGTCAGGCCGCCCCTTTTGCTTTGGGGTAGTTCTCAGACTTTATTTTCTAGCTGTATGTGATGTGGCCCTGAGTAACTGCATCTCCATTTGAATGTTGGTGTGTCTTCAGAGTAATTCCAGAAGTGTGATTTCTGGATCCAAAGAGACATCAGACACACTTGTCACTTTGCTACATGTTGCTGCGTCCCCCTTCAGATCACACCTGCTTGCTTTTACATCAGTAGGGTGTGAACGTGCCTCTTCCCCTGCAGCCAACAGCGTGTGTTGGGTTTTTGTCATCTGATGGAGAAGCGATGTGCACAATTGTATTTTTCTGTCTCGCTTTTTTTGTGATGCTGAATATCATAGTTTACCTTTGACAGTTGTGTTCCACTCACTAGGATTTCTGCCTTGATTCCTTCACTTGTTAAAGAAACATTTGCATTTTGTTACCTGTCATTGTTGCAGTTTACCTCAGCTCCCCGCTCCCCCCCCCATCCCCTTTGGTTATGGAGACAGTGTCTCACTGTGTAACCCTAACTGGCCTAGAACTGGCTTTGTAGACCTGGCTGGCCTCAAACTCAGAGATCTGCCTGCTTCTGCCTCCTGAGTTCTGGGATTAAAGGCCTGAGCCACCATGCCTGACTCAAGGATTCAAGCTTTTCAAAAAACTTTTTAGGGGTTGGAGAGATAGCTCAGCGGTTAAGAACACTGGTTGTTTTTGCAGAAGACCCAGGTTCAAATCCCAGCACCTACATGGCAGCTAACAACTGTCTGTAACTCAAGTTCCAGGGGATCTGACAGCCTCTTCTGAGGCTGTACTTACCTACATGTAGGCAATACATGTATACACATAAAATTTAAAAAAACAACAAAACTTGTTGTTGTTTTTTTTTCTTTTTTTTTGTCTTTTTGAGACAGGGTCTCCCTGTAGCCCCAGCTGTCCTGGAACTCACTATGTAGACCAGGCTGGCCTTGAGCTCACAGAGATCCGCCTGCCTCTGCCGCCTGAGTGCTGGGATTAAAGGCATGCGCCACCATGCCCGGCAAAGCTTGTTTTTAATATTTATTTGTCTGTGTGTGCACATGTCTGTGCAGGTGCCTGCAGAGGCCAAAAGCATCAAATCCCCTGGAGCTGGAGTTACAGGGAGTTGTGAGCCACCTGACCTGGGTGTTGTGAACCAAACAGAGCAGCAAGTGCTTTTGACTGCTGATTAATCTCTCCAGCCCAGGACTTAAAAAGCCTTTTTTTAAAGGCTGTGCGTGGTGCACACCTTTAATCCCAGCACTCAGGAGGCAGAGGCAGGCGGATCTCTGAGTTTGAGGCTAGCCTGGTCTGCATAGTGAGTTCCAGCCGGGGCTTCAGGGAGACCCTGTCTCAAAAAGACCAATAAACAAATCAATCAATAAATAGGCTTTTTAAGTGGGCAGAGGATGATACCAGAAAGGCTGATCTATATAGCCCACAGTCATCAGAAATAAAGAAGTTGCCCCTTTTAGATTAGGCGTGGTGGCCCACACTTGTAATCCTTTTACTTGGGGGCTGTGGATGGATGAATTCAAGATCATCCTTGCCTGCACAGTGAAATGGAAGCTAGCCTGGGCTACATGAGACTCTTGTCTAACAAACACAACAAACTGATATAGGCAACTTACTGAGACCTTGTCTCAAAAAGTTTAAAAAATGGCTCAGGCTATATAGCTTAGTTGGTAGAGTACTTGGTAGAGTATTGTCACCACAGAGTCCTGATCAAATACATTTGTGCAGCCCAGCCTTCTGATGCCCTGAGAAAGCAGCCCAGGCACAAAGCACCCTTCTGACCTCTGGTTTGAATCATTTGTTCAGTCTTTTAGAGGCTGTCCTTTCTGTCAACAGCTTTTCTCAGCTGAACTGGGAACACCCGGTCCTGCTGCTCTGCTCTCCCTGAGGCCATCTGCTGCTCTACAAGACAAAGCACAGAGGTTAGGGAAAGTAGCAGTTTAGGGCTTACACAGTCACACCCTGCTAGGAAAGTAGAATTTGGAATTCAGCAACCTCTAAAACAACCAGATTCAAGGGACTAAGTTGCCTAAAGCAGCCACAGCCTCTTCAAGAGAGTCTACCCAGTGTGTGCAGGTTCTCTGCAAGGTAATGGCCAGCCTGAGCTGCCTCAGTGCAAAGGCTGAGCACCATACAGTAGGGTGGGCTCCCACACAGCCACTTGAGTTCCCTGCCCTACCCCACCCCCAGCATTTGGGGGAGGCAGAAACAAGGATCAATGGTGGGATCTAAGTGGAAAATGACTCAGTGTATGCCCTACCACTCCTGATGAGTAGCAGTGTTGGCACAGACCACAGGGTAGAACAGGCAAAAGCAGGTGCTGGGCACCTCTGGATCTGGTAGAAAGGGGCTCAGTCCTCAAGGTGGGAGCTTTGAGGAGACCCTTTGTCAGCTCCATACTAAGATGTTCTGTGTTAGGATAATGCTGATGTGTCAGTTGTCTGAGGTGTGCCACACCAGGGGTGGGAGTGGTTGCTAGAGCAGTGATGTACTAGCCCTTCTTAAGGGGCTGGTCCTTCCATGGGGAGGGGGCATCAGCAGGTCTCCTGAGTCATTAGACACCATCCAGAGCACCTGTTCTCTGTTCAGCTTCAAAGCCAGGTAGTGACACTAGGTAGTGTCCTGGTAGCTGGGTCCTTATGGAGTCTTCCCTTGGGTACTGGTGCTGCCTGAGCCTTGTGTGACTCACTCCATTCCAGGCTCTGTCCAGCCCATCAGCATGGCCTAGCAGCTGTGAAGGATGCCCTCTGTCCCTCCAGGCTCCTGTTTCAGGAAGCCAGGTGCAAAGGCTCTAAGCTATGAGCCCACTTCATTTTCATGGTCTTAGATATTACACCCAAAGTTAGGCTTTTGCAAGGAGCTGTGCAGTGCAGGGGCTCAGGACAGTATGCATTGGGAGCCTCTACCAGCTGATGCTATCCATCTTGGTGGGGCAAGGAAGACAGTTCCCAGCTCCTCAATGCTTTTTCTGTCACCTTCTAGTGAGGCGTTGGCACTATGCTGGGCCAAGAGCCACAGGCCCTCTGCCCCTAAGCTTGGTGACTTTGGTTCTTGGCCTGTTATTCTTTTGGGAAGGCAGGAAGAAAAAGCTTGATGCCTCCCTGTCATGTTGCCAGAGAGAAGGCCTCAGTGCTGTGCAAAGAGGAGGTGTCAGTGCTGTACAGAGAGCAAGCATCACTCTTGTGTAGACATCCAGTATCAGTGCCGTGCAGAAAGCAGGTGTCAGTGTTGTGTGGACAACAGGCACTAGTGGTATGAAGGGAGCAAACTTCAGCATTGTATAGATAACAGGTGTGTGTGTGTGTGGACAACAGGTTTCAGAGTTGTACAGACAGCAGGTGTTGGTGTTATACAGACAGCGGGCATCGATGCCATGCAGACAGTGTGCTTTAGTGTTGCTGGTGGGCAGCTGATGTTCTAAGCCCTATTGGGTTGCATCTCATGGCTGCAGGTGTAGTAAATGCAGGCCACCTTGCTGCATGCTCAGTGCCTCTGCCCAGTGGGGCATCCTGAGAGCTCCTGCTCCAGAGGATGCTGTGGGCTGAGAACAACTGTACCAGATGGTACTATCCAGGGAACTTGAATCAGAGCAAGAGTGTGCAGCAGGTGGTGAGCAGTGAACTAGGATGAGTACTAGACTGGTTATTCTTAAGGAGGTGGAGGTTTCATCCTCTGTTCTTAGCATGTTTCTGTGGTCACCATCTCTAGTCTCTTGGGGACCATAGTGGCAGTATTGGTTAGGTAGTCTCCCACTGGCCCCATTTATCTGCTGGTTGTTTGTAGCTGGGCCTGGTGATGTAGGCCTGTAACCCAGTTTCTTGGAAGGTTGAGGCAGGAGGATCTCAAGTTCAAGGCTAACCTGGACTGTAGAATGAGTTCAAGGTTAGCCTGGGAAACTTAGTGAGACCCTAATTCAAGCTAAAGTTAAAAGGGAGGCAGAGGCAGGCAGATCTCTGTGAGTTCAAGGCCAGCCTGGTCTACATAGTGAGTTCCAGGACAGCTGGGGCTACAGGGAGACCCTGTCTCAAAAAGACCCTCCCACAAAAAAAGAACGGGGGAGCTAGGGAAGGCTTAGGGCCATAGCTCAGTGGTAGAGAGCTTTATGTGTCAGACTTAGGTTCAAGCTCCAGTGCTGAAAGAAAGAGAGGGAGGGATAGAAGGGGGGAGGGACTTCAGTGTTCTCTCTAGTTCTGCCTTATTTAAATCTCTGAACTTCAGCCCTATGGAGAATGTTTCTCAGTTTAAATCAGGTCTTGTCTGCAAATGTCCTTCCAACAAGCACAGTGCAGCCATTCAGGTCTTGTGGCTGACCTGTCAGCTTGCCCTCTTCACACAGGAACTGATCCCAATCTCCAACATTGGCTACGTTTAGGCCAGGTTGGTGTGGTAGCATTTCCAGACTTTGTCAAACCTATGAATGGCCTGAAGGGGCACTGCACACTTGGAAGTCTCTTCTAGGCCTCCAGAACATCCATCCCTTGACACCTCATTCCCCATTCTTCTCTGTGTTTGTGTCTCCTTCACAACTGGGGCTAAAGGCTTGCCAAACATAAAGTGTCACCTGCTAGAGCATGGCAGGGCTCAGATGAGCACAAAGTGGTCCCACTCCTTGAAAATTGACACTCTTGCATGGTTGGGGCTTCAGTCAGACCCTGAGCTTCCTGTTGACTTTTATGAGATCTCGGCATCCATGTTAGAAGCAGTGGTTTATCAAATGGGAGAGTATCCTGTGGTCTGGGTCCCAGGGCATCAACAGCCTTGGCTCATTTATCTGTAAACTCCCTGGACACTGCTTCCTACCAGCCAGGTGATTTTCATGTCAACAAAAGCAGTCACTTGGTTAAAAGTTGAATTCCAATATTCCTTAAAAATGTTTTTCCCCCATAGATTTATTATGAACAATTTTCTTTCTTTTTTTTTTTTTTCCTTTTGCCTCTTTTGAGCCAGGGTTTCCCTGTAGCCCCAGCTGGCCTGGAACTCACTATGTAGACCAGGCTGGCCTTGAACTCACAGAGATCGCCTGCCT
>NW_008358189.1:710610-718172 GCF_000622305.1 Nannospalax galili | reverse complement strand
TCAGAAGAGGTTGTTGGATCCTCTGGGACTGGAGCCACGGATAGTTGTTAGCTGCCATCTGGGTGCTGGGATTCGAACCCAGGTCTTCTGTAAGAACAACCAGTGTTCTTAACTGCTGAGCCATCTCTCCAGCCCCTTTTTAAAAATATTTTATGTGTATGAGTGTGTTGCCTGCATGTATGTAGGTGCACCCATGTTGTGCAATGCCCATGGAGGTCAGAAGAGGACATTGGATCCTCTGGAACTGGAGTTACAGATGTTTGTTAGCTACCAGGTGAGTGCTGGGAATCGAACCCAGGTTCCTCTGCAAGAGCAGCCAGTGCTCTTGACCACTGAGCCATCTCTTCAGCCCCCAGATTATTTGCTTTTTAATTTTCATATATTTTTATTATCTGTGTGTGTGTGTGTGTGTGTGTATACATGCACACTTATGTGTGATACAGTGTCCAGGTGGAAGTCAGAGGACAACTTTAGGGAGGCAGTTCCCTCCTTCCAAACCTTGGGTTCCAGAGGTCAAAATCAGGTTTTCAGGTAGGCACAGCAAATGCCTTTACCTGCTGAGCCATCTTACCTGCCCTTATTATCTCTTTTTGAGATGGGCTCTGTCTTTCCCATGCTGGCCTTGAACTCTTGGGTTCAAATGATCTTGGTTCAGGCTTTCAGTGATGGGACTATAGGTACCTGTCACCATCCTTGGCTTATTAATTTTAAAAGATGGTATTTTAGAGAAGCTTTGGATTTATAGAATAATTGTATAGAAAGTAGAAAAAACTACAGAAAGTAGTCTCACATGCTCTCCCTCTCTCGGGTCTGCTCCCCAGCTGCCAGCCTCAGGATCAGGGTAGTGTAGAGTGTTTATTTTTGAGCAAGGACTCACTGTTTAACCCAGACTGGCCTTTTACTCACCATATCCTGTCTTAGTGTTCATCACTCTTCACCTGCTTCTTTAAGGCAGGGTCTCTCCTCCAGCCTGGGGCTTTTTTCTTAGCTGTGTTCAAGCCAGCAATCCTCCTGTCTCTGCCCCCTTTGAAGCTAGGGTTACAGACGTGTGGGATGCCCAGCCTGTTATGTGGGTGCTGGGATCCGAACTCTGGTCCTTATGATTGTGCAGCAAGTGCTCTTAACCACTAAGCTATCTTTCCAGTCTGTGTAATGTTTTAAATGTGGCCCTGAAGGTGGGTGCAGTGCCTTGCACATACTAAGCAGAGGTTATCACTAAGCTGTGCCTCTAGCCAATAGCTTAACTTCACTGGCAAGTGGCTTGTTTTGTATTTTGTCTGTTTTGTCTGAGTTTGGATTCACCTGGGACTTGTTCACAGTGTTTACTGGGATGCTTAGGCAAGGAGGGGTTCCAAACCAGAGCCTACTGAGCTATCCTGTGCTAGGCATGCATTGCCTTGCTATGCCTGTCTCCCAGGGAGTCACCTACTGACTCAGGTCACTGGCCTGGCAGTGCTCAGTATGTCAACAGCTAACGTGTGGGGGCACATTTCCATGCTGTGTCGTGGAAGAAGACACTACAGGGGACACCTGAAACCCCCATTCCTGGTTTTCCTGGCCCTGCTCCTCACTCTCATTTTGCAGGCTTATGTCCTCCAAATGTATTCTCACAAGTCTCCTTCCATGCCTAGGGGGAGACAAAGGACATGGTTAGATTACATTAGGGCCTTTGTCTTCTGGTCAGATGCTGAGCTTGGCTGTGGCAGATGAGGTCTGGCTCCTTGGATGTATAGCCCTGGTAGCTTCCATGCAAATACTCCTTAACTCTGGCTGCAGACATGCTCCTTGACCTCAGCGACCTGCTCCAGGTAGGTCACCTTCCTTAAGTCTTTCCCCACCCCAGGACATAGCAGGGGGTACAGCCTATGCTTCCACACACCTGGAGGCCAGTCTATGCAACCTGCTGCAAATGAACAGCCTCCATCTCCAAACTGTAAGGCCAGAGGTAGGGACCTTAGGTAGAGAGGGCAGCTCACAGCCAGTCTTGTCCAGGAACAGTGGCTCAGCATTAGAACCACTTGAGATACTCTTATGACATGCAGACCTAGGCATGGAGGTTGTTTAAAAAGGACTGTTGGGCCAGGTGTGGTGGTGCACACCTTTAATCTCAGCACTTGGGAGGCAGAGGCAGGTGGATCTCTGTATGTGAGTTCGAGGCTAGCCTGGTCTTCATAGTAAGTTCCAGGTCAGCTGGGGCTACATGTCTCAAAAAGACCCAAACAAAAAGACTGCTGGACCCCATGCATACCGTTCAGACTATGAACAAGCATCATGCTTAGTCTGTTCAGGGTTATTTGCTTTCTGGATTCAGAGAAAATGTTTTCTGTTGCTTCTGTCAATAAATAAATTTATTTTTTTTTTTTTTTTTTTTTGTCTTTTTGAGACGGGGTCTCTCTGTAGCCCTAGCTGTCCTGGAACTCATTATGTAGACCAGGCTGGCCTCAAACTCACAAAGATCCACTTGCCTCTGCCTCCCGAGTGCTGGGATTAAAGGCATGCACCACCACCCCCCATTTGCATTGCTCATTTTTGGGTTTTTTTGAGAGAGGAGGTCTAACTATGGCCTGGAACTCACTGTGTAGACCAAGCTGGCCTCAAACTCAGAGATCCACCTGCTTCTGCCTCCCTAGTGCTAGAATTAAAGGCATGTGCCACCATGCCTAGTGCCTTGCTCATTTCTAAGGGACTGAACTTTATGGGAGGACCCACGTGGGGACTTTAAATGGAAGCAAGGGAGGGGGACATCAAGACATCACCCCACTGATGATGATGTGCTAGGGGACTGCCTGGAGACTGATTACAGTCAGACCACACCCTGGGTTGTGGCAGGGCCCTGAGCTGTCCACGGTGACCCACCAAGGACTAGGAGGCAGAATGCTTGCAAGTAAAACTGCAGTGACAGAGCCACGGGTTTTACCCTGAAGGAAAATCTATTACCTGGGTGTTCCCCCAGGGGTCCTGAGAACCCATAGGCCATGCTACTGCTCCTGGTTGCTCAGGCCTCAGTGCCCTCCAAGACACCAGTGGTCAGACTGCGTTTGTGTCAGATGATGCCCTGTATTTTTCTCCTCCCAGCTGTCTTTATAAATGACATCTCAGCAATTATTGCTGAAATGTTTTTTGGTTAAGCTAAAAATAACCTGTTGGAATTGTGATAATCCAGTGATTCTACCTTTGAACACATTGTGCTCAGTGCAGGCCACATGACTCGTTTCATCCCAGGGATGATGTGCCAGGGCTTGGGCCAGTTCTAGCAGCGGTCTGGGCACCTCTTGGAGGCAGAGGAGGTACACTAGTCAGCTGTGGCTTCACAGCTGTGGAAATGGGGAAATAGCCAGCCAGTCAGGTCGAGGGTGGCATGTATCAGGAAAGGCTGAGGACTGGCCAAGGAGAGCTTGAGGTCAGGGTGGCCAGACACTCTGCTCTGACCATCAGTACCTCAGATGGTAGGCTGTGCTGGCACATGGGTGTGAGAGGTTCCATAGCTGAGGACCAGGCTGGCTCCTTCCTGGAATATCCACAGCATGTTTTTGTCCCTCCAAGATCTCCTTGGAGTTAGAGATGGCCTGGCTACCTTGGACAGATAGTCTGGGTGGGGCACATGCCCATGTCAGTGAGGACCTCACTGGGGAGTTGTCTCTGGTAGGCTGGCTGCTGAGGATACAAGTGAAAGAGTGGAATTGGCAGAACTCAATTTCCCCCAGTTCTGTCTCTAATGAAGACCCCCATTATGTATCATTCCTTAGACTCCCTGTCCCTTGAAGTTTGCAAGCACCTAAGGTGCCACCTTTGTGCAAGGAAACAGGGTCTTGTCCAAGGGCCTACAGGCTCAGCTAGATCAGGTGAGGGAGTTCTTTCAGGAGGCCAGGGGCAGAAGGCCAGACTAGTCACACCTATTAGTCCCAGGGCCAAGCCTGGGGTGAGAACAGGGGGGTTCACAGGAGCTTGAGGACTTCCACAGCCTTAGGCGTGGGACAGGAACCTGGGTATCCCCAGCCCTGTGTGGTATCCACAGTGCCTTGTCTGGGCAGCTTGTTCTGCACCTGCATGACCCCACTCAGAAACATCCTGCCCGCATCTCTGGTTAGTGCTGTCCCTAGGGGAGCCTGATCCATTACAGGGCTGCACTGAGGTGCTGACCTGCATGCTAGGGGTTCTGCACACTGACCAGGCCCTTGCTTTCCTGACAACTGGTAGTCCTCCTACCATTTAGCCCTTGAGACTGCCCTTCCAGGCTAGATATCCCTACTGCCTACCCTCCAGTGGCAGGAAGAGCCATGGCAAGTGACCTTGTCTGAGCAGCAGGTTCCATGGCATGTAGGGACTTGAGGTAGATATAGTGAAGATCTGCCTGAGATCCCAGCAGGGAGGCAGAGACTGAGACTCCCGTGTCCTTGAGGTGGTGGAGTAGCCACTCACCAGTCTTGTGTTGATACACAATTTAGCATAGTCACGTAGTGTGTGATCACATCCCAGCAGGTACCTTCAGGTAGCTATTCTAAGCAATCCCTGATGAGGGGAGTCTATGCAGTCAGGTGGGAAGAAGGTGGGCTCTCCTGACATGGAGGCCAATGGAGAAGCATGGGGTAGATGCTCCACGGGCAAGCTGGGGGCTCTGGTAGGCTTTGAAGACTGAACAGTGTAACAGGCACTTTAAGAAAGAAAACAGCAAACATTTATGTGAATACAATGCATTTCTGGCCGTGTTCTTTGCTACAGGTGAACGTGTACGTGCTGGGGAAGACGTTCCTGCTCTTGGCGAGGGAGCTCTGCATCAACGCACCAGCCATAGGTAGGCTGGACTCAGGCAGGGGCACCTCTAGGCCTCTGGACACTACCATGCCAAAGTATTCCAAATAGTCAGAGGGACATCAGGTCAAAGAATAAGACCCAAAGGCAAGAAACATCTCAAATTTGTGAGAAGTACAGCCAGTGGGGCTTTATTTGTGGTGCAAAACCAGTACCCATCAAACATGGCCCTGGACACAGAGAAAAAAGGATGTAGTGCTTTGTGCTGGGAGCCTGTCTGAGCAGGTCCCTTGGGGAAGGCAGGGGGCTCCTCACAAAGAACTGAGGGGAGCTCCAGAAGGTGCTGTCTAGCCACGGCCCTTCCCATGTCTAAGGAGAGAGCTTTTGTGCCTGCTCATGGTCTCTTGACCATGTCTCTGTTTCAGCTCATGGCAGAGGTACCACCTGGGGCCGGAGTTGAGTATAGACCCAACAGGGCCTCTTGGGCTGGGCATATTGGGCCAGGGCTGACGTTCTCTCTCCAGAGGCCACTGCCAGCAGACTGTTCTTCCTTTTGGAGGTCAGGTGGTTTTCTAGGACAGAACAACTAACTACAAGGGAGGATAGAGGCCTGGGCCTAGGGATCCTGTTTTACTGACAGCCCACTCCTCAGATCTGACCCCTGCAGTAGGACCTTGAGGGGCTTTTTGCCCCAGTTAATTCCTGTAGTCACTTATTTACATATAGCTTTTTTGTTCTGTGAAACCTTTATTACGAAAATCCACTTAAATAGGGTGGAACTACTTTAAGTGACTTTTCAGCAACTGGGGTTTGAAGGGAAGGCCTCAAGGTAAGCTTGGAGAGACTTAGAATCCAGAAGATTGGGAGGAAAATTGAAGGGCCCAAAGATTGAGTGCCAATGGGCAGGGACCTGGGACTACCCTGGGTACCTTGCTCAGGGGTACCGATACCTGCCCCTCAGCTCCTAGGCTCTGGCTATGAAGAGAAGTCACCTGTTTCAGACTTGGGCTGGCACAGCTAAGCCTTTAATAGCATCAGTAAGGCAGTCGGCTGTGTCCTGCACCTCCTCTGCACTTACTGGGCGGCCTCTGTGCAGGATGGGCCTGGTGGCAAGCCCACCCCTACCCCTACCCCTCAGGCATAGAAGATGAGCTCTGGAATCTGTCCACCCTGGACCCCAGTTCCATTGGTGCTGTCTGAAGAGCACTGGAACTGGAAGGCCACCTTTCCACACTGCACTTCTGTCATTCCCTCCTGCCCAAAGTAGCTGAGCTCACTGCCATCCAGGACCGCACTGGCAGTGTAGAAGGTGTCCTGTTCCACCTGGACTGGGTGCTCAAACCAGACTGGGAAAGTGTTGCTGGAGCCATCAGACACAAACTTGGTCAGGTTCTGCGCCAGGACCATCCCTAGCCGCTTGAGTTCAATCTTCACAGTGTACTCAGCCTTCCCAGAGCTGGACCCGTACAATCCCAGCCCGGCAATAAACACCCTTCTGTCCACTGCAAACTGGATGCTGTCACAGCGCCCACGGTACCGCCACTGATTGCTTCGGTAAGCCGAAGACTGGAAGCGGTGGCACCTCTGCGGTGCAAGACCCTTCCTCTTGGTCAGGGGGAAGTCGAGGAGGGGCTTTTTGGCAGCAGTATACCACAGGAAGATGTTGTGGGTCTCCTCCAAGGTCAGGATGTCTGACTGGGCAGCACCATTGGCAAACTCTTCCAGGGTCATGGTTGGAATTCGGACCAGATAGAGGGCTCTTCCCAGAACATGCCTCTTGTTGTGCGGGGTGACTGGGAGGCCCTGTCTCTTGCACTCTGCCCCAGCCCAGTTCAGGACGGCCTCGAAGACCACTGCCTCCTTGGTGTTGAGGGCCTCTCTGGTCACAATGATCTCCAGCGTCTGCCGGTCGATTTCACAGAAACCTTCAGACCGCAGGGCCATCTCGGCCTGTGCATCGATGACCTCCCAGCAGCGCTGGGTCAGCTCAGGCTCCTCAAACAGCCGGCTCTGGGACAGCAAGACGCAGGCGTTTTTGGCTTCCAGACTCGTCTCCAGAAAGGTGACGCAGGCCTTCGCCAGCGCAGGCACAATGTACTTCTTAGCAGCATACAGGGTGGCGAGCACCGTGTCCGCCTCCAGGTCGATCTCGTCGCTGTACATGTACCTGGGCAAGGCAGGGGCCTCCTGGGGAGCTGAAGGGCTGGCCTTGGGAGGCGCTCATGGGTACAGCCTCGGGTAGAAGCCGAGGCTGCGAGGGACCATCGGAAGGGAACCACCCCATCCTTCCAGCCCAGAGTATAGCACTTACTTTAAAAGGACCAGGAAGGCGGCAGGCTCCACGTCCGGGATGTGGATTTCTGACTTGACTTCTGCAAGGTCCCCGTAGAACATGGCATAGAAGACCGAGCTGCCGACAGCCAGGACGTACTGTGGATAAAAAAGCATCACCTGAGCCGCGGGCGCAGAGGCTGGAGAGCCGGGTCTGGCCGGGCCCGCCAGAGGACCCGGCTGCGCCCTACCCACCTTGTGGGCTGGCACGCGCCGGGCCGCCCCCTGGGCCCCCACGACGAAGTGGACGTCGGCCATCAGCTCGTTGTTGAACATCAGCGCGTTCCTGCAAAGGGCAGAGGCACACGGCTGGAGCACGGCGCGCGCCGGGAGCGGGGCCGGGAGCGGGGCCGGGACTCACCTCTCGCGCAGCGTCGGGTGGAAGGACTGCCAGTTGGGGCTCTCGGGGTTGTTGTTGTCGGGCGCGGACGGCGCGGGCGCGGGCGGCGGCGGGGCGGGTGCCGGGCGGGGCGGGCAGCAGG
>NW_008358189.1:655926-710235 GCF_000622305.1 Nannospalax galili | reverse complement strand
CCGCAGGGGGCGCCGTCTCGCCCGTACCCGCTGCGGCGTCGGCGCGTCACTGCGTCACGGCGCGTCTCCTCTAGCGCCGAGGCCCCGCCCCCTGGGCCGCCGAGCCCCTCCCCGGGCCGGAGTCGGACTGGAGTCGCTGGTGCGGCCCCGGGCCTCCCCGTGGTCCTCGGCCTTGTGCGGCTTGCCGCCGCTCGGGAGTCGCTGGTTCGCGGCGGCGCAGGGTTTGTAGGACCTGACACAGCCGACCCCGCTCCACCGGGGAGAGGCGTGTGGGAATCGAGGCTTGACCCCTCCTCTAGTGTCTGGCTCTTTCCGCGAACGTCAAGGGCCACACAGGTTGAAACGAGTTAGAATTCCTTTTTCCTCTCTTTTCTGAGTCAGGACCTCGTATATCCCAGGCTGGCCTCAGACGAGTTGAATATCCACCGTGTGTTGCTGCATTTGTTTTCCGGTTCATCTGTGGTAATTCCTGTGGTGACAGTGCACGTGAGACAGGGCAGTTACCCCTTCCGGAGCTCCCTTTCCAGTCCGTGGGTCTCCACCCGGAAGTGAGGTGGCTGGAGCATTTACTTCGCAGTGGCTTTGGTTTTGCATTCCCACCACAGTGCACAGGTTCCTTTCTCCTCTCTTCGTTCCCGCAGGGCTTGTTACAGCGTTTTGGATTTTCACAGTGGCCATGCTAGGGGTGAGGTGGTCCCTTGTGGTCTTGCTCTGCGATGACTGATGATGTTGAGCTCCTCTCCCTGTGCTCCTGGTCGTCTGCGTGTCTTCCTGGAGGAAGGCTGACTCAAGTCCTAGGCTACTCTGTAGCCAGTTTGTGGTTTCTTTTTACTGCCTGAACCCCTCCTGCAGCGGATTCTGACCCTGATGCTTACGGTGTGCAGATAGGGTCTTATTGTGAAGGCCGTCTTTGTGGATGGACTCCTTGCTCTGCAGAAACTTTTCAGTTCAGTTTCTGCTCTTGCTGAGTCATTGCCAAGAGTGTGAGGCTGTTATCCCCCCCCCCCCAATTTTCTTTTAGGGGATTTATAGGGCTTTGATCTGCTTGATCATCTTTCTGCAGGCAGCAATAAATTTTATTTCCCAGCCTGTTTGATGAGAGACTGCCCTCATACCTCGTGTCTTTTGGCACCTTGAAGGTCATGTACCCATAAATGCAGGGTCTTGTTTCTTATTTCTGGGTTCTTCATTCTGGCCCATTGGTCTTTATGCCAGTGCTGAGTTTGTTAAGTTTATTTATACTTACTTTATTTTCTCTATTGGTACTTTGACCTATTTTAAAGAATTTTATTTTATTTTTGCTGTTTATAACAGTAATGCCGAATTTGCTTTATTCATACCTCTTCGGTGAGTCTGCCATCCTATTTGTGTACAATATGATTGGTTATTTAAACTACCTTTGAAACCTTGGATTATAACAATGACATTGCAATCCCTAAGGTATCACCATGTCCACTGTTTAAAGAAGCTGATATTCACAATGTCCCTTCTATAAGTTTTGCTTTAGATTTCCAGAGTGCTAACGCACATGAAACATCCAAATCTACATAGAATGTTATCACCTATTAGACCATTATGCCACAAGTAAAGCATTTTAAGAGCTGATTTATACCCATGGTTATTCTAACAAATGTCAGAAATTATAAGACAGATTCAGTTAAAAGTAAAATTTTCTATTGCTACATATCATGTATTTTATGAAGTTTTTCTTTTTTTATTTTTGTCTTTTGAGATAAGGTCTCCCTATAACGAATTTGTTTTAATTTTTTATTACTTAACTACATTATTTTCATTGTTTCTTCTGTAATTGTTTAAAGTACTAAGTATAAAGGTTACCTAAAGATTGTTCTTTAGTATCTTACCTTTTCAGGGAGATGGGGCTTGTAGTTTTTTGCATTGTGGTCAGAGAGTTGTTCATTTCTCTTCTCTGGAATGTATTGAGCACTGTGTCACTTTTCCTGGGGCGATGTGAACAACCCTCTGTTCACCCCCAATGTCAGACCAAAGCAGTGATTCCACTGAAGCCTAGCTTGGTGAACCAGTGAATTTATTGGGGTTACATATAGGGGCATGGGTGAGGGCTGCATAACAGGTGTATGGGTGATTCTTGGGCCGCTGCATCACTGAAAGCCTACCTCTGGGATGGACTGCATTCCTGAGCTCTGTTCAACTTGGCCTCTGCTACTGAAGAATTTCCCCTCTCCAGCAGGTGTTTATCACTTATGTAACCTTGGGGAGGGGTCCTGAGTCTTGTAAAAGTTTCATGTACCTCTTGAGCCTCCTGCATTTCTTAGCTTCCTGAGTCTTAGGAGCCTCCTTCCTCCTTCCAGGAAGGAGTGTTTAAATTCAGAACAAGGCTCCGAATGGGTATGCAACAAGGTTTTAAAAATTTGCTTTGTCAGCTGTGGTGGTGCACGCCTTTAGTCCCAGCACTCGGGAGGTGGAGGCAGGCAGATCTCAGTGAGTTAGAAGCCAGCCTGATCTACATAGCAAGTTCCAGGCCAGCTGGGGCTACAGGGAAGTTTTTTTTTTTTTTTGGCCCTTGTGTTTTGGGCCTTTTTTTTTATTATTTTTGGTCTTTTTGAAACAGGGTTTCCCTGTAGCCTCAGCTAGCCTGGAGCTCACTGTGTAGACCAGGCTGGCTTTGAACTCACAGAGATCTGCCTGCCTCTGCCTCCCGAGTGCTGGGACTACAGGTGTGCGCCACCACGCCCAGCTGTATTTATTATTTTTTAATTTATTTGTATAAGTGTATTGTCTGCATGTATGTAAATCACCTGTGTCATGCAGTGCCCATGGAGGTCAGAAGAGGGCGTTGGATCCTCTGGAACTGGAGTTACAGATGGTTGTTAGCCACCATGTAAGTGCTGGGAAATGAACCCAGGTCCTCTGCAAGAACAGCCAGTGCTCTTAAGCACTGAACCATCTCTTCAGCCCTGAGTCCTTGTGTTTTTGACATTTCTATTTTAAAGCTTCTTGCTTCATATAGTTCCAACTCTATTAAGGTGTGCATACAGATTCCACTTTTTTCTTCTTTGAAATTAACGATTTCTTTCCCAGGTACAGTGCTTGTCTGTCACTTTCAACATTTTCTTGCGTGTTACCCCTAGGCCTGTGCTTCCATTTGGGGACCACCATGGCAGGCTGCAGCCTAGACCTTTTTTTGTTTATTTGTTTAGAGACAAGGTCTTTCTTTGTTGCCCAGGCAGGCCTCAAACTCTTCATCCTGCCTCAACCTCTCCAGAAGCTGGGACTATAGGCAATGCTGCCTCCCCACTGTGCTTTTTCTTTTTCTTTTTTTTTCGGGGGTGGGGCGCTCTCTTTTTTAGTGTCTGTTGCAAGTAGTATTACTGTGCCTTCATACAAGCGGATGAGGGAATTTAATGTGTATCTTATGTTTGGGTTTGTTGTAATCTAAGGTGGCTTTTTCCAATTAACGTGCCTTGATTTCCCACCCTAGTGTCCTAACTCGTAAGCTGTCTGTTAGTTTTGTTCTTGTCTCCTCCTCCCCTCCCCTTTTCTCTCCTCTTCTCTCTTCTCTTCTCTCTTTTTTGAGACAGGTTCCTCACTGTACCCCAAGCTGGCCTCAGATCTGCAATTCTCCTGCAGGCATGCACTGCAATGGGCTCTTACCAGTACTTGTACACACATTGTCTATGTCAAGGTTTATTATCACAGCTCCTTCCAAATTGGAATGAGATCTGGTGGCGTGCTCCTGATTCTTAGTTCTTTTTTTAAAAATTTTATTTATTATTAGTGTTTTTATTTTATTTTATTTATTATTTTTATTTTATGTGTATGCATGTATTGCCTGCATGTAGGTAAATGCACCCATGTCGTGCAATGCCCGCGGAGGACAGAAGAGGCTGTCAGATCCCCTGGAACTGGAGTTTCAGACAGTTGTTAGCTGCCATGCAGGTGCTGGGATTCGAACAACCGGTGTTCTTAACTGCTCAGCTGTCTCTCCAGCCTCTTATGTATTATTTTTATTTATGTGTATGTGTGTATTACCTGTGTGTCTGTAAGCGCACCTGTGTTGTGCAGTGCCCATGGGGTCAGAGAGGGCTTAGATTCCCAGGAACTGGAGCTACAGATGGGTGTTAGCTGCTATTTGGGTGCTGGGATTTGAACATGGATCTTCTGCAAGAGCAGCCAGTGCTCTTAACCACTGAGCCATCTCTCCACCCCTCCCTGATTCTTAGTTATGGTAGCTTATGTTTTATTTCATTACAAATACTTGCTTAAAAATTATTCTAAAATGTCATTTTTTTCCTCCCAATAGTATCCTTTCTTTTTTGGGGGGTCTTTTTGAGACAGGGTCTTCCTGTAGCCACAGCTGGCCTGGAACTCTATGGAGACTAGGCTGGCCTTGATCTCACAGAGCTCTGCCAGCCTCTGCCTCCTGATTGCAGGGGATTAAAGGCCTGCAACACCACCCCCAGCTTCTAGTAATATCTTTTTTTTTTTTTTTTGGTTTTTTTGAGACAGGGTCTCCCTGTAGCCCTAGCTGTCCTGGAACTCACTATGTAGACCAGGCTGGCCTTGAACTCACAGAGATCCACCTGCCTCTGCCTCCCAGTGCTGGAATTAACGGTGTGCGCCACCACACCTGGCAGTAATACCTTTATAGTGACTAAATCACCAAACCTTGAAGGGAAAGCAGTGCAGTGCAGAGGGCCTGCAGCCCCGCACTCCACAAGCCCCCCAGCCCCCAGGCAATTCAGAGCTAGTAGAGCCCACACCTGTTCTGTTCTTTGACCTCTCATCTGGGTCTCTAGGATCCTGGCAAACACTGGGGAATTAGGGTTGTGTCTTCTGAGAGCAGGCAGAAGCTCCCCCCTCCCCATGTCCAGAACTCTGTCCGTGGGGGGGGCAGCAGTTCTCCTCTGGATACAGTGAACACAGCTACTGAGCTGAGGGTCAGAGAGGCTGTGCCTCAGGGGAGGGGTCCTCAGGGAGACTTGGAGAGCTAGGTGGTCACCCTCCCTGAGGGTATTGCTCAGGCCACTAGTGCTCTGTGTACTCGTGCATACACTAGGTGTGTCTGCTTGTGTACATGTGTATACACTAGGTATTATGTCTGCTACAGACCCATGCTTGTACATTCCACGCTTTGCTCACCTACTGGAATTCGGGGAGAAGAACCATGAGGTATCCATGACGGCCCTGAGGCTCCTGCAGAGAATGAAGAGGGACTGGATGCACACTGGCCGGCGCCCCTCAGGTCTCTGCGGAGCAGGTACAGCTTGGGCCATGACCTGTTCCTAGGATGGTGTCAGCTTGGTCTGGCAGTCACATTGGCTGGAGGGCCGGGTACTGTGGTAGCAGTTTCTATCCTGACACTTCATGCATGTGTGTATGTATGTTTGGATGTGTGTATGTGCCCATGTATGTGCTAGTTGTCAAATTTGGGACCCCGTGCATGGTGGGCAAGTTGCATCCCAGCCTTTTGCCTTGACCCTTGAGCCACCAAGCCCATGGGTTATGGATTGTGGTTCTAGAGCCTGCTTAGCATAAGAGCTGTGTCCTGAGCCCAGCACCAGCCTGACCTTGAGGGTCCTCAGCCCTCAAAGACTTCTGGCACTTCCTCTGTTGTTGGCCTCTACAGGCTCTGAGGAGGGTGAGGGAACAGCAGGAGCTCTAGTTTCACCCCAGGTTGTTTACTTGGGGTGAATTGTCCTCATTCTCAGAATGGCTGAGATGTCCTCTCATGTAGATGCTGAGCCCCTGCTGGCCAGCAGCAGCAAGGCTCTTCCAGCTGTACCGTACAGATCACAGGCTGTGCTTTGCTCTCAGTGCTTAGACATGTCTAGCTGACCATGGCCTAGACCCAGGGTCCACTGTCCAGGAAGAGCATGAGGCCAGCAGGGCCCTGTTCACTCTGTCACTCCAGGCAAAGGTGTCATAACCTTGTTGGCAGACCCATTTTACCCATGGTCAGCCATCACTAGCCAGAGTTGAATTCTCTGGCTTGCTCGCTCTCATGTGCTCTCTCTCTCTCTCTCTCTCTCGTTTTTTTGAGACAGGGCTGGCCTGGAACTTGCTATGTAGACCAACCTGGCCTCAGTCTCACAGAGATCCACCTGTCTCTGCCTCCTGAGTGTTGGTGTTAAAGACAGGTGCCACCATGCCTGTGTTTTTTTTTTATGTTTATGAGTATTTGAGTGTTTTATGTGCATACATATAAGTGCATCCGTGTTGTGCAACGCATGTAGAGGCCAGAAGAGGTCTGTCAGATCCCCTGGAACTGGGTTAAGGAAGGTTGTTAGCTGCCATGTGGGTGCTGGGAACCAAAACTAGGTCCTCTGGAAGAGCAACCAGTGCTTCTAATCACTGAGCTCTCCCTCCAGCCCTGAATTCTTAGTTCCCATTCATGGATGAGTTTTCTGGTAACTTTTTTTTTTTAACTTTTTTTGTTGTTGGTATTTTTGAGACAGGGTCTCCCTGTAGCTCCAGCTGTCCTGGAACTCACTATGTAGACCAGGCTGGCCTTGAACTCACAGAGGTCCAGTTCCGCCTGCCTCTGCCTCCTGAATGCTGGGATTAAAGGCGTGCACCATCATGCCCAGCTTTTCTAAACTTTTTAAAAAAGATTTATTTTTTATTTTATGTGTATGCATGTATTGCCTGCATGTAGGTAAGTGCAACTGTGTCATGCAATGCCCACGGAGGTCAGAAGAGGGCGTCAGATCCCCTGGAACTGGAGTTACAGACAGTTGTTTAGCTGCCATGTGGGTGATGGGATTCGAACCCAGGTCTTCTGCAAGAATAACCAGTGTTCTTTACCATTGAGCCATCTCTCCAGCCCCAAACATTTTTTTTATTTAATTTAATTTAATTTAATTTTTGTTTTTTGTCTTTTTTAAAATTTTATGTGTATGCATGTATTGCCTGCATGTAGGTAAGTGCACCCATGTTGTGCAATGCCCGTGGAGGTCAGATCTCCTGGAACTGGAATTAGGGACAGTTGTTAGCTGCCATGTGGGTGCTGGGATTCGAACCCAGGTCTTCTGCAAGAACAACTAGTGTTCTTAACTGCTGAGCCATCTCTCTAGCCCCCTGATGACCTTTCTTGCTCCCCCCCCCAGCACTTCTGGTTGCAGCCAGAATGCACGACTTCCGGAGAACCGTCAAAGAAGTCATCAGTGTGGTCAAAGTGTGTGAGTCCACACTACGCAAGAGGTAAGCACTCAAGCTCATTATATGGTGGCTATGGAGCCAGTCTCTTTGTTGGAGGTACTACCCTGGACTGCCCTGCCCTGTGGAAAAGCCCTGCTTTGCACTCTAGTGTCTGCTGAGATTAGTTGACTAGGCTTAGCACACTTACACACTGGAGCAGCATGGGCCACTCCTCATCCCCCTGTTGAGTGTGGCCCATCCTGGGTTTTGAAAGCCCATTGACTTCTTGTGGGAGCTAGAGTCCATTAAGCCCCACCAGGTCTGTTTATCCAGAGGCACACACAGCCATGGCTCTGTGCTCAGCTCCTGTCAGGCTGCCCTCAGCTTATCTGGACAACCTGGACAAGATGATCAAGCTGAGGAATTGCTGGGAAATCTTCGATTGCTGATGTGTGCATCTGAAGTCACAGCATTTGCTGACTGTCTCTGCTGAGGTCATCTGCTATAGCAGCTTGAAGCAGGTGGAATATTGTTTTGCTTTAAGTATTTGGCCTCTAATTATTTTTATTTTATTTATTTATTGTGCGCCTGCGTGTGTATGCATGCCACAGTGCACAAAGAGAGGTCAGAAGCTTGGCAGCAGGCACCTTTACACACTGAGCCATCTTGAAAGCCCCTCTTAATTTTTTTTTCTTTTACACATTTAAAAAATTTATTTGTAGCCGGGCATGCTGATGCACACCTTTAATCCCAGCACTTGGGAGGCAGTGGCAGTGGAATTATTTATTTTTTTCTTACTGTTGTTTTTGAAACAGGATCTTTTTGTCTCAAAAACCCCTAAAAAGGGAGTTTTGGAGTGATGGCTCAGTGGTTAAAAGCACTGGCTGCTCTTGCAGAGGACCCTGGTTTAGATCCCAGCACCCACATGGTGCCTAACAACTGTCTATAACTCCTGTTCCAGGGGATCCAAGACCCTCTTCTTACCTCCTTGGGTATTGCATGACTTGGGTGCACTCAGGTGCATGCCAGCAATACCAGGTGTGGTGGCGCACGCCTTTAATCCCAGCACTCGGGAGGCAGAGGCAGGCAGATCTTTGTGAGTTTGAGGCCAGCCAGCCTGGTCTACATAGCAAGTTCCAGAACAGCTGGGGCTACAGGGAGACCCTGTCTCAAAAAGCCCCTGATGGCCAGTGGCAGCAAGGCTCTTCCAGCCGCACCATACAGATTACAGGCTGTGCTTTGCTCTCAGTGCTTAGACATGTCTAGCTGACGGTGGTCTTTTTGAGACAGGGTCGCCCTGTAGCCCCAACTGGTCTAGAACTCGCTATGTAGATCAGGCTGGCCTTGAGCTCACAGAACTCTGCCTCCCAAGTGCTGGGATTAAAGGCGTGTGCTATCACACCTGGCTAAGAAAATCTTTCTTTCAAAAAAACAAAAAAATTGGGCCAGGCGTGGTAGCACATGCCTTTAATCCCAGCACTTGGGCAGCAGAGACACGAAGATCTCAGTGAGTTCAAGGCCAGCCTGGTCTACATAGTGAGTTCCAGGACAGCTGGCGCTACGGGGAAACCCTGTCCCAAAAAGACCAAAAAAAAACCCACAAAAACAAAAAAAAAATAATTTTACGTGTGAGTGGTTAGGTAGATGTGCATACCAAGGATTGACCTCAGGTTATCCAATTTGGCACTCTTACCTCCTGAGCCATCTTGCTGGGCCTAAAATTGTTTTATTAAACCTTTTAGCCAAGCATGGTGGTACACTCCTGGAATCCAGCACTAGGGAACTCTAGAGGTAGGCGAATCAAGAGGTCAAGGTCAAGTTACAGTAAGATCAAAGCTAGCCTGGGTACACGAGACCCTGTCTCATAGAAACAAAATGAACAAACAAAAATTAGTTAGCAGTGGTGTATACCTGTATTCCTAGTGGGGCGGGGAGACGTGAAGATCAAGAGTTAATGGTCAGACGTCAAGGTGGCTCAGTGAGTAAAGGCACTTGCCTTTGCTGCCAAGCCTGACACCTGAATTCAGTCCCAGGACCCACAAGGTGGAAGGAGAGAACCGACTCCCAAAAGTTGCCTTCTGACTTCCACATGCATGCAGTGGCATACACTCTGTGGAATTCATGAGCCCACACACACATAAACACGAATGAATGAATGAATGAATGAATTAATGAATGAAGTAAAATTTTTAAAAAGACTTCACCTTGAAGTCATCCTCAGACACATAATGACATTAAAGCCACCCTGAGCTACATAAGACCCTGTTTCAAACAAACAAACCTAATTTTGAAAATTGTATAAAATACAGAAAAGAGGGGCTGGAGAGATGGCTCAGCAGTTAAAAGTACTAGCTGCTCCCAGAAGGCTTGGGTTCTGTTCCCAGCACCCATACAGTGTTAACAACTGTCTATAATTTCAATTCCAGGGGATCCGATGCCCTGGGTTTGTTTACATGTGGTATACTTATCTGCAGGCAAAAAATTCATACACATAAAAGTAAATAACTAGAAAATATTTTATATGTTTATGTGTGTATATTATATATATTTATATATATATATATATACATATATATATATATGCAGAAAAGAACACTTTGGCCGTGGCTTATTGGGCAGAACACCAGTCTAGCATGCCAGAGGCCATGGGTCCAATCCGCAGCACCACCTAAAATGGAATGGTGGAAGCACACAGGCCTGTGACATGATTTTGGCCACTCCAGAGGTGGACGCTGAAGAGCAGCACTTCAGTGTTATCCTCGCTTTAGAGAACTTGACCCCACTTGGGCTATATGAGTCTCTTGTCTCAGAACAACAGGAGAAAAGTTAGATCTTTCCAAAGGCTAAAAGTACCTGCTGCCAAGCCTGACAACGTGTACTGTGGCTTACATGCATACTTATGCTGCAACCCCCTCCCTCCCCTGAAAATAAAGTGTAATTTTTTTTTTTTTTTTTGGTCTTTTTGAGACAGGGTCTCCCTGTAGCCCCAGTTGTCCTGGAACTCACTGTGTAGACCAGGCTGGCCTTGAACTCACAAAGATCTGCCTGCCTCTGCCTCCTAAGTGCTAGGATTAAAGGCATGTGCCACCATGTCTGGCTATAATTTTTTTTTTTTAATTTAAGAAAATGCAGCCAGGCCAGCCTGGGCTACATAGCAAGACTCTGTCTCAGTTCATTAAAAAAAAAGAATGCCAGGGCTGGAGGGATGGCTCAGCAGTGAAGAGCACTGACTGCTTCTGCAGAGGACCCGAGTTTGATTCCCAGCACCCACGTGGTGGCTACAAACCGTCCTTAACTCCAGTTCCAGGGGAATCCGAAGCACTCTTCTGACCTCTGAGGCATTGCATGACACGGGTGCACTCACATACATGCAGGCAGTACACTCATACACATAAAAAAAAGACCAAAAAGAAAGAGAGAGAAAAACTGATAATATTTAAATTGTATCGGTAGTCACAGAAGTGCCCAGGCCCACATTACGGGGTAGGTGAAGAATGGCCAGGCTCCTCCTCACAGGGCCTCCTAAGACTCTTCTCTTAGGACCCAGGGTAGGTACGCAGAAGCAATGAGGGTGCCGTGGGCTGTTCTCTTGATTCTCTGCCTTAGGCTCACAGAATTTGAAGACACCCCCACCAGTCAGCTCACCATTGACGAGTTCATGAAGATTGACCTGGAGGAGGAATGTGACCCTCCCTCGTACACAGCTGGACAGAGGAAGCTGCGGATGAAGCAGGTGGCTCTGCCCTCCCATCATCACTTGGGTTTCCAAGAGCATTTGTGCTCTAACATCTCATCTGTTGAGCTCTCCAGGCTGCTAACTTGGTCTTCATCAGGCCTTGAGAAAGGGTTTGGGGGTGTGCCATGGATGGAGCCTCTAAGCACTGTCCATACTGGGACTGGCGGCCAGCTTTCCATCCCTGGCCCGCTGAGCCCATCCCCACAGCCACACTTTAGCTCTGGTTTGTTCTATAACACTAGACTGTAAAGTGAATTCCATAAGTGATGTATGCTTTAGAATACGCCGAAAGTCTGAGAAGAAACCAGATGCTGTTTCCCTACCCCAGGTAGCAGCTCCTACAGCTGGACCTCCTTTCATCGTCACTGGGCTCATGGCTGTGGGGTCACATGGCCAAGACTGCTTGGCAGGGGAGGGCAGAAGACCAGAGGTGGGCTGTAGCTGAGCTTTGGGACCACAGGGAATTCCAGGTGTTAAGTTCTTGGTTGCTGAGGAAGGCTGCTCTGTCCAGGGCCACGTGTGTGGTATAGAAGGAGGGGCCAGGCCTACAGTTCAGTTCTGACCTATGGCATTCCACAGCCTGACCAATAGTGACGCATTGGACATTTGACCCCTTACCAAATGCCCCCCTTGTTTTTCAGCTGGAACAAGTCCTGTCAAAAAAGCTGGAGGAAGTTGAAGGTAACCAGCCAGTTCTCATACATGGCTTCCCTTTTGGTAGAAAAATTGATGTGCTTACCTTTTGCTTTAACTTGTCACTTTAGGTGAGATATCCAGTTACCAGGACGCCATTGAAATTGAGCTAGAAAACAGCCGGCCAAAGGCAAAGGGAGCCCTTGCCAACTTGTCAAAGGATGGTGAGTCCTCCCTGCTCTCATGGGCCTTGAGGGCTCTAGGCCGGCACCCCTCTTGACTGTTCCTACTGGCTGCTCCATGACTGCATCCCAGGCTACTGGTCTCCTGGACAGAAGCACTAAACTGCACATCCAGCTGCTTCCAGGATGTCCACCTCTGCCTACCCACCTGCTGGCTGCAGGAGCGTCCCAGCCCTGCATGTTGTACTGTGGGTGGTTCTGTTGGCATTAGTCTAGGCAGCTCTCAGAACCATGGTTGTGCCAGGTGTAAGCATACAGCCCATGAATTCAGACTGTGGAGCAGGTGATGCTCTTGCTCCTGGCTCCTGCCTTTGTGGTGTTGCCGCCGCCCCCATCCCCACCCCCACCGCTGCAAACTTCTGGTTTCCAGTCTGGGGCTTTTCAGAGCTGCTATAGCCATTCATGTTACTAGACAAATCTCTTCTGGGCTGTACAGAATGAAAGCACAGTTCCCGTTTCCTTCCTTGGCACTGGTCTGTGGAGGCTGCTCTGGGCCTGGTGCGAGATACACACTGTGTATCCCTGTGGTTGCTTCCTGTGCGCTCCAGTTTGGGGTTCAGGGTGCTTCCTGCACTTGAAGCAGCCTGGGCTATATGCATCCCCTACTCTTTGCCCAACCTGTGCCATGCTAGGCAAGTGACATCCAGGAGCACGTGTATGGCTCCTTGTGCTTCAGTTTTTGCAGACACGTGTTCATATCCCATGTTCACTTTAGGACCACCTTGTCTGCCCCTCTCCAGCCCACTTAGCGCCTCTTGTTTCCTTCATCCTCCTTTCCCAGCTCCTTCTGCCCTCCAGGTCACCTGCCTGGCTTCTCCGCTGCTGTGTGCACGGGGGGCAGTGAGCTCCCTGTGAGCTCTCTGCTGTTTCCAGTTTCTTGTTCTCAAGACAGCTCCTCTCATCCACAATGAGGGAGCTTTGAAAATTCTGGGATGAAGTGTATTCTATTCTGACGTGTTGGTATGCTGGATAGCTTTCGTTGTCAACTTCACATACCTCAGAGAATTGCCTCTGTCAGGCTGGCCTGTGGGCGTGTCAGTGAGGCATTTTCTTGATTTCTGGGTGATATGGGAAGGCCCAGCCCACTGTGGGTGGTGCCAGCCTTGGGTAGGTCTTGGGTTATATAAGAAAGCAGGCTGAGTACAGGCCAGGGGAGCAAGCCAGTAAGCAGTGCTCCTCCATGGTCTCTGTTTGAGCTCCTGCCTCCAGGTTCCTGCCCTGAGCTCCTGCCCTGACTTCCCTCAGTGATGAACTGTCACTTGAATATATAAGATGCAATAGGACCCTTTCCTCCCCACGTTGCTTTTGATCAGTGAGTGTTCTTTCACAGCAATAGAAAGTAACTAGGAGAGTTGGTAACTTCTGCTTGCCCTGTGCAATGACCAGGAAGCCCTGCTGGTGTATCCCTTAGTATGGTTCCTGGGCATGGACATGCAGGGAGGTATCTTGTGTCCTGGGCAGGAAGGTGGGGCTGGACTTTCACTGTTGGTGTGCATTGGAGCCTCCACATCTGGAGCCTTCAGAGCTTTGGTTTTCCCTCACTTTGATCTCACCTGTGGCACCTCATATATGCAGAGGTGGCCACCACCTGCTGTCTGTGACACCTGGCCACCCTCAGGCTTCGGGTGCACGTAGGCCAAAGTGTCATTGTATCTCTGCTTGTCCTCTTCTGTTACTCTGTCCACTTGGGGAGCAGCTCCCAACACAGCAGAGTCCAGGCTTAGTGGCTTGATTTGACCTGGAAAGCTCTTCGTCTCACAGTGGTTTGAATAAGCTGTTCTGCTTTTTGTGGAGTCCTCTGGACCTTTGTCTGGGCTTCTCTTCTAATGTCTTTTATGTAATTTTTCATACCTCTGTTTCTTTTTACAATTTTTTTATATATTTATTTTTATTTTATGTGTATGAGTGTTTTGCCTGCATGTCTGTAAGTATACTCATGTCATGCCATACCCATGGAGGCCAAAAGAGGACATCTGATCCCCAGAACTAGAGTTATAGACTGTTGTTAGCTGCTGTGTGGGTGCTATGAACTGAACCCAAGTCTTCTGCAAGAGCAGCTAGTGCTCTTAACCACTGAGCCATCTTTCCAGACTCTACCTCTGTTCCTTGAACAATGTCTGCTTATACCTACTCTATGTTATAAAGCAAGCGTGTTCCTTCACACATCCTGTCTTTAGGGCATGGCAGAAATCTGCTAGGCACAGGCACGGTATTCTGGCTCAGGCTATGCAGGTTCTGGGTAGAGTTGTGGTTTTTTTCTTGGACAGTAGGGGAATCACACAGAACCTTAGGGCAGAGGAGCTAGGGGCTGTTGTGAGGTAGATTCGGGAGATACTTGTTGGGAATGTGGCAACACTTAGGTGGTCCTTTGGGAGGCTTCGTCTTGCTTGCCAGGGGCTATTTAGAGTTCAGGGGCCTCAAGACCTGGAACAGCCTGACCTCCTGTGAAGATAAGCCTGACCTTCAGAAGGATCTTCCTTCTCTTCCCCGAGGGAAGCACGTGTGAAGACTGGAGCATCCCAGGATGCCCAGTGCTGACCCTGCTCTTGAGGCGGTGCTTAGAGAGTCTCTGGATCAGAGAGATGCATCCAGACGTATCTTTCAGATCAGGCATCAGGAGATGTGATGCCTACACTGCAGGTTATACATGGTTCAAAAGCATCTTCGGCTTTTGAGCTTTGACTGGACATGACTGGTGTGAGGTGACCAAGCCTACATCACAGTCACAGTGATTCCAGACCTTTCACTACCACTGTCCTCATGTCCTTTGTGATGGGGAATGCCCCCTTCCCTGACCCAGGCTTCCACTGGCTACTTTCTGCCACTAAATTAATGGTCTTTTTCTAGACCATCTAGAAGCCACTTTGATGGACGTGTTGTGTGCCCTCGTCTTTCCTCAGCATTGTTTTGTGTTCCCGTCAATAGCTTGTCCTGTTACAGGTGTAGTTGCCATGAGTCTGCTGGGGTTGCTTCACACTCTTCTCTTGAGGATGTCTGAGTTAGTTTTCATTGTGGACATTTCCAGATGAACTTGTATGCGGTCTCTGTGGACATTTACTCCCTTTGTAGTGCCAGAGGAGTGGAATTGCTGGGTCTGTGGAAGGCAGTGGTCCAGATGGTTTGCACAGTGGCCATCACCACCCTCCCACTGGCAGCGTTGATGAGCCCTGTGCCTCCTTCCTCTGACGAGGACACCACTGTTTGGTGTGGGTCCTCAGCAGCCACCCTGCTCTTCTTGGCTTCGTTTGAGTTTGCCTGAGGGTTCCTTGGTGTTGCTGTGTGCGTCTTGCAGGCGCGGGTCACACTGCTGGGCGGGTCCCTGGCTCTCCGCAGCTGCCCGGGAAGTGCAGGTGAGTCTGTAGGTCGGTGGGCCCGTGCCGGGCGCTGGCGGCTCTGTGGGTCGCTGCCAGCTGCTGGGCAGGTTCTGCGCCAAGCTGCCGGACGCTCCCTCTGTGCACGTGATCCGTTGGCCACCGGATCGTGAGGGGAGGTGCAGGAACGGCGAACGCAAGATCTTCGCGAGTGGTTGTTGACGGAAGGCTAGCCCCCTCCGGGGAGACTGAATCACAGGCTGGTAACACAGGATACAGCTCCAGACAAGTTCAGTGATACAGCTTCGCTTTATTGGGGTGAAACCAGAAGATTTATAGTGTGGAGGCAGTAGCAAAAGCCTCAGTTGATAGGTGCTCTGTAGGATGCTTTATTTACATATGGCGGTGGGCTTCTATGCTGTCAGACAGTGCCTGATTATCACATAGGAAAAACCTGGCAGTTTCTATGCCAGAGGTCATGTATCTGTGGCGGCCACTTCAAAGGTGAGTCAGGAAGAAAGTAGGAGGCGCCCTGCTGGAAAGGGGAGTCTCTGCATAAAAACGCTGAGCCCCTTGGGCTATCCGGACATGGAGAGACTGCGACCCAAACAGCAGGGGTCCCCAACACTTGGCACGTCCTCCCTGTTCTGCACTCCGGGTGTCCTCTGTGCCAGTCTGGCAGGTCTGTCTTTTGCCCATTTTTAGGTGAGTTCTGTGTTTGCTGGTTGTGGGAACTCTTTCTTGACATGCTCTAGACTGGCCTTTCAGATATGTCCCTAGAGAAATTGTGGTTCACCTTTGTCCTGACAGTGTCTTTCACAGGCAGACATTTGTAAGTTACTCAAAAATGTTAATCATTCAGAGTCCATTTATCTGTGTTTTATGGGTTCTGTTTGAGTGTCATTGAGGGTGTTTTTGCCTACATCACAGACACTTTGTCTTTCCTAAGCATTCTTACACTCTCAGCTCTCACATGGAAGCTAGACTTAGCATTCTGCGTGAGGAATGCTCAGGCCATTCTTAAATGTAGGTGCTCGTCACCGTTTGCTGGCAGGATTATGCTTTCTCTCCCGCAGAAAAAGGCTTGCTCTTTGGTCATTTTTGTGTTCGTAGTTATTTTGCAGCTTTGCAAAAGTGTTTCTGTTACAAAAGTGGGCTCTCTCTGGCTTTCTGCCTGGTTGACAGGTCGTGTGCGAATCGTGTGTCCCTAGGCTCTGGTGAGGACGCAACATCCAGTCCATTTGGTGAGGAGGACACCGAGGATGAAGAGCTGGAGGCTGCCGCCAGCCACATGAACAAGGACTTTTACCGAGAAATCCTGGGGGACAGTGGCGGCTTGGAGGCAGCAGAAGACCTTGAGGAGGGCAACAGGCCCCTGGCCCTAGAGTCCCTGCTTGGCCCCCTGCCCACAGCAGCCAGCCTGGGCATCTCCGACTCCATCCGCGAGTGCATCTCCTCCCCAAGTGGGGACCCTAGTGAGTGCTCCGGGACAGGAGGAGGTTTTCAGTCCAAATGGTCCTTGCCAAGGACTGGACTAAAAACGCCTTGTTCCAGAAGGGTGGGCTTGGGTGACATGGGTCATTGATCCCTGGGTGCTGTGGTTTAGTTTTTGTCATGATAAAATATCCTGATAAAAAGAAACTGGTAACTGAGGAGAGGTAGAGTCTTATTTGGCTTACAATTCTGGGTTCCAGTCAGGGAAGTCAGGGCAGGAACTCAAGCAGCTGGTCACATCACATCCGCAGTATCTATAGAGCAAAGAGAATAAATGCATCATTACTTGCCTCATCTAGCTTTCTCCTGTCTTATAGTTCAGGACCCCCTGCCTAGGGAGTAGTACCCCCCACGATAGGCTGTGTCTTCCTACAGGAATTAACAGTCACAACAGTTCCCCATATCTATGCGCACAGAGCAGCCTGACACAGACCATTTCTCAATTGAGACTCTTCCCAGGTGATTCTAAACTGTAGTATCTAAAACTAACCATCACACTGGGTAAGAGCTGGGTGACTGGGTGTGTGCCAGCACCCTCAGATGCCAGCAGTCTTGAGCCTTGTCACTGGCACAGGCTCCCCTCGGCTCCACTGCATTGGCCGTCGGCTTATGGCCTGGGTCTCTACCAAAGATTGAGAGGATGTCTGGCATGGCCTGGCGTCATGCAAGTGGGAGGGACCAGGTCATTCCTGGGAAAGCCTGGGTTGAGGTGCATCTCCATTGACAGTGTCACCTCATGAGCTTGCACATGGACAGTAGTGAGATGCTGTTGAACAGGGATCAGTTCTCTCTGCAGCCCCATAGCATCCCCACTGCTTCTTGCCCTTTCCCCTCTTTAAAGCGTGTGTGTGTGTGTGTGTGTGTGTGTGTGTGTGTGTGTCACCATCCCTGTAATCTGATGCTGCCTCTTGGCCAGGTGCAGACTTGACCTTTGCAAGAGGGAAGGGCTCTGAAAAGGATGGGGCCTATGAGAGGTGGCCTCTCAGTCACTGGAAAGATGCTTCTCATGTGGGCTGCGCACACAGGACAGCTGGGTGTCTGCTCTTGAGGAAGCAGGTGCTGCATAGTAGTGCAAAGGAAACGGCAGCCTTAGCACAGGGACCCCAGAGCAGGGAGAGCAAGGGGAGCAGAGCAGCTCAGAGGCTTCAGGGTGTCATCTGACCACTGAAGAATCACCTCAGGGCCTCAGCCTTGAGAGATGACATAGAGCACCTCAGAGCCTGGCTGTGTGGGCCAAGTGGCCGCCCCAAGTTGAGGGCATTGGGAGTTGGAATATCTGGCATCTAGGAGGGCAGGAATAGTGGTGGAAGATTCTGGAGACCTGGATTGCAGGACTCTCCCTCAGACTCACTCCAGGCCTCCTAGCCTGGTAATAGAGTACCAGCATGCCCAGACCAGGCCTCCCAGTGGCTCCTCACCTGGTTCTTGCCCTGGGCTTAAGTTCCGTGTTGAGGAGAAGAGAGACATCTCTATACCTGTTTTCTTTGATGATGGGCAAGTCTGAAGTTATGCTCTTCCCGAGGAGGCTCTTGTACCCCCTCTGCTCCAACTCTTGAGTCCCAAGTGCCCTGGGCAGTATCTGCTAGGGCTGCCTCTGTGACACTCACGACATTCTTCATTGTAGAAGACACTTCGGGGGATGGAGAGCTGGACCTCAGCGGCATCGATGACCTCGAGATCGACAGAGTGAGCCCTGGCTCCCCTTTTACCCATTGGTAGTTGGGTTTTTGTGGAGGCTGGGGATGGCCTCCTGGCTCCTGGGCCTGTTGGTTTCCTTTGGCCTCGCTGGGCCTTAGGACTTTCCCAGTCACGGCAAGAGGGTGGTCTCAGAACAGCATCTGTGCCCCAGGCCATGCTCCATAGGCTCCTTCCTCCCAATTCCATCCCAAGGCAGCCTCAGCCTTCACGTGCCCTTCTAGAACCTGAGCTGCCCCTGTCAGGACCTTGTTGGGAGAGCCCTGAGCTCTTCACTTGACCTTGGCACCCACTGCATCACAAGTACGTTGTACATCTCCAGTCTCCAAATCCCAGAGGTCCCAGGCTGCCAGGCTGCACACTGCTGCTCTGCCATTTATCTCGGAGATCCCCCCACCAGGGCCAAGGAGCCCTGAGTACTGCCTCATGGCTGCAGCGTGAGGTTGGCCAAGAAGGGCAAAGGAGTGCACAGGTTTCTGTGCTGAAAGGAGGCCTTCCCACATCCTTCTTGCAAGTTAAGCATATAAATGGGAAACTAGGTGCTGGAGAGATGGCTCAGCAGTTAAGAGTACTGGCTGCTCTTGTGGAGGACCCAGTTCAATTTCCAGCACCCACCTGGCAGCTAACAACCAAACCATCTATATACTCTAGTTCCAGGGGAATATAATGCCCTCTTCTGACCTTCTCAGAGGGCATTTCATGACATGGATGCACTTACATGCAGGCAATACACTCATACATATGAAATAAAAGTAATAAAATATATTTATAAATGGGAAGCTAGTCGCTGAAGGCCTTTCACTCTGTTTCCTGCAGTATATCCTGAATGAGTCAGAAGCCAGGGTGAAGGCTGAGCTGTGGATGCGGGAGAATGCAGAGTACCTGCGGGAGCAGAGGGGTAGGTGCCCACCCATTCATCCCCTGGGCCCTGGGGTATGACCCCCGCTTATGCCATCCGCTTTGTTCAACTTCAGAGAAAGAAGCAAGAATAGCAAAGGAGAAGGAGCTTGGCATCTACAAGGAGCACAAGGTAAGTGCCTGGTGGTCTGACCCCACCTAAGGGCTACCTGATAGGAGGACGGCGTTTCAGGAACACCCCTCCCCCACATTCCTCGCTGCTAGGTTGCCGCGTTGACTACATGTCCCACTATGGATGTTTGTGCTCCTTAGCTTTGGGTGAGGTACACAGCACAGGCCCAGAGCAGACTGAATGGAGACACAGGGCTGGACCAGAGGTCCCTGGGCTTGAGTTCCTTGTTGACACAAGCGCCCTCATCTTTGTGCCTGTTTTCTTTGATGATGGGCAAGTCTGACAGTAACACCCTGCCTTGCTAGTTGTCTTGGTGACTTGGCTCAACTGCTCCTTCTGGGGCTTCAGGCACCTTAAAAGGAATTGAACCTTTGAGGGACAAAGTGAGAGGAAGATATGAGTTGGACTCCTACTGACAAGGCAAAACTTCTGGGGCCCAGAGTGGAGGCCGAGAGAATGGGTAGCACCTGCCTCAAACGAGGACCAGGGGCATGGGCAGGGAACTTGGTCCAGAACTCCGTGCTACCAGGCAGCGTGTTCCATGTTCTATGGGGTACCTTCCTTCCGTCTCCATAAGAGGGCTTTGCCAGGCAGGTGGTTATACAGAAAGTGAGGTAGGAGAGGCCTGTGCTAGGAGTTGCCAGGGTGATCTAAGCCAGCTTGGACCTGCTGTTTCTGTGTCTGGAACTCCTCTAGGTGGACCATAGCCGGGGCTCAAGAGCAGATGGCAGGTGTCAAGCTAGCACTTGGCTAAAGGCATTGCTTTTGTGTTTCATTTAGCCCAAGAAGTCTTGTAAACGTCGGGAGCCAATCTTGGCCAGCACAGCCGGGGAAGCCATTGAGAAGATGCTGGAACAGAAGAAAATCTCCAGCAAGATCAACTACAGTGTGCTGCGGGACCTCAACAGCAAGGGTGGAGGCAGCCCGTTCCAGGAGGACACACGGCCCCCAGAGCGGGCCAGTGCCAAGAGGCTGTCACGGAGGAAAAGAGCAGCCAGCAGGAGTGGTACTGGCCCCGGGACCAGCGTGGGGAAGAGGTACTGTCCCATTGCCTGGCTGGAGAGGCGGCCAGCAGAGGACCATGCGTCAGATCTGGACTGTGGTGCTCCAGCAGGGCACCCAGGAGTCACACTTGTCCCACTGAATTCTGACAAGCCATCTTCCCCTTGCTTTGGGGCCTGAGTAGAGGGTCTTTGGCAGCAGCAGAACCTGCTCCATCTCCAAGAGGTGATGCACACTCAGTGGGGCTGGGCTGTCTCCAAGTCCTGCCACGCCCCTCTCCCTCTGTAGTCCTGAGGCTGTGCCATTGGCTGTGCTGAGAGGAAGGAAGCAGCTGCAGGCGACCCCGCTGATGAGGACAGGGAACCAGTCAAGAGCCACAGTGTGCTGGTCTCGCTGGACCAGCATGCTGGATCAGTGTTTCTCTGCAGCTCTGACAAGAGGGCCTGTTGGCTCAGATGCATGTGGCCATTTTTGTGCTATGACTTGTTCTTGGGTGATGAGGTCCCACATTAGTGTGTCCCTCTGGCCCTGGATCTAGGCCGGGTACCCTGTGTGGCACGCATCACCTGTCCCAAGCTTTCCTGTGAGAGGCTATCTGCTCATTCTCCATGCTTGGATTCACCATGGCTTGTCCAAGAAGGAAAGCTAGAAAGGCTTTTTATTCACTTGGGAACACACATCTTTTCTATTTTGCTATCGTGTTGCTTCCACTTTGCTGTTGGTGGGTTTTGGCTTTCTTGTTTAATAATATGAAACCAACACTCCAGGGGCTAAATCAGGAGGGTAGTGAATTTGAGGTCAGCCAGGGCTACGTAATGAGACTGGTCTCAAAAATAACCAAAAGCAGGCTGAAGAGATGGCTCAGCTAATAAGAGAGCTTGCTGTTCTCTCAGAGGACTTCACTCCTTTATCAGGCTCACAACTGCCTTTAGCTCTAGGGGATCCGGTGCTGTCTTCCAGCCTCTGGGTACCTGCACATATGTGCTATCCTCACATAGGCACCCATATATACACATAAATAAAATAAGTTTTTTTTGGTTTTTTTGAGACAGGGTCTCCCTGTAGCCCCAGCTGTCCTGGAACTCACTATGTAGACCAGGCTGGCCTGGAACTCACAGAGATCCGCCTGCCTCTGCCTCCCAAGTGCTGGGATTAAAGGCATGCACCACCATGCCCAGCACTTTATTTTTACTTTATGTGTATGAGTGTTACGCCTGCATGTATGTAAGTACAACCATGTTGTGCAGTGCCTGCAGAGGACAGACAAGGGCATTGGATCCCCTGGACCTGGAGTTACAGATGGCTGCTAGCCGCCATGTAGGTTCTGGGAATCAAACCTAGGTCCTTTTTAAGAGCAGCCAATGTTCTTAACCTCTGAGCCATATCTCAAGCCCCATTCTTTTTTGTTATCATTATTTTTATTTTATGTGTATGTGTGTATTGCCTGCATGTGTGTAAGTGCACCCATGTCTTGCAGTACTCATGGAGGACAGAAGAGGCCATCGGATCCCCTGGAACTGGAGTTACAGATATGGCAGTTGTTAGCTGCCATGTGGGTACTGGGATTCGAACCCTGGTCTTCTGCAAGAACAGCTAGTGTTCTTAACTGCTGAGCCATCTCTCCAGCTCCCCCATTCTTTTGTTTTTAATTTTTTTTTTATTTTATATGTATAAGTGTATTGCCTACATGTATGTAAGTGTACTTGTATTATGCAGTGTCTGCAGAGATCAAAAGAAGGCATTGGATTCCTTTGGAACTGGAGTTATAGGTAGTTGTCAGCCACCTTATGGGTGCTGGTAATTGAACCCGGGTCCTTTGCAAGAGCGGCTAGTGTTCTTAACTGCTAAGCCGTATCTCCAGCCCTGGCTAGGCCTCTTCCACTGTCACTGTGACCATCTTGTTCCGTAGGAGTGTTGTCACAGTTCTTATCCTGAACCCCCACAGTGGGTGGCACCGTAGCCTTCTTGTTTGGTAGAGGTGTCCCACAGTGGGTGGCACTGTGACCATCTTGTTTGGTAGAGGTGTTGTCACAGTCCTTATCCTGAACCCACACACAGTGGATGGCGCTGTGATCATAGAGTCTCCTCAAGTCCCAGCCCTGATGTGGCTGTCTCTATGGGGATCTTTCTGGGATGCCTTCCAACTACTTCTGTATACAGGAAGGTGTTTAACTTCCCTCCATCCATTGTGTTCCCAGAACCTGTAGGGGTCTCCTGTTGCTCATGGGTCTTCCCTTGGCCCCATGGAGCACCAGGGCGGCTTACCTATCACCTGCAAGTGCTGGCTCTGCTTTGTGCTGGGAGAGTTGGCAAGGCTGCTTTAGGCATGGCTGCTTTAGCTTTCTATGAGGGGAGCTGGGTTTTCTCAGTGCCCTTTTAGCCTCTCATGGGGTCAAGCTCTGTGTTTCAGATTACTGAGTGGAGAACTGGGGGTTTAAATTCCCATTGCATTCCTCCTTGCACGCATAGCAGACCAGGTAGGCCTGAGGTAAGGTCAGGGCAGATCCCAGGGCTTGCCTCTACTAACCCCCAACCTTGGTGTCCTCACTGCTGGTCACTGTGACCTGTAGCACCAGCCTTATCTGTTTAGCTTCACTGGGCAGGGGTACAGAGTCTGATGGTTCTGCACACACAGGGCCAAGCTGAAGCCTAACCATGTTGTTGTTAGTGCTGGGAGAGGCCTGTCCTAGTGTAATGATTCTGGTGTCCTTTGTGGCCCAATTGGCCAGCTAGTGGGAAGCCTGTTAGTGTCAGAGTTTGTGAATATGAGGTTATGAAGGCCTAAGGGCTGGGGGTACCCCCCACACCTGTATTCATGCTACCCTTACTGAGTATGGGCAACTCAGACAGTTCCAGCAGGAAAGGGAGAAAAGCCACAAGCTCCACGGTCACAGCTTGTTCTAACAGCTATGAGCCTGAGATACCCCCTTTTCAAGGGCAGACAGAAAGGCAGGTGAGTGTGGTGACACTCAGCATCTCCCTCTGGGAAGGTGTTACCGTGGTGGGTCCGGTGCCCTGCTCCCAGCTCTTTGCTCATTCAGAGGCTCCTGGCTACCCCCAGACTAGACTCAGGCTAGTTTCTGCACAGCAGTGGTGGTGCCTGAGCCCCACATACAGCCCCCACCTGTCCTCAGCTAACAGGAAGTGGCCTGTTGAGGGCTCAGCTATCATCCTCCATCATAGGGTGTTTATGAAAATGCACTGTAGCATTATAGTCAAGGCTGAGAAGCTGATGACTGGGACTAACAGGTTCCTTGAGCCTGTGTCTGGTGGGGACTAGCCCTACGACTGAGGCTATGATCTGAGGTAATACCATACTGAACTTATCCTCTAGGCATTCACAGACCCTTCCATGAGACCTGGCCAACTGGTCTTGGTCCACATGGGTCCCGGAGGATTCTGGCTCACACCTCTGAGCACTCAGAGCAGGCTGAGATGTTCTGTCCCTGTTTCTTGTTACAAAGTTCTCTTCCTGGCATCAGAGGTTACCTAGTATGTCATAGCTGGGCAGGATGTCAAAGACGTCTGTATTTGGAGTGCCTAGAGGATGGGAGGTAGGCCTGGTGTGAAGGGACTGCTGGTAAGAGTCATGGGGTAGTGCTGTGAGCCAGGTGGGGGTGGACTCAGGCTTGCCTACCTCCTTCCTCTTCCTCATCACTCTTTCTTCTCTTCCTCACCTACTGGAGACTACAGATTGACCAGTGGGAGGTGTTTATGGCATCTCCCACATGGTCACTGCTCATGGCCCCACACATCTGTCCAGAAGGGGCTGGAAAGACAGTCCAGAGCCTTGAACTTGGGGTGCCTACCACATGGCCAAGAAAGGAAGCAGCTGACCGCTTTTGCATTTTTGTATTGTGTGCATGTATCTTCCAACCAGGACAGAATGATGACAGGCATTGATTAGTGCAAGATAGCAGGGCAGATCAGGATGGATAGAGCTGGACTTTGTAGGGGCCAGCAGCAAGGGTGGTACATAGTAAAACTGAGGAACAGGTGTGGGTAGGATGAGAGACTTGAGAGAGACACCATCGTGTGTGTCAGCATGGACACAAACCCCATCAGGTAGAACTACATGCTGCTGGAGGCACATTCCACACCACTGCATCTGCAGCTACAGGATGGCTGGGACCACTGAGTTCTTCCTGGTGTGCCCTGAAGATGCCAAGCCCACTTTCTCTGCCCAGCATAGTAGGGTTCTGGTAGAGTTGGTGAGAGCTGTATGTCTCTGAGAGAATGTGCCTGTGGAGTGGCAGGTTTGGTTTCTGATGTACAGCTGGACCAGACATGAGACCTTGCACCTGCCTGGACAGGGCCTTGGTTCTGTCAGTCAGTGGTAGTCAGCAGCCAAGGCTGGACTGAGGCCATGAAACCATGAGGCCACTCCTATGCTCTCTTTCAGGTTGAGGCCTCTGGTATCTGCGCAGCCGGCTAAGAAGGCAGCGGTAGAAGAGGTACGTTTTCCTGCACAACTGGGGTGCAGGGCCTCAGGAACACAGCAAGTTGCCATCAGGCTTGGCAGGGAGAAGCTCAGCTGGCTGCTGCATGACTGCTGGCCTGGTACCAGCAGAGAATCCTCAAGTTCAGGGTGTGAGGGCTCCTGGGTCACAGAAGTGACAAGGTGGCAGGTGGTAAGGGTCTAGGTATGTGCCTGCTGCTCAGGGGCTTAGAGTGAGCCAGCCCCACTTTGGACTGGTGTGGGCAGAGGCCAGGTTGCATACTTTGGGATCCTCCCTCTGGTGATAGCAGCCTTGAGGGAGGGAAGACTGGACCTGTACAGCCCCAGGACACCAGAAGCAGCCAGTGGGTACCAAGGGGCAGGCTGACCCTCTGACCAGGTCAGGTGTCAGGCAGGAGCTCTGTAAGGCCTGTCCAGGGCCAGCTTGTAGGAGCCCAAAGTTCCCTTGCCATCAGGAGGGCATGTGCACTCCTGCTCTTATCCCAGAGGCTGCCCTCTCCTTCCAGGCCTTGCTTTCCAGCTCCCCTGCCCTGGGAGCTGAGCCCGTCAAGCCATCGGCAGTCTTGGTAGAAAGTGGCCCTGTGTCATACCACGCTGACGAGGACGCGGATGAGGAGGATGCTGAGGAGGATGATGGGGAGCCCTGCGTCAGTGCCCTGCAGATGATGGGCGGCAATGGTGGGTGGGGCCTACGTGGTTGTGGCCCCATACAGGAACTTGGATTGGGCCTCCAGAGAGAGAAAGCATAAACTAACCCCCTCCATGATCTCTGAATACAAGCCTGTCAGCTCCAAACTAGATTTCTCTGCAAAGTAGAGATCTGAGTGAGGACACTATAAAATGGCCACGTTGAGCCCAAGGCTCTTCAGTATGTTAGAGCTGGGCAGGGGCCAGAAGGCCAGCTCCACAGGAACAGTGAGCAGCTGCTGTGAGGTCATGAGCTTGTTGAGAGTCAGCAGGAAGATGGCTGGCCTGTCAGTGGGGAGCCTCAGGTTGACCACACTGCTCACAGTGCCAGCCCCCCGGCCCCACCCATAGAGTATATGTCAGTCCACCAGCCCCAAAGACACGTAGAGATAGACAAGTGGTGGGACCTGTGAGATGAGGCAGTAGGCTTGATGTGGGAGGGAGTAGCCCAGGGTATGAGGGTGGCTCTCTGAGGCAGCAGAGAGGTGCTTAGACTTCTACCAATATCCTCTGTTTGCAGATTATGGCTGTGATGGTGATGAGGATGATGGCTACTGAGTGGAACTCAAGCAGACAATATCCTGGTGTTGGACTCCAAGTGTACCTGTGTCATGGGGGTCACATGGGCCCTGGGGCCGTGGGTCACAGACATGAGTTCTGACACTGGGGACCAGGCAAGCACAGCCCTGCTTGCTTTGAAATTCTCATCCCATGGCCACATTGTGGCCCTATGGTACTTACTATTGGGAATCATGTTTTGAGCAATGTAAGGAATATTTTTACCCAGCAAGGGAAACCATCTGTCTGTTATATGTAATGAAATGTGATCAGGGAATAACCAAGGGCTGAGTCCCACAGCATGACCTAGTCTACCAGTCATTGAGCCACCCAAGAATTCTTGTTTTTTTCTTTTGTGAGAGGGTCTCCCTGTAGCCCCAGCTGGCCTGGAACTTGTTAAGTAGACCAGGCTGGCCTGGATCTCACAGGTATCTACCTGCCCCTGCCTACCAACTGCTAGAATTAAAGGCATGCACCACCATGCCGAGAACCCAAGAATTCAAAAAGGCAGGCATTGTCGTGTTCTGTCATAAGGAAGCACAGGGGGCCTCACCACTCAAGAAAACAGAGGACTAGGTTCCCAGCTCCACACTCCAGAACTGCTCTTAACCTGCTGCCCTAGTGTTCTCTGCCCCACTCTCCTGTGGTCCTGCTGGAGCTCAGAATCCCAGGAGGGAAAGGCTTTGGGCAGTGGACAAGTGATAACTGCTGCCCTGACACTAGGCAGCTGTAGTCTGGAGCCCCTGCCTTTAACTGCAGCCCCAGCTTTCTGCTGAGACTGGTAGGAGCTCCCTACCACCTCCAGCACTTGTTCACTGTCTTAAACCACCAAGGGCACGAGTTCCTGCTCAGAACTCTCCTGTTCAGAACTCAGGAGGTGTGCACCCAGGAGCCCACGAAGCTGCCCGGTTGCAGTCAAGTTCATCAGCCGTGCTCAGGAATTGGAGACTAGACAACCTTGTGTGTCTGCAGGTCCTTGGTTGATGCCTCAGCACAGTCTGCAAAGAGTTTGGGGTTCTGGCCCTGCCACACGGAGTGAACCTCAAGAACCTCACCCCTCCTGTCTAACCTGGGGCTGGCTCAGTGCTCACGGACAGAGGGGTAGTCGGGAAGTCCCCAAGCTGCCACCTAGAACTCTTCATGTGCAGGCCCAGGGGCTATTTCTGTACTCTTACCTCAGGCCCCCCTTTCCTAGATGCAGCCCAGGCTCATGAACCTCCACTACCTGGGCTGAGGCAGATCTGACTATCTTAGACCAAGAGCGGGGGCCAGGCCTGAGAAGATGGTGTAAGGAGGGGTGGGAGGTGAGCTTTGCTGCAGATGGAACCAGACAGGTAGGATGGGCATGGAATGGTTCTGATGAAAACTTGGATTCTGTATGTGAGTGTGTAAACCACAATCGGGACCACCATAGTGCAGGGGCCAGCATCACTGGAATGGGAACAGGGCTATGGTGGGAGAGGCCTGGCACCAGGCCAGAGGACTCAGGATGTTCATATGTGGCAGGCCTTGCCTGTGGGATAGGGAGGATGTGAGAATGGGAGGTGAGAATTGGGGAAGGGGAACTGTTGGCACTGGGACGTGAGCAGGGGCCAGCCTGGGGATAGCAGGTGATAGGGGCTGTTCTGTATGGTGTTCTGAAGTTACTGATCCCCACAGGATCACAGGCAGGGATGAGGGACACTGGTGGGTGAGGAGTGTTCCTAGAATGTGGGTGAGTAGCATGTAGCGGGAGGGTCTTGGAATGGTGGGGACCCAGGTGCTGAGGACTAAGGCTACAGTAAGGGGCAGCCATGCAGTGGGCAGGGGTGCCTTTGGGCTAGACCAGAGCCACCTCCAGCATCTATGTGGGCCCCAAGGGGCCATTTGGGTCTGTATACTCCCATCCCACAGGCACAGTGGACACCATGGGAGCTGAATTCTGAAGTAAAAGCTAGACACTGAGCAGACTGAGCCCTCAAGAGGATTGGGCCTGTAGGCACACCACCAGTTACCTGCATGGTTGAAGTCCATGGCCACAAGGGGGTAGAGCTGGCTCTGGGTCTTACCCTCTGGTGGCAGCATGTGGCACTGCCTCATGAAGGAGTGGAGGCCTTGACCTTGCTGGACATGGACTCCCAGTAGTCAAGGCGAGACTTCAGGTGTGTCACAAACCTGGTCCCATCACTGACCTCCCCACTCTATAGCTTGACCAGTAGGGGGTGCCCCAGGACCAGTTTGTGCTTACTGGGAGGACTGGCAGGATGCAGGACCGGCACACAGCTCCTGGAATGGCACACCTCAAAGGCTTCTTCAGCCCTGAGGCACCTGCTGGACCTCCAGGACCCTTTCCAATCCCTGACCTGTCCCAGTCATAGGACCCAGCCACCCTGAAAAAGTGCCCTTACCTCTTAGGGGACACTGAGGGATCGATTAGTCAGCTCTAGGTAGAGGAGTGGAAGTCTCCAGGCCATGGGGGCTAAGCGGGTTGGGGTAGCTAGCCTGTGAGTGGTAAGCAGGTGGGGGTTCTTTAGCTTGGGGGGGGGGCTATGCAGGTAAGATCTCCAGTCTATATAGGCTGAGTAGGTGGGGGTTTCCAAAGGGCTCTTGGGCAGGAGGCCCAGCCCACTACATATTAGGTAAGCTCTAGTCGGGTGGGCCTTTGTTTCCTTGATCAGCATCAGTATCTGCATCCTGAGCTACGTGCCTGGAGGGCTAGCCAGTCCCTGGAGGGCCTGGGCTAAGGCAGGCTGGCACAGGGTGGGGACAACGGTCAGGCTCCAAGGCTGCAGTTGTCGCCTGAGGCCTGCCTAGGCCATCAAAGGGGCCATGGGCAGTGGTAATGGGCAAGCTCCTTAGGTTTTTCTGCCCAGAGAGGAACCTAGCTCCAGAAGCCATTGTCCCCAAACAATGGACCTGGTTTAGACTTGTGAGGGCAGTGGCCCCAAGCTGATGGGACCCAACCCATGTCAATCATCACCCTCTAGTCGTCAACCTGATCCTGGCTCTAGCCTGTCCCTTGTACTCATTCTGCCATGCCGTTGGTTACTGCCAACCTAGCTGACTAGGCCAGAGCCAGGGAGAAGCCATGACCCACTGTATAGTGGGCATTCCCAAAGGTAACACAAAGGTGGGGGGGTGTCACTGGTTTCTGGACAGCAAATATGAGCTCCCAGTCCAGTCCTGCTGTTCAGGTGGAGGCTGACAGGTCCAGGAGGCCTAGCTGGGACTGACGGAGAAAGCCATGTAGGTCTAGTCAAGCCTGATGGGCCGAAGGGAGCACTCATTTGGCAGTGTGATGTAACTGCTTCCCCCTCATGAGAAAGTTGTGAATAACTTGCAAGTTGCCACCATGGTTTCAGCCTCCTGTCCAGTGGGGCTGGACTGACCCCTGCAGAGATGTTTTGGGATAGGGGCAAAGGCCGGACTGGTGGATGAAGGTGCGGATTGTGAGCAGGATCCACATGCTTTTTCAAGAGATGTGGCATAAGCTCACAGAGTGGCTTCTGTAGCCCTTTAAGCACTCATCTACAAGGCACTTGCTTGGCCCGCGTGAAGGGCTGGTGTACTACCTCCCAATTCATGAAAAAAGGTGCTACACCACACACAGGTGAGTGTGTTCCATGGCGGAGCTAGTGGTACACTCCAGCTGCAGATGGGAAGCGGGCACAGCAGACGGTTCAGTTGGGTCTCCCATTTCAGCCCACAGACCTATCCTGATGACAGTCTGCCCTGTGCCCATCACAGTTCTGTGCTCTGTTGGGAGCCTGGGATGGGTTACCAGGTCACCTGAGGCCCCAGTACCTCCCAAGTTCCCGTCTCTTAAAAGCCCTTTTCCAGAACATTTCCTCCCAATCACAAAGAATGGGAAAGGCATTTCTGTCTTTCATGGGTTATTCAGTATAGGCACTGACAAATCCTGAGGTTTGGCAGGACAGCAGGGGGACACCAGCATTTGACTCACATACCTGATGTGGAAGATGAATCCAGAGGTAGGGTGGGGTGAGCAGACCCTGCCTACAAAGGAAAAGTAGGGCCGTGCTAGGCAGCCAGGCAAGATCCCGGCAGAGCAACATGCTTTGGTGTCTCTGTTCCAAAATCCCCTGGCAATGGCTGGGAAGGAGAGCTGGACCAGGGTCCTGCTGACAGTTCAGTAACGCCTAACCCTAACCCTAAGGCCCATGGAGTGCAGGCACCCTGGATGGGGAGGGACCCAGAGAGCCCTGCTGAGGCCCTAGGGTGGCAGATGTGTGGGGTTATATTAGGACAGCTTTCCAGATTCCAGGTCAAAATGGGGCACAAAAATTTCAGGCATACAGAAGAGACGTCCCCACATACCTGGGACCCACATGATAACACGTGAGGGCAACAGTGATTGTAGGTTATGGGGAGAGGTGGGCGGGACCCTGTGACAAAGCCACATGGGCCACTTGGGTAGGAAATGATAAAATCCCCAGAGATTGGGTGTCCTGCTTTTTACAGAGTGGAGCAGCCCAGCAGGGGCAAATGGCAAGGCCCAGAGGCAGAGGTGTAATCTGCCCTGAGGCCTGATGGCTGGGCACAAGTGCTGTGAGGGTAAGTAGGAGAGCTGGGGCCAGGGCATCCCCATGCTGGGCTCTGGGTGAGTCATCACTGACCCAGTGTTCAGGCGCCAAGGGGGCCTAGGCCACTTAATATAGCAGGAAGCCATGAGGGCTGATAAAGAGCGGAGGTTGGAAGCCAAGGGCTTCCCACTTCCTGCAGCCTGAGTGATGGGGTCAGGCACCCAGTAGGTATCTGCTTTTGTAGGACCATGTGTCCACAGCCTGGTAGGTCTGGCTCACAGAACAGGTTTGCCCTGTGATCTGTCTAGTTGCACCCTTGGATGATGGGGCAAGAAATGACCCAATGGCTGCAAGGCTGTCTGGTAACTGCCAGGAGGAAGGGTTTCTGCTCCAGGGCAGTGCCAGAGCAGGGACACAGTCCTAGTCAAGGAGGCAGATGAGAGTGTGGTGAGCTTATCCATCTGGCCAGACTGCATTTGGGATAGACAAATACCTAGGAGATGGGGTGCTCCCAGTTGCAGTAGTTACCCAGTCCTTGGTGTGAGTTCAGATGAGGCCTGCTAAAAGGCCAGCAGCCCTGTGGTGGCCTGTCAGTGCTTTCCAGCGAGTACAGCCCTTCTAGACCTCAGCACTCAGCCATGCTGTGACCATAGCCGATAGCTACAGGACTGTCTACCCCCACCCCTGTATCACCAGGGCCATAATCTCAGCACTACCAAGCACCACTGTCTGCAGTCACCCTACACAACTCCTGGGCCCTGGCAACTGGTCACTACATGGGCATGCCACCTGCCCGGGCTGGCCTCACCTGGAGGCCATCTTAACCAGCATCATGGCTTCACGTAATCAGGAAGTAGTGCACGTAGGCTGTAGCTGCCTCATTAAGCTCAAGGCCTTCCAGCACCCTTGTGCCCCACTGTGTGCTACCCCCCCAGCACCCAAAACACCTGGCTCATCCTTGACCCTAGTCTCTACATTACAGATGCTGAGTCTTTTCTCTGTCCCCTCCTCCAAGAAACCTTCCTTGCTCCCCTCCACCATGGCTGGATTAGAACCCTTTTCTAGACCCCTGCTGCCTCCAGGGTCCCTCAGTCCCTGCCACCACATCCTGTCTGCCCTTGTTGGGGGAGGCTGCCAGCAGGTTCAGGCTTGTGGAGTGGGGGCTACTTGCTGGTTGTGGATGAAGCAGGAAGTGCTGTGGGCTAGGCAATGCCAAGGAAGCCCCTTCCCTACCCCATCTGCCTGGGGCCCCCTGCCAAGACTGGAAATGAGCGGGGCCCCTTCATTCTGCCCAGGAATATAGGTCTGTCCCAGTTTTCCCAGACAGCCAGTCTTTGTCCTGGATCATGTCAACTTGTGTCTCTCCCCCAATGGCTTCCTCATTCTGAGGCAGTGAAGCTCTTCCCCACCACCGCAGCAGATGCCTGCCACGTGTGGTAATCACAGCTCTGCAGGCTCACCTGGCACCTCCCCAGGTTAGGGTGAGGACCTACTGCTCCTGGGCCTGGAGAGAGGCAGTCACAACTCTTCCTCTCTGGAGTCGTCCAGTGCGGGCTGCCTAGGGCCTCTGGAGCAGGAGGTCCAAGGAGGAGAGTGTTCCAGAAATATGGTCCTAGTGGGCTCCCAGCGTCGTGTCTCAGGGAGCAAGAATCTGACCTGGCTTGGCTTCTGACCACCTTGCCCTTACGTGAAGGGGCACGAGGTGGCATGGAAAAGGGGGTGTGAAGTGTGGGGCACACGTTGTTCCAGCATGCCTCTGCTGTACGCGGCAGCGATGGGCCAGGCTGCGGGAGCCGGGAGCCTCTAGCATCCTGGCAGAAAACCAGGGGATGCTGCGGGCCACGCAAGCTGCCCTTCCACCCAAAACACGGGGAGGGAAGCGCACCACGCCGCTGACGTTCCCCAGCACGAAGACGGAAGGCATCTGAGGCTTTGTGGGAGAAATAACCGAACTTCGTCACGAGCTCCAAAGAGCTGCCCAGGGGTCAGCGGTCCCGCAGCTCGCGGCCCCAGGGGCGGGGCGGGGCGGGGCAACTCCGCGTCCGCCCCCCTCGGGGCTGGTCCGCAGCGGCAGCGCCGACCCCCATTGGTCCCCAGCCGGCAGTGGGGCGCCGCCGCCCCGGCCCGCCTCGGGTGCCTCGCACCGCCCGCAGGGCTCGGGAGGGCCGGGTCCCGCGCGCAGCGTCTTATCAGCGCGGGCAGCTGGCGGCCTGTCCCCTCGGCGAGCACCCCGGCCCAATTCAATGGCCATTGTCCGCCGGCCCCTTTGTTCAGGAGGTGGCCACTTCCTGCAGGGCCGAGCAGGGGCGGGCGGCAGGAAACCCGGACGCGGAGGCCGGCCGGTCCGGGGTCCTGTCCAGGGGGCTCGGCTCCGGCCTCGGCCTGTTGGGTGGGTGGGGGAGCCGGATCGTCTCCTCCTGGAGAAGGGGGCTGGGTTCTTGACATCAGGTTCTGTAGACTTGGGGAAGGGGCCGACGAAGGTCCTCCCAGGGCTGCTGGTTCCCATTGACCCCTGTCGCGGGGTCACCGGTTCTGAGAAGTTAAGAACTTGAGTGTCCGGCCGTGGAAAGTCCACTCCCACTGCCCCTTCTGTTGGAGGACTCAATGGGACTCCACTGGGAGCGGGACTGTGGCGCGGGCTGTGGCGCGAGGCCTCCTGTCCCTCCCCTGGGCTTTGTGGGGATCCTCGGCCTGGTTGTGGTCCTGCCTGCCAGGGCTACCGTCACCCCCGGAGAGCCCAGACCTGGCTCATGGGTCAGCCCCTGTGGAAGAGGGGAGTCTGCCCTCTGGCCCACAGTCCACTAGGTCCTCACCCTGCTACCCATGGCCACCTAGCATGGGGCAGGACATTTCTTGCCCACCCCTCTAACCATTACTCTTCCCTGCTTGCCCAGCCTAGCCTCAGTCCAACTCAGCCAGAAAACAGGACCCCACACTGGTATTGGGAGTTTCATATAAAGAGTCAAAGGGCTAGGGCTAGTGGGTAGAGCTGCCCAACAGCCCAGAAGGCCAAAGCACTTGTGCCAATCATGTTTTCTGCTAGGAGCAGATGGCAAGGAGGCTGGGTCATGATAATGGTAGACTTCCCTGAGCTAAAAGGAACCTTCCCCCCACACACCCCCCAGGGGGCAGGGTGGGAACTGCCAGCACAGAATCCCTGGAGCTCGAAGGCTCGCCTAATGGCCATCCAGCCCCTCCTTACCTCTGTATGTTCTTCCCAACTCTGAGCCTCAGCCATGATGTGGGATTTGTGCTAATGAAAGGAGGCCTGGAAGTACCCCACAGAACAGAACCTGAGGCCTCTTCACAAACAGCAGTGTTCTCAAAGGCCTGGGTTCTTCTAGGGATGGAAGCCCTACCATGCTGGTGTCTGTGAACAGGATGGGGAGGGGGGGCAGTCAAGGCAGGGAGGAGGCGCTAGGCCTGAATTTGACCCTTCTGTGTTCCTTCAGGTTGTCTGACAAGTCAAGTCAGGGTTCACTGTGTAAGAGAGGTGAGAAGAACTCTGCCTGAGCCAGGGACCCTGGAAATGGATTACAGGAAGGGGGGCAGCTAGCCAGAGGGGAGGCCGTGGGAGATAGGGACCAGAGCCAGCCCAGAGGAGGCTGGTCACACCATTTCTGAGAATGGTGGTACCCCTAGAAGGGCAAGAAGTAACAGAGAGAGGGGTGGGTGGGATCCCAGAGGACCTGGGAGGTGGGTGGTCAGGCAGGACTGGCCTGAGACTGAGGTTGGTGGTAGTGGGCTGGAGGCAGGTAGCATGAGCCCTTCAACCCCCTGTAGACTACACCACAGTCAAAACAGCCGGGAACAGCAGCCTGATGGGCTAAGGACGGAGCCAGAGCCGGCAGTCTTCTTAAACACACACCGTGTGCTGCCTGTGTGCCACCTGTGTGCCTCTGTAAAGGCTGGGAAAAAAAACGGACATAACATGCACTCTGTTCTCATGGCCCTGGTCTGAAAAGACTTCCCCATCTGCCCCAAGTTGGAGGTCAGCTGTCAGCTCTCCATAGGCTATGCTCTGTTCCAGAAGACCACTGGGCTAGAGTGACCACTTGGGTCTCTTAGGGTTACATGCCATTCAGAGCAGATGGACCCCTTACAGGGGTTCTCATGGACCTCGTCACTGCTCAGCCTTCCCACGCAGGATGCCCCCTCTCCATTCCATGCCCCTTCCTCTGTTCTCTGTCCTGTATTCATGGCCAGTCCTCACCATAGGGCCCTGGTTGTCCAAAGAACAATCCCTTCTCAACCAGGGACCAGTGATTTCTCTCCCTAGACCTAGAGCCTTTGTCCTTGGACAATCTCTCCCACTGGCTCCCCCCAGGTTTTGGCACTTGGATCCAGTCCTTCTCCAGGAAGGCCCTATGGCACCTGCTAGCCAAGTGATGCCTAGGTGCTGGGGTGGCAGCCAAAGCCCAGGAGGGCAGGGGCTGCAGGGAAAGATGGAGCCTTGATCTGTTGAGGCCAGAGGTGGGGACAGGCTCTAGGTCCATCTCTTTGTGGGCGGTCTCTGCATGAGTCACCCCTTCAGGCCCAGGCACAAATGCAGGAAACTGCCATTCTGTGGAACTGTTTTCTCTCACAGGGAAAGCCAGTCACACGCAGGCATTGTTCACAGTCAATGCTTTCCGGGTGGGCTCCTGCAGTAACCAGCAGGCCAGGGCTCTGGGCTGAGCTGCTTCCCCTCGAGACCCAGGGGCGCCTGGAGGTTAAGAATGTAGGGCCCTGATCCAGCCACCAGTCTGAGGTGACAGCTGCACGTCCATAGGGAGGGTGCCCTGGATAGGTGAGGGCTAGACCCTGGGTCCTAGCTGGGGCCCAGGTCTTGCTTCCCCCACACAGGGCTTTGGCTCAGGAATGAGGAGGAAGTGGGGGATGTCCACTGTTCCTTATACCATGCAGCCTGCCCAGCAAGGCTTGCAGACCCCAGCATTCAGCTCACTTTTGCTCTGGACCTGCACAGGCCATGTGACAAGGCGTTACTCTATCTTGACTGGGAGATGGGGCTGGTCTCACGGGTGGCCAGGGTGGTCCATCTGGCTCTCAGGTGCTCACCTGTGACTGAGGATTACATTTGCTGTCATGCTGCAGAGGACTCACAGAAGGATGAGGGCACTGGCGCCCCCTGCCCACATCCTTAGGACAGTGCAGGGTAGACGTAACCAGCAGGCAAGGCGGGCGGGCTCCTTGCTCCAGCACCTCTCCCCTAGCTGAAGAATGCTCCAGAGAGGCCTGGGCATCTGGCAGGTTTGGAGAGGAGCCTCCTTTCTACCTTTGACCACCTCCTTTCTGAACCCTGCCCTCCAAGCTTCATTTGAAGCCCAGATCCTGGCTACCTTGTGCTCTAATCCCTTCTCTACAAAACCCCAGCCACTCCAGCCTACATGAGGTTTCTCTTGAGCTGACCTGGGAGAGTCTCAGGCAGCCTCAGTCACCCATGGGTCAAAGGTGTTACTGGCATACCCAGAGATCATGTGCATACAGACCCACAGACTCAGCCTAACCAGTATGGGCCTGCACGTGAGCACACATGTACTTTTAGACACCCCCCACCCCCCACCCCCGTCTAGATGCCTCAGGGAAGATCCGACATGGGAGGTGGCCCTGAGGGATAAGAGCTAGGCTGTCTCCCTAAGAGAGCCTCTCAGAACACACTGGAAGGAGCAAGCACAGCCATGGTGCCCCAAAGATATGACAGAGAGGCCTGGGCCACGTTTGGCCTCCAGAGGGGATGGACGAGGGGATGCAGGCAAAGGGTACCCCCTTTCTTCTCTGACACAAAGTCCACCCACCACACACATACCCACTGACTCTTCACATCCCCACAATGTTTTAATGGTAGTAAAATACATTAAAACAAAAACTTACCATCTTAAGCATTTTATTTTTTTATTTTTAAAAAATATTTTATGGGGGCTGGAGAGATGGCTCAACTGTTAAGAACACTGGTTGTTCTTACAGAAGTCCCGGGTTTGAATCCCAGCACCCACATGGCAGCTAACAACTGTCCGTAACTCCAGTTCCAGGGGATCTGCCGGCAGCCTCTTCTGACTTCTGCAGCATTGTACGACATGGGTGCACTTAGCCTACATGCAGGCAATACACACATACACATAAAAATAAATAAAAATGAAAAAAAATTTTATTTATAGCCGGGCATGGTGGCACACGCCTTTAATCCCAGCACTCGGGAGGCAGAGGCAGGAGGATCATTGTGAGTTCAAGGCCAGCCTGGTCTACGTAGTAAGTTCAGGTCAGCTGGGGCTACAGGGAGACCCTGTCTCAAAAAGACAAAAAAAATTATTATTTTTATGTGTATTGCCTGCATGTAGGTAAGTACACCTGTGCCGTGCAATGCCCTCGGAGGGCAGAAGAGGCTGTTGGATCCCCTGGAACTGGAGTTATGGACAGTTGTTAGCTGCCATGGGGGTGCTGAGATTTGAACTCGGGTCTTCTGCAAGAACAACCAGTATTCTTAACCACTGAGCCATCTCTCCAGCCCCATTTTAAAAGGAATTCCTTAATTGAAAAAGTAGCACAAACTATGGCAGAATTCAAAGCAGTGCTCATGGCATGAGGGAAAACTGCAGCTCGCCTGTTGACCTGTTGACAGTTCTGAGTGGCACCCTCCTGTTACCTCAGTATTTGAACTTGGAAGGCTTAGTCAGGACTGCTGAAAGTTCAAGGCCAGGCTGAGACTATTTAAAAAAAAAAAAAAAAAAAGAGCAAACCCAGCGTTCAGCACTGCGACCATGTTCTGTTTGTCTGAAGACAGGGTCTCGTGCTGGAGTCCTGAGCCTTGACTTTCTTTCCCTCTTGCCTTCACCTCTCAAGTGCTGGGATTATGGGCTCCACTGTATCCACCTTTAACTGTGCAGTTCAGTGGCATTGAGCCCACCTATCACTTCATTCACATCATCCAAGCTGAAACCTTGTCCCCACTCAATCACACTCCAGCCCCAGCCCAGTCTACGTCTTCCTCCTACGATCTGATGACCCAGGGTCTGAATGGAAGACGGGAGTTCTGACTGAGGCAGCAGGACAGCCTCAGTGTTGATCCTCTGTAGAGTGTCCGCTGCAGGACAGGATACTTCTGTCTATTCACTTGTGCATGGTCACCTCAGAGTTTTGGAACACAAAACCTTTACATTTTCAGGCTGGAGAGATAAGCTCAGCACTTAAGAGCACTGACTGCTCTTGCAGAGGACCCAAGTTCAATTCCCAGCAGCAACATGGAGTTAACAACCATCTATAACTCCAGTTCTGGGGGATCCGACATCCTCTTCTGACCTCTGTGGGCACTGCACAACATGGGTGCACTCACATACATGCAGGCAAAATACACTCATACAAATAAAATAAAATATTTAAAATAAGTTTTTCGTTTTCATTAAATCCAATCTATATTTTTCCTTTGGTTGCCACTGACAAATTGAATGTCATGAGTTTCTGTCCTGTTTTCTTCTAAGGGACTAAACATTGGCTCCTAGGTCAAGCCTCTGACTCCTTTGAGTTAATTTTGTTTGGGGTCTGGCAGGGTGCCAGTTTAATTCTTTTGTTGTAGACACCCACTGTCCCTAGAAATACCCCGTAGTAAGAGGAGACCAAAGGCCTGGCCTCCACCCCACAGTAAAACACCACACCTGCCCTTGCTCAGGTGCATGGGCCAGAAGACCTAGACAACACCCCAGCTCTCTGTGGCCTTCATGCTTAACCCTAAAGAATCCTGCAGTTGCTCTTCAGAGTCCCTGGCAGAGCAAGGGGCACACCCCAGAGGGCCTCTGCTCAGGGAGCCTGAGGCCATTCCTCCTCTTGAAATCTGAGGGGCTGGAACAATAGCTCTGTGGGTAGAGTGCTTGCTACACAAGTACAGAACCTGAGTTCAGGTCCTGACCGTATAAAAGTCACTGTAATCCCAACTCTTGTGGGGTGGGGAGACAGGACAAATAGGGAAAACAGTAACAGAGATACAAAGCTGGAGGCATCTGTACCCACACCCACGGTGCACATACACCACACACACAAATTTTAAGGAGGCTGGAGAGATGGTTAGTGGTTAAGAGTACTTGCAGCTCTTTAAGAGGATCTATGTTTGGCTCCCAGCACCCACACGGTGGCTAACAACCGGCTATAACTCCATTTCCAGGGGGTTCAATGCCCTCTTCTGGCCACCAGGCACCCATATGGTGCATATACATACATGCAGGCAAAATTCTTGCACATGAAATAAAAATAAATTTATTTTGTCTTTTTGAGACAGGGTCTCCCTGTAGCCCCAGACGTCCTGGAACTCGCTATGTAAACCAGGCTGGCCTTGAACTCACAGAGATCTGCCTGCCTCTGCCTCCTGAGTGCTGGGATTAAAGGCATGTGCTACCATGCCAGGCCAAAAATAAGTAAAATCTTTTAAAAAATTAGTTTAAAATTATTAGTGTGATCTCCACCCCCCCATGTCTGTGTGTGTGTGTGTGTGTGTGTGTGAGTGTGACCATGCCACAGTGTACCTGTGGCGGTCAGGACAACTTTTGTGGAGTCAGTTCTCTTCTTCCCCTTTATGTGGGTTCCAGGAATTGAACCCAGACCCTCAGGATGGCATTGTCAGGTGGTTAGTGCCTTTACCTGCTGAGCCATCTCGTCCCAAATTTTAAAAACTATATTTTTATTTTATGTGTATGAATGCTTTACCTGAATGCCCATGGAGGCCAGACAAGGGCACTGGATCTTCTGGAACTGGAGTTACAGACAGTTAGCCATCAATCATGTGGGTGCTGGGAACCAAACCTGGGTCCTCTGCAAGAGCAGCCAGTGCTCTTAACCACTAAGCCATCACTCCACAAAATTTCTTTTTTGAGACAGGATCTCCCTGCAGCCCCAGTAGCCTGGGACTCACTATGTAGGCTAGGCTGGCTCCATTTCACAGAGATCTGCCTGCCTCTTAGGTGCTGGGATTAAGGGTATGGGCCACCACACCTGATTTAAAAGTTTTTTAACAATTAAAAAAAAATCTGTTCTAAGCCCGGTGTGGTGGGCCACGTCTACCAAGTCTCAGTACGCGGGAGGGTAAGTACAGCAGAGTGATGCATAAAGAATTCCAGGCCAGCCTGGGCTACTTAGCAAGGCCCTCAAAAAGGCTGAGAAGAGTCAGGGATTGGGGGAATCTGTTCTGGAAAACTACGAACACAAAAAGGTAGGCAGGCAGGTAGAGAACGTCACCAGCCTGGGCTCCATCCACTCTGTCCAGTGCTGCACCTCTTCCAATCCCGGGCATCACCTTGACCTCACTCACATCTCCAGCTTCTCAGAAACTCCAGACCGGCAGCCACAAGCAAACACAGGGGCTCTTGGAAGATGCTGCCAACACAGCACTTGTGGTCTTTTCCAGGACCAGGGGGACAGAAGTGAGGTCACACAAACACCTCAGTGGCCTGCAGGTGAGTGGAAGCAGCCTCTGGAGGCAGTCAGGCCGCAGAACAGCCTGCTAGTGCCAAAGTGACTCTCTTAGGATTCTGTACCCAGACATGCAGTGCTGGGTGTGTCTGATGCCTGGGTAGGGGATGGCACTGATGCTGTTTCCCTCAGCTGTGTCTACTCTGCCACACCTGACACTGGGAAGATGGGGCTGGGCCTCAGTTCTGTCAGGTGACCAGAGGAGGGAGATTTGTGTGTTTCAGAGTCACCTGGTCTCCCAGCCTTGACTTACTGTATTTCCAGCCACCCTGTCTTATGCAGTGTCCTCAAGTCTCTAAACCCACAGATTGCCCAACACCCCACTAGGAAAAAGCAGAACCTTGGAGGAACCCAGCATCCACCTGTATGTGCCCAGGCTACTGGACACTGCCCAAGAGCATCCTCCATCCTAGAACCACCAGGGGCCAGGCCATCCTTGTCCTACAGCAGCAGGAACACAGGATTTGCCCTACTGTGGGCTGCCTCTCCCAATGTGTGCCTACTGTGTGTTCACATGGGTGTCAACAAGATGTAGGTGTGACTGTTTGAGGACCCTGATGTGGGGGTGGCCCTGGCCATCAGGAGACCTAGATGTGATCACAGCATCCTGAGAAGAGGCAGGAGGGTCAGAGTCCAGAAGAGAGAGGAGGAAGCTGCCAGAGGGCAGGTAACCTACAATGTTGGTTTTGAAGGATGGGAAGTTACCTCTACTAGGATTTGGACCCCTCTAGGAGCTCAAGGGACCAGTCTCAAGACACCTGAACCCTGACCAGGGGCACTGCCTTGCAACCTTGCCAGCAGCAGTAAGGGCCTGACATGGGGTCATGGCCTGGTGTCTTGTGCTGTTTTCACTGTCCTAGAGATGTGCTCAGTGGGGTTTCTGGAGCCCCCACCTTGCCAAACACATGTGGCCTCGAGGCCTGGGACACTGGACAACATCATTCCTCTTCCTGACAAGTCCCTTTTTTTTTTTTTTTTTTTGAGACAGTGTCTCCCTGTAGCCCCCAGCTGACCTAGAACTCGATTTGTAGACCAGGCTGGCCTTGAACTCACAGAGATCCACCTGCCTCTGCCTCCCAGGTGCTGGGATTAAAGGAATGCTCTCTGAGTATGCAGAGACAAGTCCCTTTCTAGCTAGGCACCTCCATTTGAGCTCCCATGGTGACTGGGACCACCCATTTATCAGCCACCACTCTGGACCATGGCCAAAGCCCCTTGGACAGACAGGTATCTTGCTCGCCCACACAGGCAGCCCCCTGCTGGGACCCACAGATCCCAGAACCCCTGGGAAGCAAACCACCCCAGCTTATACTAACAGGAAAAAGTGACTTTCTCCCACCTCTTTCCAGAATCTTCTTACTGTTGGGCAGGCCCAAGTGGGCAGGCTGAGTACAGGTAGCCCCTAGCCAGTAACACTAGGCCCTCTGACTCCCACTTTTGCCTAAGCTGCTGGTGGAGCCTGGGACTGGTCTGCACTGTCGACCTGCCCTGGAACAGGAGGAAGATGTCCATAGGGTACTTAACTGGGGTGTACTTTGAAAGGGGCTCATGGTGGGTGGGTGGTCATTCTGACATCCAGGACACTAGGTGGCCAAACCAGAGCTGGAAAGCACAGTGCCCTAGGATGTGGGGTATGTGTGTGTGTATGTGTGATGGCTAGCCCTAGATGATGGTTCTGTGAACCATGTCTCACATTGTGAGGCTCCCTCGACTCCAACCTCTTGAATCTGCAGTGGCTCATGCTTTCTGACTTTGGCTGCAGCTGGACTGACAGTGTGACATGGGGCCTGCAGCCCTGTGTGGGTGCATGTGTGCAGTGTGGCAAGGAACATCATGGCCTCTCTGAGGAGGGAGACAGGAAGTGGCACTTTTTCCCAAACAGACAGCAGTGTCCGTCCATCCCAGGCCAGCTCCTATCTCAGGAACCTGGAGGTGACAGGCAGGCTCTGCTTCGGCTGGGGGCCCCCTTCTCGTATCCACATCCTCCGGCCTTTTCTCAGGCTCGGAGTTTACCCTCCCCTTCCTGCGCCCCAGTGATCTCCCGAACCCTCTAGGACTGTAACCTCGGGCTTTGGAGATTCCGCTCAGGAGGGCTGTAAGCCCACCTGCTCATCCTAGGAGGACCTCACCTCGGGGATGTCACCAACCTTGGATGGGCAGGCATCCGCTGGGTTCCCCTCCCCGAGGCTCCCCCTTCCCGTACCACGAAGCCCTCATCCACCCCTCCCGCCCCGTGGCTCGGCCCTCTTTCAGTCGCTCGAAGCCCACGTTCCGGCGAGACAGCGCCTCCCCGGCGCCCAGCAGGTGCTACCTGGGCGCAGGGTCCGCCCCGCCCCGCCCCGCCCCGCGCGGGGACTGGGCATGCCCAGAGGCGCTGTGACGCGTCTGCCAGCTCAGGTCGGACTCTGCCCGAGCCACCATGGAGCGCATCGAGGGGGTGGCCGTAGGCCTCTGCGCGCGCTCGCCCTACCTGCGGCCGCTCACCCTGTACTACCGCCAGGTGAGCCCCGCGCCCGCCCGCCCGCGCGCTCCACGCTCTCCACGCTCGCCGCCCCAGCCCCGCGCCCCTAGACCGCGCTCTGCGCCCGGCTCCCCGCTCCGAGGCCCCGCCCACTCAAGGCCGGGCCCGCCCACCGTCTAGCCCTCGAGGCTCCGCCCCGCGGCCAGCCACGCCCCTCTCTGAGTGCGAGCCCCACCCTCCTCCAGGCCTGTCCGCAGATTCGCGTGCCTAGTGATCCCCAAAGGCCCCGGACGGACGTGCGCGGAGACTCTGGGCAGGTCGTCTGGGCCTCCATTCCTGACCATCCCATGCATCCTTTATGCAGCTGGACCCATTGATTGCTGGGGGCTGTAGCCTCCCTCAGGAGGAGTTAGCCGGACAGGGAGGAGCCTGGCGCTGAGGCTGAGAGGGAGGAGGCAGAAGAGGGAGTCTCCGAGGTGGGGTTTTCCTGGGGAGGGTACCTCCACTCTCCATCTCAGCCCTCCAGATCTCCCAGGTGTTTCCCGGGAACAGCAGGGCCATGGCTGCCTCATACTGTGTGGCACATAGTAGGCCCACAGGAAGCATTTGTTGGGTTGAATTGGTGCCTCTTCCCTCTTTTCTCACCTCATGGTCTCCAAGCAGGGTGGCTCCCCCTCCTCACCCCGCACGGCCCTGTCTGATAGGCCAGCACCCATACTCCTGGAGGCTCCTTTTTCTGGCACATAGACTTACCACAGCCCTGGCTTGACTCTCCATGCTGTCATATGCATGGGGCCTTCCTGACCTGCTCAGTGCAGCTGCTGCCTGGGTCTCAGTCAGGTCAAAGCACCCGGGGCTTTGGGTGTCTGCACAGCACCCCTCCCTTCCTATCAGATCCTGTGACTGCCCCCCCCAGCCTGATAAACCCCATGTCCCTCACACGTCACTCTGTCACAGTCCTTTTGGCCACCCAGGTTAGGGAATGCCTCTCTCAGGGTCTAGCCAAGGGGAGTACAGATTTGGGGGAGCAGCTGGGTTCAGTTGAGGGGCAAAAGGTGGGGACCAGTATGGCCTGGTGGTGCAGGCCATTAATCTCAGCACTCAGGAGGAGAGGCCAGCATGGTCTATATAGCAAGTGAGTTCCAGGTCAGCCAGGGCTACATTGTGAGACTCTGTCTCAAAAAAAAGTGGGGACATGGGGGTCACACCCCTTTCCCTTTCGCCGGTGGTGATGTGGGATGGCCATTGTAGCTGTTTGCACCCGGGGCCTGGGGCTCTGGTGGGCACTGTGGTGGGAGCACGGTGGTCCAGGCTAGTTCTGGTAGGCCAGTGGCTGCAGCACTCTCCACTCACTTCCTAGGAAGTGCTGTGGGGTGGCTTTGCAGACTTGGCTTACGGCCCAGCAGCACATTTCCGCTGATGGTGTTGGTAACCAGACCTCAGCTCAGCAGGCAGAATTTCTTCAGGGACTGAGGGATGCTGGGTGGGCAATGTTTGCCATGAGTAGAGGACCTCTACAGCCCATCTCTGCAACCTGGCCAGAAAAGCCCTGGTAGACAGAGAGACCAAAAGCAGGGACCCTATGGCCTGAGCAGCATGTAGCTACCATTATTCCTGAGGCCTGTCCCTCCTCTCAGTGCCCGCATTGGCTTCTCAGGTCCTCCCCACAGCTCTGACAAAGGGTTTGACCTTAAGTCAAGAGGGTCCCTGGGACTTGCCTCACAGGGTGATACTTACTCTGAGGGAGGCGGCACAGCATGCTTCCAGGCTGGGCGGGTAGCCTTCCTTGGAGCCAGGCTGGGTGGCGGGATGTCAGACAGGCCCAGACTCGCCTCACAGGGTGGTGCTAACGGCCTCCTGGGCAGCCTGACCTGCCCAGGACATCAGCTTTCTCCTCCCCCTGGAAACCAGGTTGCGGCCACCCTCCCAGGACACATCTGTCTGCCTGCCCAGCTCAGGTCTGTCTTCCCAAGCTTTGGTCTCCACCTTGTGAGGCTCCTCCACCAGAAGCATCCACTCCTGCGCTGATTTCAGAAATCCCTTGTGGCTGTTCCTCAACGTCCTTCCTCTTCTACCACAAACTGTCTCTGGGACTCGGGCCCTGATTCATTTGCAGCTTGGATGGAGCCCCAGCATCTGTGGTGGGCTGGCCAGGGCACAGGACTGACAGAGATGGACTGAGCAGGCAGGCCTGTGCAGGCTCCAGGTCTAGCCCCACCAGCAGGGACCCTTAGGGAGAAACAGCCACTACTGGTTCCAATGCCCCAGCAGCAGCCCATCCTTCTCAGTGGTGTGGAGCTGGTGGGATGCTGGGCCCCCCTTAACCCCGTCCACATCCATTCTGTCTGTGCTCCGCTGCAGAACCCACCTATCCATTTCCTGAGTGCTGGGTGGACACAGAGAGCCTGTATCACCTGTGTAAGAGGTGGCCTGAGCCTGAAATGGTGTGGGGCAGATGGTTTACCATCTGTGTGCCTTCGTCAGATGCACAAGTCCCGCAGTAGAAGCACCCTTGGTGCCAGTGGTGACCCAGGAGGCTGCCTGGCCCTTCCTGCCTTCCTGTGTTCTTCTGTCCATTGAACAACTGACCTCTACTCTACCCATCTGAGACCCTCCCTGCCCTGGTGTCACACCCGCTCCTTATCCCCCTCGCTCCTTCCCACACTTGGTGGCAGTGTACATCTCTGCCCTTTACAGCATGCCTTTCCTGCCCTTTGCCCAGGTTTCCTGCCTTCTCCTTCCCTTCCCAGAACATCAGACTACCCTGACCTCCTTGGCAACCTCCCTCCGTCTCACCTGCTGCAGGTGTGCGCTCCTGAGGGGTACAGGCAGGGAGCAGGCCTTCTTTTGGGGAGCTACTGCACCGGGTTCTCTGGCCTGTGTCTCTCCTGTCCTGGCAGCCACTCACCCTTCTTGATTGCTGTCCTGCCTCTTTCAGAATGGTACTCAGAAGTCCTGGGACTTCATGAAGACACATGACAGGTGAGGAGGGATTGGCCTGGTGACTGGGGAAGCCCCCCAGTTTCTGCTCCCCTCAGTCATCAAACATCTCCCTGCTTAACCCAGTCTCTGGTTCTCATGTCCCTGGGGAGGAGGGTGTCACTGGGACCTGGTGGTGGTTTGGGACACCTGGCCCCTGGTGGCAGAATGGCTCTCCTGTGGCTGAAGAGAGACCTGCCATCCTTACTCCTCAGCTTTTGAGGCATGAGCTAACATGGTTTGGGGGTGTGGCAGGTGGGAAACTGGCCAGCAGGGGCCTCCACTTCCCCAGCTGCCCAACATGTTGTGTCCCCCACCCCTGTCTGCAGCCAGAATATAGCAGGTCAGGGCCCTGATCTGACTGTGTGGACATGCCATCTGAGCAAGGGGCCACCATTCCTAAGCTGTCAAGGAGAGGGGCGAGACACGTTGGACACCGGAGCATGGGGACTGGTGCTTTGGGGAGAGGGGTGTGTGTCTTTACTGAGCTGTGTTCCCCCACATGCAGTGTGACTATTCTCATGTTCAACTCTTCCCAGAAAAGCCTGGTGTTGGTGAAGCAGTTCCGGCCAGGTGAGACCAGCTGGGTGGGGAGGTGGGTGGGTCTAGTATTTTCAGGCCTTTGATCCTGAGGGTCTGGATGCTGATGGAGGGGTGGCTCTAGGGAAAACCGAGGGCCAACAAGGGGTGCCTGGACCAGACTAGATCCCTCAGAGGTGACCGCCATGTGGCCATGCCCCCTCCCCCTGCAGCTGTGTATGCAAACGAGGTAGAGCACCAGTTTCCGGGGTCTCTGGCAGCTGTGGATCAGGACCAGCCCCAAGAGCTACAGCCAGCATTGCCTGGTTCGGTGGGGGTAATGGTTGAACTCTGTGCCGGCATCGTGGACCAGCCTGGGCTCTCGTTGGAAGAAGTAGCCTGCAAGGAGGCTTGGGAAGAATGTGGTTACCACTTGGTCCCCTCCGATCTACGCCGGGTTGCCACATACAGGTGAGGGGGCCTGGCAGGGTGGGCTGCTGCCAGTGTGGTCAAGGGAATGAGACAGGCTGCTAGGGAGAATGAGAACCTTACCCCTGGGGGTGTGCAAGCAAGCTGGGTTCCTCCTTATTTCCAGCACAGGACTGGAAGAGTGTTGGTGGACCCACCTCAGCTCCTAATCTGAGCCGGAACCTGGGGTTCTCAGGCTGGTTCTGGAGCGCATGCACCCTGTGCCCCCACCCTGCAGCCCCAACCGTGTGGGGCTGGGCTCCGGGTGGCAGCTGCTGCCGACAGATGCCCCACTTCCTGTGGGATTAAGCACCGGGGCGCTGGGGGTGGGGTGAGTCACAGCTCTGTTCTCAGCCTGTGGCTCAGGAATGGGAGGACAAGTCCTGGGGAGGGAAAAAGGAGGGACTACCCCAGCAAAGCCCAGCTACCTGCCATTCATGCCTTAAGGCAGCCAACCAGGATTACCCTTCTCAAACAGGAAGTCATTCCCTGCCTTAGCATTGGCTCCCTGACCCCAGCTGAGGTCTTATGGCACAGAATGGGCCTTATGGTGCCTATTCCCTCCAACGAAGCTGGGCATCAGCTTCTGACCACCTTTCCAGAGGCCTGGAGCCACTCCCACCTGAGAAGGGCCAGAGTCGCTGCTGCCTCTCCTCTGGAACAACCAGTGTCTGCCTGCCTCCATCCCTGAGGACCCTACTTTGTGGCCCTCTGGCTCCGCCTGCCTCCATCCCTGAGGACCCTACTTTGTAGACCCATGTTGGAGGCCAAAGGGTTGACCATCTTGCCTCTGAAAGGCTGGCCTGGACTCTCTGTTGTGTCCTCCCTGTGCCCAGCCAGTGATCACTAGATCCCTATGTGGCAGTGTCTGGGGCAGGTAGAATTCACCTGACTGCTAGGGATTTGGCCAGTGGGTGGGGGCAGGCATCTGGGATGAATGGCAGGTGGGAGGTGTCTAGGAGTGGGTGGGGTCCTTCTGGAGGAGGTGAGTCTAGATGGAGGTTTGAGGACAAGTGGATCTGCTTCAGGGAGTCCATAGGCAGTCTTCTGGGCTATGGTGTGATTGAAGCTACTGGAGGGTTCCAGACAGTGGACATCCCATTCCAACTTATACTTAACCGGGACTGGACAGACCAGAGCCCACCTTCCCAATGGCACCCTGTGGATGGCCCCAGAGATAAGCCAGACCACTCCCTTGCCAGTCATAGATAACAATGCCCAGGGAAGCTAAGGGATGAGCTATAAATGTGAACAAGATTAGAATCTGCCTATTGGGGGCAGCCTCCAGCCTGCCTGGACCCTGGGCTGGATTTGTTTCCCCCAGAAGCCAGGGAAACTGAGGCTGTAGGCCCCACAGACTGGCTGCTTCCATCACAGGTACAGGCCATGACTACCGTGAAAATGGGCCATCAGGGAGAGGTCTGTGGGGATAAGGTGGCAGCTGGGAGAGGCCAGTCTGGATGGGTTCCCCTCCCAGGGGCTGTGAGACCTCAAGGGCCCCCCCCCCCCCCCGAGTTCTGCTCCTTTTTCCACAAGGTGGGTGTGCCTTTGAGGTTAACTCTTCCCTTAAGGCAATGGTCTGGCTGGCTGGGGCTCCCGCCAGGCCTCCCTCACCTAACATCTCCTCAGACTCCCTGGGTTCAGATGCATCTGACTTATTCTTCCATCTCGGAATGCAGCCTGGCCCCCTCCCGTCTTCCTTATGGCTGGTTCGTGTCTCTGGTCCTCTCTAACTTAGAACCAACAGCCCAGTGTTAGCGACAGTGCTGATAACCCTCACCACTACCCTGCTGGGAGCCTCCCACCCCTACCACCTCAGTACTGTCCCTATCTGGAACTGTGTTGGAATTCTGTCCTCCAGGTGAGGGGCCCTCGGGCCCCACTACACCCAGTCAGCTGTTTCTCCCTCACTACCTAGTCAGCCAGAAGCCCCTGCTGTAGATAGGGCTGGCGCAGACCTTAGCAATCACTGAGGAAAGGCCCTGCAGGTTGGATCCACAGAGGGGCAGAAGCCCTGGTTGGGAGCCCAGCACGAGCCAGGGCTCGGGGTCTAAAGAATAGCCTGCCATAGACTCCAGTAACAACTGCTCGTGACGTCATGGCTTCTGTGTGCCCACAGTCTGTGCCCAGGGGACTTGATGTTCGACTCACGGTCTCATAAGCTGAGCACATTCAAGGCTGCCAGCTGTGTCTGCGATCCAACCAGGCGCCACAGTTGCAGAATACAGATTCTTGTGGCTATGGGATAGAGGACTCCATTTTCTGGCTAGCTGTTGACTAGGGACCACTTTCCTATCTTGCTGCTGCCTGCAGGCCCCTGCCATGTGTGTCCCCTTACAACATAGCAGCTTGGTCTGTCCTCTGTGCCAGTGGGTAGTGTCTCAGACTTCCTCAATCTCTGAGGGTAAAGCTCTGTTTTGGCAGCTCACCTGATTAGGCCAGGCCCACCCTGGATGGCTCCATTGGGATGGACTTAGGTAGTGGGGCAAGGTCCTGAGTCCATAATATATGTTGGAAGTCTCTGACATTTCTGTTTTCTCTGAATACTTTCTTTGAAATGTCAGTTATCAAATTAATCTTAAAAATCATTTTAGTGCCCCACTTTGTCCCCTTCCTAATTGGTATGAGACCCTACCTCTGCTTGATGACAGAGCTTAGGTACAGAAGGCATGCCCAACATGCATCAGGTCCCCCACGCTGGGGGGCAAGATTACATAGATGTACCAGGGTTGGGATTTGGGAGGGGTGGGCCACTCAGAGTTCTAGCTACCAGGGGGCCCAATATGGAAGGAACAGGTGGCTGTCAGGGACCATGGTGTCTCAGCAGGCCATCCTACCCCACAGATCTGGAGTAGGACTCTCTGGATCCAGGCAGACCATGTTCTATGCAGAGGTAACGGATGCCCAGCGAAGCGGGCCTGGTGGTGGCCTACAGGAAGAGGGTGAGCTCATCGAGGTGTTGCACCTGACTCTGGATGATGCCCAGGCCTTTGCAGACAATCCCAACATCCCCAAGACCCTTGGCGTGATCTTTGCTATCTCCTGGTTCTTTACCCAGGTGGCTCCCCACTTGGGTCTCCAGTAAGACTGGGGCTGGACAGACCAATCCTGGCTATGTGTTCTCCTACCCTACAGACTCAATAAAGCTTTATAGCTTTCACCAATTGCCACTGGCTCTGAACTCTGTGACTTAGGGTAGGGACAGTGTCTTGGGGGGGGAGGGGTGATGGCAGGGTCTCCTTGAAAACTCCTCTGCTCCTCCCACTCAGGGTGTACATGTGGATGCTCTGGGGAGCAGATGGCTAGCAGTGGGCTGGGAATAAGCCAGGGGTACTGTTGGGTGGGGTAGGTAGCCAGCTCAGGTGGAGACCAGGCTAGGTGCCTGGGTTTGGTTGGGGCCACTACTGTGCACATATGAGCTGTATCTACAGGAGCAGAAACCAAGCCTGGCCTGAATGAAGTAAAGGGACAGCACAGCACTATCCACTCTAGAGAGTGAGAGTGTGCTTCCTGACCTGAGCAGGTGTGTGCTCCTTGGCCTGCCTGGGGCTGGGCTAGAGCTCTCCAGGAGCTCAGAGCTAGGGATGTTCTGTATCTGGTGTCCCCAGTACCCCCACTCCCATACCTGCTGGGCAATGGGTGGTAGGGAGGGGACCTCACTTGGCCTGTAGGACACAGGGAATATTTGTATACCTAGCCATGATAGTGAATCCAGGGCAGTCATCTTGGTGTGGGCAGCCTGGGCCTTGCACAGAACTGCTTCCATCTGACCTAGCACCTAGCACAGGGAGCTGTCAGCCTACAGATAGTGACTGGCATAGCTCATAGTACTATTGACCTGCATGCTGCTGGCCTTGCTCTCTGGCCTGAGGCTGAGATGCATACACACAACTCAGAGCTGTCCTCTGGGTCCCCAGAGTGCCTAATATGGAAAAGAAGGCATACTGCCACACTCAGCCCATTGCATACATCATAGGCACATATTCAGGGCCCCTATGTGACAGGTGTACTGGGGCAACACCTGAGGGCACTGTTGGGTCATCTCTCTGGTGGTGAGGTCAGGGTTCAGGGTAGTGGCCCAGCCCTGTCCTTCCTTAGAGCTTCAAACCCTCCAGTCAGCATCTTAAATGATGCCCTGGGGGTCAGCAACCAGGGTCATGGCCCACTGACACATTCCCCACACTAGGCAGTAAAGTGTCCAGGAGGCTTCCATTTAGGCAAGTGGGGACAGGGGAGCTTAGGCGATGAGGAGCTTTTTCTGTGACCATGGCCTGGTGCTCTGTGCCCCAGTATCTCCTTGGATCAGGCCTGTAGGTCATGTGTTGGAGTCCTAATGGTGGACGTTGGGGCAGACAAGCTAAGGTAGGTGGAGTACTCCCTGTTTTTTTTTCTGAGAGCATCTTCCTGTAGCCACAGCTGGCCCAGAATTTGCTATGTAGACCAGGCTGGCCTTAATTTCAGAGATCCCCTTGCCTCTGCCTTCTGAGTGCTGGGATTAAAGGTGTGCACCACCACGCCCAGCCTTCTTGCATAGTTTGTTTTAATAGCACCCCACTGAGCTTGAGGCTGAGGGGCATCTGGTTCAGTCTATTGCCAATGCCTCAGATGGGCGTGACATTGAGGCACCCTGAGAAGGCTGTGCCACTGGGACCGCTCAGGCAGCGCCACCTGTATGCAAATGTTTGCAGCAACTTGGGTGAGGTCTGGTCAAGCAACAACCCAGCATCCAAGGAGGGGTCCTTAGGTGTGTGCTTGTGTCCCGGAGCTGACTGCAGGGGGTTGCAGGCAACCCAGCTTCACCTTGCCCAGAGAGGCTCCCGGAGGGATGTTCCCAGGACAGGAGTCTATGCTGCCCCTGCCCTACTTTCTGCAGCTGCCCAATGCCCATGCCCACCACAGCAGTCCTGTGGCCCTCAGGAGCTTGCTGCCTCAGAGTGGCCTCTGGTGGGCACTGGGTGGGGGGAGGTGGCACTGAAGCATCCTGGGGAGGACTCTGGGGGCCTGGAGAGTGGGGGAAGGGGACAGGACACTTGGGCTTCGGTAAAGTTCAGCCTTCACTCTGCTCTGCAGCCTGACGGGCACATCAGCAGGCACCACTGCCAGGCCTAATGGAGCTGGCATCGATTTCCCGGCTGGGTGGGGGGGCTGTAACCGGAAACCCCCTCCCTGGCTGCTATATTTAGCACCACAGGACATGGGCGGAAGCACAGCTCACTCTTGAGCCCAGCCAGCTCTGTCCAAACTCTAGGCTGCTTCATCCTCAGCCTGGTCCTGCAGCCCTTGTCTGTGTCTGTTCAGTCCACACTCAGTACCCAGAGCATGCCCAGCTCCCTTGTGTTAGGGAGCCTGGAGAGGTGCCACCAGACAGGAAACCAAGTGGTGTCCTGCCCAGTAGGTGATGGAGGCCTTCCTGAAGAGGCAGAGCAGCTGACCTCACTGTCAGGCCAGGGATCCAGAGTTCCTGGCTACACTAGGGGAGCATGAGCGCAAGCCTATGGCTTAATGGTTTTCCACATGCGTGTCCAGCTGCCCCTGGCAGGTCTGCATGAGGGCTGCAGAAATCCATGCAGGGGTGTGTGTGGGGGCCAATGAAGAGGAGACTTTCCAAGGGAGAGCCCCTCTCAATGCAGGTGGCCTCCTTCTATACCTTCAGTCTTCCTGGGCACCACTGGGTCAGGCTGTGACTTCTAGAAGGCTGGAGAAGGTCACCACTGTGGGGAGGATGCCTGTGCGTGGCAGGTGAGGCTCACCAGCTGTCCTGGTCAAAGGGACCCAGGTCTCACTCCCAAAGGGCCTGGATGGAGGCTGGGGAGGGCAGACCCACATCTCCCTGCTTCCAAAAACAGGCCAGTGGACAGGGAGTCTGTGTACCTACAGGGTGAGCCCTGTATCTTGAGCTGGTGTGAGGATCCCTCACTGGGCCACTGCACTCATAGCTCTGAGCAGGGGAGCCCAGGCTGAGACAGGAGCCACACAGGAGCCCACTGCAGCACTGCCTGCTGGCCTGTCTGCCTACAGCTGGCTGACAGCAGGAAACCGGGAGGTGTGCAGGGAGGGCTGTGGGGTCATTACTGAGTTCCATCTCATGCTGGAACTCCCCTTCCAGAGCCCCTGCACTGGTAGGCACTAACCTAGACACCAGTGCCTCTGGCCAGCACCATGGCATTACCCTGACTTCCCCCCTGCACCCCTCCCTGCCTGCAGTCAGGGATCATCACTGTGTGGCCCAGCCCAGCTCAGCTCTATGGGCTCCCATTGGGGTCAACAGGAGGACTGCAATCTTCCCACCCACCCAGCTTGGCCATCTTGTCCTCCCAAGTCCTTGCTAGGCTCCTTCAGTCCCAGGACTTTGGCACATGCTATTCCTTCTCACCTCACTGGCCCTCATCCACCCTCTGAGTCTCATCAGGACCCCTGTCTGGTTTTATGCTCAAGCTGATAAGGTTTGCTGGTCTATACTATTTGTTTAAGCCATCATCCACCCTTAGACAGAGAGGTCCCTGTGGGTAGGCTGTGGCTGTGGCTGTGGCTGCCTACTTCACAGCTTGACTGAATGCCTGGCAGAGGCACCCATGGCTTCCCTGGGTATGGGGCAGTGGACATGGGCAAGGCTTGAAGCTTCATCTTTTCTCTCCTCTGTGGCCTTCCTGTCTCCAGGTCAGGCCGAAGGTGAGGAGGCTTCTGCAGAGGGAACCCCTCTTGCAAGATGGAAATAGCAGGAAGGCTCTGAACATAGCTCCCAATTCCCTTATTTGGTGGGGGTCTTTATGTGTGGCCAGGCCTGACTCCCTGGGCTTGATGTGTGAGTGGGAACATTCCAAGTGAGTAGAGCCAGCCATGTAGACATATGGGGATGCTTCTGGAGGAAGAGTTCCTGGAGGGCCATTACACAGGGTTAGGGAAAGTGAACTGAGGTCAAGGCATTCCTACGGCTTGGGTCCCTGTGCAGGCTCCCAGGCACTGCCCTAGGAGGGAGGGTAGTGCCCCCAGTCCACTTTCCTCCCACAGCGTCCCAGCCTCTGATCCCCTGCATCAGGGTTTCCAAAGCTCCCCCAGCAGGAAGCCCTCTGGCAGTGATTTGGTCCAGTCAGAGAGACTTGGGACTGGACTCCTCAGCTTTGGGGAGAGGACAGTCCAGCTGTCCAAGGTAACATGCCCTCCTGCATGGAGATGTCTAAACACTGAGGTTACCATCGGCCTTGGAGAGGGACCTGCAGAGTGGAGAGGCAGTTTGGAGAGGACGAGCCCTTGGTTTTGACCTGTGGAAGAGGAGCAGGTCACCCGGGGACAGGGTCTAGAGGTGATAGCAGAGGAGTGGGACAGCCAGACCCAGCGACCTGGACAGCAGACTACTCTTTGGGTAACCCTCTAGACATACTCCACTGGCCTTTATTCCTGTCTCCCGTCCCCGAAGCTTGGACCTTTGGGCTAGGCTTTCCTGGAAGATACAGCCTGGCGACCCTCTCCCCAGCGCGGAACTGGAAAGTCTGCATCGAGACGCATTTGTTGACAGGCTACCCACCCTGTGCGCCTGGCAGAGAAGAGGGCCGGGCGTCGGAGGGGAGCAGCGCCCCCTGCAGCCGACGCCGAGGCGGCTAGAGCGAGGCGGAGTGGGGAGATTCCCCGGGGAACAGGCGCGCACCAGAGGCTGGGATCGCTCGGGTCCCAGGGCCCCGCCCTCCCTGCGTGGGGGCAGAGCCCTGATGTGCACAGCAGGCTGCATCTCCTTTGGGACCAGGAGCAGCGCGGCCGTGGCTGCGCACTGATGGGAGGGGACCATGGCGGTGACCTCAGGGGGCGCCCCACTCCCAGGCTGCTATAAACGGGGCGCAGAGGAGGCACCACCTCGCCGAGCCAGGGCGGAGGAGATGCCGCAGCCCCGTAGCCCCGCGCCCCGCCACCCCGCGAGCAGGCAGCGCCCTCGCTGCCTTTAAAGCTCCGGG
>NW_008358189.1:654837-655433 GCF_000622305.1 Nannospalax galili | reverse complement strand
GGCCAACCTCCGGGCCCGGCCGGCCGCGGTGCGGAGCCCTCGGGGCTGTGTGCGTGGGGGCGGGGCGGGGCCCGGCGACCCCGGCCCGTGCCTCCCGCGGCTCCCTCGCTGCCTTATTTTTAGGCGGCGCGGCCCATGGGCTATTTCGAGCTGCAGCTGAGCGCGCTACGGAACGTGAACGGGGAGCTGCTGAGCGGCGCCTGCTGTGACGGCGACGGCCGGACGACGCGCGCGGGGGGCTGCGGCCACGACGAGTGCGACACGTACGTGCGCGTGTGCCTTAAGGAGTACCAGGCCAAGGTGACGCCCACGGGGCCCTGCAGCTACGGCTACGGCGCCACGCCCGTGCTGGGCGGCAACTCCTTCTACCTGCCGCCGGCGGGCGCTGCGGGAGACCGAGCGCGCGCGCGGTCCCGCATCGGCGGCGACTCGGACCCGGGCCTGGTCGTCATCCCCTTCCAGTTCGCCTGGCCGGTACGTGCGCCCCTCCCCCGCGCTCAGCCCTCTCCTGGCGCGCCTCGGCGGTAGCTCCAGCACCTGCGGCCGAGCGGGTGCGGGCGGCGCGCGCCCAGACGGGGCGGGGCCGCCAGGGGGCG
>NW_008358189.1:624391-654702 GCF_000622305.1 Nannospalax galili | reverse complement strand
CCACGGCCCGCGTGCGCGGTGGCCCTCGGCGTGTGCCTGCGTCGCCCTGCCCGTGTTTGTCTGCGTGGGGAGGCGCGAGGCGCCTGGGGCCCGGCAGACCGCGGAGGCATGTGCGCCGCGCGTGCTGGGGCTGGTCTGGGGCAGGCCCTAGCGGAGCCGCCCCGGGCCCGTGGCCAGCCTGATCCTGCCCTGCAGTTTCCTGGATGCCCGGGGGCACGGATAGGCGCCTGGGCCCTGGGCCGGGAGGGCCTGGTGCGCTCTCGCTCGCTCGCTCGCTCGCTCTCTTTCTTTCTCTCTCTCTTTCTCTCTCTCTCTCTCTCTCTCTCTCTCTCTCTCTCTCTCTCTCTCTCTCTCTCTCTCTCTCTCTCTGTTGGCAGAAGCACCTGCATATGGAAAGACACCCCCCCCCCATTCCTCCAGCGGAAGAGACACTAAGCTTCGAGTTGTAACCGTCTCTGGTTGCTTGTTGCTTTCTGGAGGTGGGAAGCTGAGTCCAGGGACATCTGTATGCTTTAGGGGTGTTAGGGGTGGCCATCGAGATCCCTCAAAAGCCCACACCTGACATCGTAGGAAGAAGGGTGATGGGGGAATACAGCCTCATGGGGAGATGGGCCTGTGGCCACCCTGGGCCTGACATGGAGCTGGGGGTAGGGAGCCTTTTGGTGCTTCACTTGTTCTCTTTCTGGCCCTGGCTCATGGGTGCCTGCTTGGTCACTGTGTGCAGGTGTGGAATTAGGTGAAGGCGGAGTGAAGGCGGAATAGACTGGGATGGCTGGCCTGTGAATAGGGAGTGGAGTGGGTACCAGACCAACCCAAGAACTTTCCTGGTTGGGGACTTGTGGTTGGCCCAGCTACCAAGAGTAGTGTAGGAGTGTGTCTGCTTAGTACCCTGGTCTTGTAAGACTGGGCATTGGGACCTAGACATGGCTAAGACTGGATGACTCTGAACCTTGGACTGCTTCTCTCAAGGCTGCCCAGCTCGTGCCTCCATCTTCACACCTTTCTGGGCTCCCACCATTTTACATAGCTTATCCTAGCCCCTCTGCGGATCCCCTATTCCTGTGCCTGTGTGGATATCCTCAGCCCTGGGTCCTTGGGGTAGGAAATGTGTCCCTGAGATAGAAAAGGCAGGGGCAGGCATGGGAGGGGCCCCGGCGGTTGTGATTGGCCCAGCCCCCTTCGCCCCCACAGCAGCACAGCAGGCAGGTCTGAGCAGGGCCGGCAGCCTGTCATCTGCACTTGGGCCTGAGCCAGCGTGGCTCCAAATCGCTACCTGAGGATGTGTTTTCTGTTCGAGTTGGCAGCAGTGGGTGTGGGGGCAGGGAGGGCCTGGAGGAATGTGGCGGGCCAACTTGTGTCCCTCGTGGCTCTTGGCCCCGCTGGCCAGCTGGTTGGTGTGGGACGGGATGGGACAGGCCCTTGCCTTCCTTGGAGTCTGGGCACCTGGTCTTGGGGCCATCTCACCTCTCTTCGTTCTGTTCCTGGATGGTTCTTCAAATGCCCCGGAGTGGGTAGGCTTCTAGCCTTGGTGGAGGGCTGTGGCTGAGGGGTGTCCTGCGTTCGGGGAGCAGTTCTTGTCTCCCTTCTCCCCTTCTGCTCCATGACCAGGCTGCCAGGGATGGTGCGGTGATGCCAGCTCCTTGGTATTTCCGTTCCTCAGCAGCAGCAGCCCTGCGGCCATGCTGCTTAGTTTGCCACAAGTTCAGTTCTGTCCCATGAGCCAGGGTGTGTTAGGAATCCAGGTGCCCACTGGGGCACTTGGCTGCCACTGGGGACAGCAAGGGCCATATCTAGGCAACCTGGGGACTGAGGCAGGAGCTTTGGCAGGAGGGCTTTGGGGTTTTTTCCAAGACTAGCTAGGACTTGGGTTCCTTGGGTGTGAGAGGGGCTTGTGGAAGGATAGGTTGGGGTAGAAGGTGGACTAAGTTAGAGCAGGCTTTCTACAAGCCATGCCTCTGCACTGTGTGGCTGTGGCTCAGTGTCTGTCTCAGCTTCCTTGAGTGGGTGGGCCCAGAGTCTTGGATGTGGAGTGTAACACCCCCCAGCAGGTTATGTGGAGGGGGTTGCCCCTCCTCTCCTTATGTCAAAGATGGCCACAGGATGTTGGCGTTTTCCTGGTTTGGCCCTGGTACCTGCCTATAATACATAGCAGTCTGGAGGCCGTGTTCATTCACACATGAGCTCTGTGGGTGGGGCAGGTGGCTGATGGAGGGTTCTGAGGGGAGCAGGAGCTCCTTTGGAGTCTGGCGGGTTCGGGAGGCCTCTGTTGGCTGAGGGAGGAGCAAGGTGGTCACTGGCCTGGACAGTGGCTCCCTGGCTTGTGGAAAGTTGTCAGAAGAGGAGAAGTGCTCTGCTGAAGGCCTCTATGCCTGACCACCGTTTGAGCCCAGGCGATCCCCACTCCCACCCTGCTCCTGGTCTATTTCCTTGGTAACAGAACAGTGATGGGGCCCTGTAGGTCTTAGAGGGTCAGTTAGGTACGGTGGCATGGTGGAGTGTGGGCCCCATGGCAGATCTAGGGTCATGAGAAAAGTGAGGCAGGTCTGAGGTTGACCTTACTTCTGTAGCTCCTAAGAGCTGAGATGGGAGGCATAGCAGGAATCTGTAGCTTGGTTTTCCTCCCTTGAGCCGGGTACCCTGGCTGTCTTTTTGACTGGGACTCTTGAGGCTAGTGGGGCTGCAGAGTGCTCAGCTGGCTTCCTCCTGACGTCCCCAGGGTGGCTCCCGGACCTCCCTGGTCGTTCCTCTCCCTCTGTTGGCTGTCCAGCACAGGTCAAACTCCCTCAGGGCCATGGTGTGCTTGGGGGTGGCAGAGGAAGGTATTCTGAAGGGCTGCTCCCCTAGCGTGGAGGGGTGAAAGCTGTGACTGATCAGGATAGAGGGTGCTGGGGTAGATCGGACAGGCTAGACACAGGGTCTGGCCCTGCCCACATCCATCTGACCAAGGCGGACTGGTCTGGGATCTGTGCCTAGCAGGTACACCAGAGCTGATGTGAGAGCCACACTGCCCACCATGCCTGTGGGACTGGGGCTGGTGTGGGCACTGGTCTCTCCATCCCACCCATGCCAAGGCTCACTCCTCCCACACCTTCCTAGTGGGACCTAGAGTCCTGCTTGGATGGGCTGGGGGCAGATGATGCTTTGTTTTGTATCTGGCCTTTTGCCCTATGGGCTGGGAGTCTTGCTCAAGGCTGTATGGTACAGGGTAGAGTAGGTCTCTCAGTGGCCAGCAAAGTGGCGGTCCCAGGAAGCAGAGAGAGCTAGAAATGGATGTGTGTTTGTGCCAACCCCCCTGCCCCGGGCTCTCAGGAGTGGCTGGAGCACAGGGCTGCAGTGTGGCAGGTGGGGGATGGACTCTGTGCAGCTGGGTTGGCTGGGAAGACACTGTGACACTCAGGGGTCGTCATAGTATCTTGATGGAATAAGGGGGGCTGGCCCAGTGAGGGTCCTGGAAGACTCAGGCCATAGCTTGACCTGGGAGTGGTGGTGACATGAGGGAACTCTAATCCCAGAACCCAGAAGGGGTCCCTAATTACCAGCCTGAAGGCCAGCCTCGTCCACATGATCCCTTCCTGAGCTGCGTGTCGGCAGGTCCAGCCTGACCATGGGCCAGCTGTGTTCCCAGATGACACTGAGAAGGTGTTAGGGGACTGTGAGCCCCTCCCTCTTCACAGTGTGGGAGCCTGGGGCCTCCACCAGAGGGTTGGTGGAGCACCCAGGCAAAGCCCTGGCTGGTCTCTGATACAGAGCATGGATGTCTAAGCTCTGGCATGTGGTGACCTACTGTTTCCTCCTGCTATGGTTCTGAGGCCTTGAGCCTGAGGGGCTTGCCCCTCCCCCAGTCCCTCCGGTGACAATGGTGGTAGAGCCCTGGGCCTCATCAAAGCTCGGGTTTCAGGAAATGTATCTGTGCTTAGGGCTTCTGGCACTGGCAGCAAGTGCTGAGCTCTGTGGGGGGCCAAGTTAGGGTGCTGAGGAAGAACCAGGGTGGAGCCTTGGACCTGAGGCTGGGCTGGCCTGGGCTACTGGGTGCCCTGGCCTTGGGGTGTAGCATACCTGGTTCCAGGTCTGCCATTTCTGTTTGTCTTGCTGTCTTGTTAGCCTTGTCTAATGGCTGGGTGGGGGGTTTACAGTTAGGCTTGGGGGTTTGGCCAGGTGGTGATGGAGTTGGTCTGGGGGCGTGTCTGGGGCCAGGCTTGTGGGAAGAGGCCCTGCTACATAGACCTCTGGGCTGGCAGGCAGGTGGCCCAGGTGGGCTGACCTGGGAGGAGGAACCAGGTTCTTCCATCGGCTTCTGGACACTCCAGGCCAGTGGTGGCTCTCTGTCTTATCCACAGTCTCCCAGCTTTCCCAGTCCCCACAGACACTGATGGCCCCAAGTCCCCACTTCATTCTTTCTCATGACCCCAGATCTGCCATGGGACCCACACTCACCATGCCACCATACTGTAGGATTTGGCTTCCCAGGCAGGGGTTCGAAGTGGGGGATGTAGTCCTGGAGGCTGAGGGAGGGGAGGAGCTGGTGGGCCACTGTGGCAGGTGGGGAGAGGCCACAGGTGCCACCCGCCTGCCAGCTCAGGTTCTCCCTGGATGACTTCCTGCCGTCCAGGTGTAGGGAGCCCAGCTGGCGGGCGACAGGGCCCTCTTGGGCGGCAGGCGGGCGCATGTCCCCACGGGAGCAGGTAACCGGAGCCCTGGGCTCAGGCAGAGGTGGCGGTAACCCTACCTGTGTGGCTGGCGTGGGTTTCCTGGGAGTGCTCTCTGCTTGCCCGAATCCCAGGTGCGTGCGGGGAGTCCAGGCCTCAGGCCCAGGCTTTTCTGCTTGCCCTGTAGCTGGAGCTGCTGAGCCTGGCTGGTAGACTTGGCCTCCAATGGTGTTAGTGGTGATCTGGGCATAGCCTAGCCTAGCCTCTCATACTTCATCTGCTCCCTGCTCTCACCCAGTGGCAGAGCTAGTGTAGAATTGTTGACCTCGGGCCCCGGTGGCTACCTGTTATGCTGGGACTTGGTGGTAATGTTCACACTGGGGTCTGTGCCCTCTGTGGTCTGGCCCGCTGTGTCCCCTGTCCCTCACCCTCTTGGCTCTGCTGCCTTCTTTCCAGTCTCCTTGGAGTTCTTCCTCCCTTGGCTTGTAGTCTAGTCCTCTTGGGACCTGTATGACCCTAGCCTGCTCCTCATCTTCCCTGGGCTCCATCCGTTGGTACAGAGGTTGTAGACAGTGTCTGAGCTGTGCTCTGCCCATGAATGAACAAGTGAATGAGGGAAACCGAAGGAACAGGATGGTGAGGTCTGGGGAGGGGCTGGGTGCCCAGCGGTCATTAGGGGGCTAGATTTGACCAAGTAGAGACCCTGAGGATGGCTTTCCAGGCTGTTGGTGGTGCGCTGGAGTGAAGGCAGGAGCTGTAGAGAGCGCCAAGTGGGCTTTGCACCCTGGCAGGTGAGGACAGAGCCGTGAAGTTGACTTGGGTCCCTGACTTAGTAGGGAAGAGCCTCCTTGTGGTTTCTGAGAAACAAGGGAAAGGAGCAGTTGGGGTGGGCCCAGGTCATTTAAGGGGGACTTGAGAGGTAGAATTGAGAAGCCTGTTCGTAGTCCCTTGAGCCAGGGAGTCTTCTAGAGGGGACCAGTGACTCTGCTTGCCCCCTACCCTTGGCACAGTCCCTGTGTCTGGAAGCAGGTGCTCTGCAGGAGATGCCAGAGTAGGAAGCACCTTACATTGAGGTGCAGGAGATGGGTGGAGACCAGGACAGGATCTCCAAGGCCAGGCCAGGTGAGGCTAGATATGGTGGGCCACAGGCTGGGTAGGGAATGAGCTGAGAAGTTCTGGAAAGGCCAGGGCCCTGCACGGCTGGATGGGGCATTGGGGAATCAGGAGAGGATATGGGCAGAGGGAATGGTCAGTTGGGTCCTCTGCTCTCCAGGGGAACATGTGGTCTCCCTAGCACAGCCAGCTACAGGGGAGGGAGTGCCTGAGGGACCAGGCACTGTGGACTTGGGTCACCCTCCCACAGGGGTGGACCTTGTGTTGCCAAGGTAACAGCTGACAGCAGCACTCATCACCATAGCCTGGGGCAGGAGGGACAGATGGTGGGGGGTGGCCATGCTTATGGGCTGAGGCCGTGCTGGGCACAGCACTTCTTGAGCCTCTGTATCCCCACTTGTACAGCAAGGGTCCCTCGTATTCCTGTCCCTGTCCCTGTCCTGGCGTTAGAGTTGTGGGTCTCACCGTGTACCTGCTATGTATTCGGGGTCAGCACCCTGAGTGGGCCTATTGGGGGCCTTTGAGTAAGCACTTCCATGTGCCTGGTAAAGGGGCTGCTGGGTGGGCAGGGCATTGTCCCTTTCAAGTGGACTTGTAACGGGACTGCATGTTCCCAACCTCAGGTCGGAGGTCAGTGAGGTACAGGGGTAGAGGTACTCTGCCTCCAGGAGGAATCCTTTACTTTGAGCTGTGGTATCTGGTTCTGCAGGGGAGATGGAGCTGGTGCTGGGGGAGGGTACCACAGGGCTGTGAGATGGGGTCTTTGGCATGCACCCTGGCCCTGCTCTGTACAGCAGCGGGGTGGGGGAGCTCAAGCACTGACCAGCCATCCCCTGTATCTGTAGCGTTCTTTCACCCTCATCGTGGAGGCCTGGGACTGGGACAATGACACCACACCAGATGGTAAGTGTGCCCCCGCACTGGGGGAATAGGTAGAGGGAGGGAGGCTGCCAGAAGGACTAACCTCAAGGTTCTGGGAAGCTGGTCCCCTTGGCCGCAGGAGTGCTGGTGGCCAGGTCCCTGGTGCTCTGCTGCGAACAGGCTCGTGTACCTATAGGATCTTGTGTGGTTCCCCAGTTTTGTTCTGGCTGTCAGGAAGCTCTCTGCATTTGTGGCCTTGCAGAGCTGGGTGTGCCGTTCTTTGACTTGTCAACAGTACATCTCTTCTGTGCATCTCTTCAGCACCCCTGTAGGGATATAGTGGGCTCTCTCAAGTGGCTCTCTGGCTTTGTGGCCCCTTCTCTGTCCTGGAACATGAAGCTTGAGAGCCATCTCCCCAAAGCTGGCTGGCCTGTGCACTGGGGAGGCAGTTGGGGGTGTGTCAGACCCTTCAGTGATGAGGATTTTCTGTGGCCAGATGAGGAAGAGCCTCAGGCAGAGAGAAGAGCAGATGCTAAGTCCCCAAGGCAGGATCAAACCCTGTGTTTGAAGATCTATGTGGGGTTACTGAAGTTGGAGGATGAGGAGGTCAGCAAGGCAGGGTTTGGGTCAAGGAGACTCCATGGCCAGTGAGAACGCTGGCCTCTCCCTGGTGGTGGGTTGGTCAGGCTGCCACATGGACATAGTCTGCAGGGCCAAGACAAAGGCATTGAAGAGGCTGCCTGTGCATTGGGACCATCAGGAGGCTGGCAGATGCAGCTGAGGGATGAAGGGGTTCTGGCTGTTGGCTGTTCTTGAAAGTAGAGGCTGGGGTTGGTTGATGGATTGGACCTGAGTGTGACCCCATGAGACCTTCCAGGGTGATGCATGTAAGCATGTAGGTGCTGAGGTAGGATGAGACCCAGGCCCGCCAGCGATGGTGCCAGGAACACATGAACTGAAAGGGAGACAGGAGAGCAAGTAGCTTAGGGCAGGGTTCAGCGAAGGCCATCAGGGGCCTTGACAAGAACAGGATGATGGGTCTGGTGCAAGGCCTGCCAGGAAGAGCAGCAGCCTGGGGCACCAAGGACTCAGCTGGGCCCGTGCTCTGTGATCAGAGCGGTGGAGGGCACCTTTGCTGTGTGCTTGGGGTACCTGCCTCAGTGCACTCAGAGCCCTGGCCTTGGGGCAGCCCAGCCCATGTGCCTGGAGTTCTAGAAGCTGGTTTTAAGATGGGTCTGGACAGCACTGCGGTGCAGGAGGGAGGAGAGGACAGTTCATCCTCGTGTGGGCCAGGGCTGGTGTGGTGCCCAGTAGGTGTGGCAAGCAGTAGTAGACTCAGGTGTGGGAATTTAGAGCTTGCAGTCCTCCTGATCCTATCTCTGTGTGGATGGAACAGGAGTGCTGGCTCCCAGGCCTGGAGGCTGGCTAGGGCTTCTGACCCGACCTTCCCACGGTGACCCAGACAGTGTTGCTCCTGCCTACTGTCCCTGGCTCCTCTAGGGGTGGTGGCCTTCATCTGCCTGGCTGCCCTGTTGCCCCCTCTCCCTTCCCGAGGCTGTCTGTACTGTGCTCCCTGGGGACTGCCAGGTAGCCCATAGCTGACTGCCTGTGCTGCTCCCAAAGAGGAATTACTGATCGAGCGGGTGTCGCACGCCGGCATGATCAACCCCGAGGACCGCTGGAAGAGCCTGCACTTCAGCGGCCACGTGGCCCACCTGGAGCTGCAGATTCGAGTGCGTTGTGACGAGAACTACTACAGCGCTACCTGCAACAAGTTCTGCCGGCCCCGCAATGACTTCTTCGGCCACTATACTTGCGATCAGTATGGTAACAAGGCCTGCATGGATGGCTGGATGGGCAAGGAGTGCAAGGAAGGTAAGGGGCTCCCGGGGCGGCAGTGGACGTGGGCATGGGGTCAGGGCAGCCTGCCTGGCTGCAGCTGTGCCTCTCTACCCCTCTATTCCAGCCGTGTGTAAACAAGGATGTAATTTGCTCCACGGGGGATGCGCTGTACCTGGGGAGTGCAGGTGAGCACCGTGCCTGCCCTTCTTTGCCCAAGTTGCTGTTGAGCCTGCAGCAGCTGGAACACTATGGGCTCCAGCAGAGGCCATAAAGTATGTGATTCATGTGGGAGGTCAGGTGCTGGAGAGCAGAGGTGCACCCTGCCCTTCATGCTCTGGCCATGATGGGGGCAGTGCTTGTCCTGGGCATGTGGTATATCCGATGGTCATTGGATAGGACAGCTAGGAGGGGACAAGGGAGGGTGGTCAGGCACTTGTACCAAGGGGCAGAGAGACCTGGGGTGGGAAGAGAGCTACTCTGATAGAAGTCTCCCACACAGAGGACCAGAGTGGGGCGTCACAGTGTGCCAGTGGGAGAGACCGTGACTAGGTCTAGGGTAGAAGAAGGGCTCCGTCAAGAGAGGGGTGGGAAGAACCACATGAAGTGGTAGTGGGAGACAGGGCACATGGGGGGACATCTGCAGGGAGCGGTGTGGTTGGGTGGAGAAGAGAGGCCGGGAGTGATCCTGGCCCACCACAGCTGGAGGTCTGTAAACAGGAGTTGGGAAGTTGGGATCAAAGGGAGGCCAGGAGGGGGTCTTGCAGCTAAGAGTAGAGCGTAGAAGCCCTCTGAAGCATTGTGGGGGTGGTCGTGTCAGGTTGGTGGGTAGAAAGGGCGGAGCAGAGTGGGAGCAAGGGTTGATGCTCCTGGTATATGAGTGGGGAAGCATCCCGAGGTACTAGGGGGTCCTGGGAGAAGGGTCGGGAGGCTACAGGGTGCTGGAGCCACAGCAGGGAGCAGAGCAAAACCTCCCTGCTGTCCTGGCCTTCACTAGACCCTGGGCACCCTGAGGGCTGGGTGTGTTTCGTGTGTGCTTTCTGACAAGGACAGTGAGGCACATGTAGTTAAGTGACTTCTAAGGTTACATGGTGTTGAATCTGGAGAAGGTGGCCAGGAGCAAGGAGTTTGGTGTTTGGGGAGTGATGTAGTGGCATCAACCCTGGGCGGTGTTATGAATGGCAGTCAGACCAGTCTCAGGGTAAGAAGGGTGTGTGTTCAGGGGATTCCCATCTGTCTCTTGTGTACACCGTGGTTTCAGGTAGGATGAGCAGGCCTCAGGTAGCGTGGGGAGCACAACACAGGACCTAGCCTAGGGTGTGCTAGTCTTAAGAGAATCGTCTCAGGAGCCATGTTCTAGAAGGGAGGGTCAATCCACGGGGATAGCTTTCTGCCTAGTGTGGTCTTCTGTAGCCCTGCTCTGGTCAGTGTGCTGGAGATGGACACAGAGTTCTGGGCAGATGTGGTCCCTGGGTGGTGAGCACAGAGGCCTAACCTCAGCCCCGCCCTCTCCTTGGCCCTGTGGGTAGTGCGTCACCTCAATGGCTGTGCCAGTTTCTGTCCCTGCATATTCGGTGCTGGGCAGGAGGGAGGTGAGAGACAAGTTGCCCTCTCCACAGAGCAGGAAAGCCATGGACTGTACATGAAGGGCAGGAACACTGGAGAGAGGGCTGAGGGTCAGTAGGTGTGTGCCATCTGCCTTTCCCTGGCCCAGTGGGTGAGGCCAAGTGGCCTCCCGCTGTCCAGGGCTCAGGTTTCAGCAGAGGACACCCCTCCCTGGACCGGATGCTACTGCGGAGATGGCTGCACTTTCCTGCCCCCTCCCCAAGCCCCTGGAGCTGCTGGCGGGAAGCTACAAGGTGGGGTCTGGTGGGGGATGGCCTGCCCAGGGTGGAGAACCTGCCCTTGGAACACAGGAGGTCTAGATTCAGAGCTTGCTCTGGTGCTCCCTGGTGGACAACCAAGTCTAGTCCAACCCCATCCTACCTCTCAACTCCCTTCAGCACCTGGAGAGAAGACTCCAGGTTGGGGTGTGAGGCCCACTGTGGACCTGCCTTGGGCATGCTGGGCTGGATCCTGGAGCTACCTGCTCCCCAGCCTCAGTTTCCCTGGGTGAGCCTGGGTGAGCTGGGCTGATGACCGCCCATGTGCGTGGCTTCAGGGCAGTTCAGGAAGGGCTGTGGTTTTTCCTTCTATAAAAATAACTCCTGTGGCGGTTGGCGGCGTGGAAGTGACGTGGCCTGAACGTCATTCCTGCCCCACAGGACCTTAGTCTTCAAGGAAGGGGCCCCCAGAGTCCTGTCCACGGCCCAGAGGGCAGCCTACTGGTACCCTGTGCTCTCGCCTGCCAGATCTACACTGCCTGCCTGTATCCCGAGGGACTCCCCAGAGGGGATGCTGACCCACACAGTGTGGGCAGAGTCAGGCATGAGGGTTGTGGCCTCAGCTGAGAGATCCTCAGGGCCACATCCTGGGCTCTCCTTCTGGGCCAATGTGGCTTCGGATAGGGCTGGCTGGGCAGCCTATAGGTGAGATGTACCGTGTGGGGCTCTGCTAGGCGTCAGGGAAACTGCTTCCCTTGAATAGCAGTGAGGACATGGGCAGTGCCCAAGGTCACACAGTCCTTGGGCCAGGGTGGCCAGGGCCTTTTGATGTCTCCTCGTCCTTTCCAGACCCCAGTCACTGCTGTGGCCCTGACAGTGCTTGGCTAGCAGGAGCTGGCGCTACATCCCTGGGCCTCCCCCGGCTGGGCCTTCCTTCCCGGCGCCTGTTCGTGGGGCCTGGCTCAGGGCTGCATCCTAGAATAGCTCGGGGAGGAGTGACGGGACAGCTGGGCCGACTGTCTCAGCCAGTGGCCAGGAATGCCCGTGACAGTGGGGCTGGCCCCTGGGCTATAACCATGGCTTGGCTCAGAGCGGCTCTCCAGGGCCGAGGCCCAGTGAGGGTGTCCTGTGCTTCCGGCCTGTTCTTCCACGCCTGCCTTACTCAGCTGCCCAGCTGATGACCTGACTGCTCGGTCCCCCAGGTGCAGCTATGGCTGGCAGGGCAAGTTCTGTGATGAGTGTGTTCCCTACCCCGGCTGTGTGCACGGCAGCTGTGTGGAGCCCTGGCATTGTGACTGTGAGACCAACTGGGGTGGCCTACTCTGTGACAAAGGTAGATGGTGGGCAGGGAGCAGGTGGGCAGGGGGCAGGTGGGCAGGGTTAGTTCTGCAGCTCACTCTGAAGCTGAGGACAGGCTGATCCCATCCCTGAGAGCCACCCCTGTGCCCAGATCTGAACTACTGCGGCAGCCACCACCCCTGTGTCAATGGGGGCACCTGTATCAACGCTGAGCCCGATCAGTACCACTGCGCCTGCCCAGAGGGCTACTTGGGGAAGAACTGCGAGCGGGGTATGTTGGCATGCTGGGCAGTGAGCTCTGGCCAGATGTAGGGCTGGTTCCGAGGGAGCCCAGCTGAGCCCATCTCTCAGTACCTTGGGCTGTACCCCAGTGGACTCCGGGACTGGTGGGCTTGGGAAAGAGTGCTTGAGATTGGTGGGCCCCTGCCACCACCCTACTCACCCCTACTCTGGTTCTGCAGCTGAGCATGCCTGTGCCTCCAACCCGTGTGCCAATGGGGGTTCATGCCACGAAGTGCCATCAGGCTTTGAATGCCACTGCCCGTCGGGCTGGAGTGGACCCACCTGTGCACTTGGTAAGTGTCTGAGTGCCTGGGGGCTCCACAAGGCAGGAAGTGGGTAGCACCCTGGGTTATGGATGAGAGGGTGAGTCCACTGTGCTGTGGAGATTTAGCCAAACAGTTGGCTCCTGCTTCTTTCCATGGGACTATGCCTCCCTGGTGCAGCCCTCATGGTCCATGTCCCCATTTACTGGCTGCTCCCACACTCACTAGATGTGATCTCGTGGTCACTGGCAACTCCCTACACCCACTGGCTACACCCTCACATCTCTTTAATCCCTGCAGACATCGATGAGTGTGCCTCCAACCCATGTGCAGCAGGTGGCACCTGTGTGGACCAGGTGGACGGCTTTGAGTGCATCTGCCCCGAACAGTGGGTGGGGGCTACCTGCCAGCTGGGTAAGGGCTCCCTGGGGGCCATTCATGCATGGACTGTGTGCTGAGCATGTGGCTGGGGCTGCTGGCTGCTGGCTGCCAGGCGCAGGGCACAGGGGGCAAGTGGGGTCCAAGCCCCACAGCTCCCCTTGTCTCGTTCACAGACGCCAATGAGTGTGAAGGGAAGCCGTGCCTTAATGCTTTTTCTTGCAAAAACCTGATTGGCGGCTATTACTGTGATTGCCTCCCGGGCTGGAAGGGCATCAACTGCCACATCAGTCAGTATGGGTGGGCGACGCAGGCGGGTGGGGCTGGGGAGCACGGAGGGCTCTCCTGACCCTGCCCCCCGTTCCCCTCTGCCTTCAGACATCAATGACTGTCGTGGGCAGTGTCAGCACGGAGGCTCCTGCAAGGTAAGGAGGCTGTCATATGCCCCCCCCAGACTGAGGGGGGGATAGAGTATGTGGCTGGAGGGGTGAGGGGGGTGTCTCTCCCACTAGGACTGTGAAGGGGGAGTGTGTGGCGGGAGGGGCAAAGGATGGAGGCTCACCCTCCCTCCCCTGGTCCACATGCCTAGGACCTGGTAAATGGGTACCAGTGCGTGTGCCCACGGGGCTTTGGAGGCCGGCACTGCGAGATAGAGCGTGACGAGTGTGCCAGCAGCCCCTGCCGTCGGGGCGGTATCTGCGAGGACCTGGTGGATGGCTTCCGCTGCCACTGCCCACGGGGCCTCTCTGGGCCACTTTGCGAGGTAGTGACCTGGTGGGAACTCTGCTTACAGTGTTCAGGGAGTAGTTCCCACACTGTCTTCAGGAGCTAAGTGGGGGCTCGTAGAATCATGCAACCCTTGTTTGTCACAACAGACTTCTGGAAAGTGACTAGGAGCTTCATGTGCTCACATGTTCTTCTGAGGGGACCAGGCAGGTGGGCAGCCTGAAGACCCCAAGGCAGAATCAAGCTCCTGGTGGTGTGGAGTCATCACGGGTCAAGGGTGGAACTGGTCAGAAGGGGGTGTCTCTCCTCAGGGCTGATGTCCTCACCACCCCTTGGACACCCTCCCTTAGTGCCCACCCTGGTCCCCCTGGGCTACACATGGTTCTGCTCTGGCCTTTGTACGAATGGTGAGCCTCCTGCCTTGTGGGCTTTTTTGGGGCCCATGGCAGAGGCCTGGCCTCAAGTCCAGGGAACATGGAGATGCTGGCTATGGGAAGGACTTCTTGGCCTGGCAGTGTGGGGGTCAGGAGCTGGCCTTCCTGCCGGCAGGAGGAGCCAAGGCCGGATGCTGCCTGTGGGAGGCAGAGGAAGCTTGGCTGCTGTGGAGGCGAAGGCAGCAGGGCTGTTGGCCCACAGGTGTTTCCGTACAGCTGACAGCACTTAGACGTTCTGGGGTGGGTAGGAACTTCAGGCGCCACTTGGCACTGCCCTGTCCAGGGCTGAGGGTCCATGCTAGGCAGCATCTCCATCTACAGGTGGATTTGCACAGGTGCACATCCTTCTTTTCCTGCAGGTGGATGTGGACCTCTGCGAGCCGAGCCCCTGCCTGAATGGTGCTCGCTGCTATAACCTCGAGGGTGACTACTACTGTGCCTGCCCAGAAGACTTTGGTGGCAAGAACTGCTCGGTGCCCAGGGAGCCCTGCCCTGGTGGGGCCTGTAGAGGTGCGGGCTGCGACCCCAGGCAGGGTGGGAACCTGGGTGGAAATGGGGCTGACCCCTGCCCATTTCTTCCCCACAGTGATTGATGGCTGCGGGTTCGAGGCAGGGTCCAGGGCACATGCTGTGGCACCCTCTGGCATATGTGGCCCTCATGGGCACTGTGTCAGCCAGCCTGGGGGCAACTTCTCCTGCATCTGCGACAGCGGCTTTACAGGCACCTATTGTCATGAGAGTGAGTGGTGTACTGAGCAGACTGGGGTGGGGCTGTGGGCCATGGGGACAGCTCACTTACCCTTTCCCACAGACATCGATGACTGCCTGGGCCAGCCCTGCCGCAACGGAGGCACGTGCATCGATGAGGTGGATGCCTTCCGCTGCTTCTGTCCCAGTGGCTGGGAGGGCGAGCTCTGCGACATTAGTGAGTGTGCTCTTCCACACCTGTGCCTTCCACCCGACTCCCGCGGGCCCACCCCTACATTCCTATCAAACCCATGCCCGAAGTCACGGGGTGAATCCCAGGATCCCCTGTACTCGGGCCCAGCTCTCGCTCATCTCTGTGAAGCCCTCCCTAGCGCCGGTGATCCCCGCTGACCGGCGTCCTCCCCCCAGATCCCAACGACTGCCTCCCCGACCCCTGCCACAGCCGCGGCCGTTGCTATGATCTGGTCAATGACTTCTATTGTGCCTGTGACGATGGCTGGAAGGGCAAGACCTGCCACTCTCGTGAGTGTCCGGGGCCCCTGCAAAGAGCAAGTGGGGGGCTGCCTGCCAGGACCCTGCCATGGTCCATCCGGCCTGCCTGCTGAGTGGCCGTGTGCCTGCAGGCGAGTTCCAGTGCGACGCCTATACCTGCAGCAACGGCGGCACATGCTACGACAGTGGAGATACCTTCCGCTGCGCCTGCCCTCCAGGCTGGAAAGGCAGCACCTGCACCGTAGGTGAGCTAGGCCAGCCCAGCCCCAGCCCTGCTAACTCCCTCTGCCCTGGGCTGCCTGCCTTACCTGTGTGAGCTCTGCCCAGGCCCCACAAGCGGCCTCTTCTCCCTCCTCACAGCTAAGAACAGCAGCTGCCTGCCCAACCCCTGTGTGAATGGGGGTACCTGTGTGGGCAGTGGAGACTCTTTCTCCTGCATCTGCCGGGATGGCTGGGAGGGCCGTACCTGTACACACAGTGAGCCGAAGGGTCTGGGGGTCCTGGGCGGGGGGAGGTTCTGCTGCCTTTTATCACAGCCTTGCCCGACTCTGCCCTGGGGATCTGCTCTTCCACTTGTCCACTTCACCTCTCCAGACCCCAAGACCTGCTCTGCTGTCTCCTAATTCTCCTCCCTACCAGATCTGCAGTGTCTATCCACCTTTCCTGACCCACCACCCCGCAGCCTGGGGCTCTGGCTGAGATACAGGCCCTACCCTACCTTAACTATAGGTTTGTCTGGTGCTCCTCTGATGGCTGTGCCAGGCCGGCGTGGACAGGATAGTGTCTACCCACGAGCCTCAGGCACACGGTCTACCACAGAGGTGCACTGGGCAAGTGTGTGTTGGATTAACTACTGTATCTCTCCCTTCAAATTCAGACACCAATGACTGCAACCCTCTACCCTGGTGAGTGGCAAACCAGGAGGCTGGTGGGGGGCAGGGCCCACCATGGTGGGGGCAGGCCCCCCCAACTTATTAACCAACCCTCTCCCTGCAGCTACAACGGAGGCATCTGTGTTGATGGTGTCAACTGGTTCCGCTGCGAGTGCGCACCTGGCTTTGCGGGTCCTGACTGTCGCATCAGTAAGCAGCCTGGGTGGATGGCAAGAGTTGTGGTGGGGGCTCCTCCCTGGGGCCCCTCCAGCCAACCTCGATGTCAAGTGCTAGAGGGCATAGACAGCTGTATCCCGACAGACCGCACAGCCATAGCCCTGTCTTGCCTCTTCAAGCCACACATCCATGTCCTGTGGGTTTCTGGGTGTACCCTGCTGAATGATAAGAGGGGGTTCTACCCTGAGGAGACAGCTCAGGTCATGGAGGAGGAGGAGGATGGGCCACAGAGGCAGAATGCTTGTGCTTACCTGTGGCTGTGAGACTGTTTTTGTGGGTATGGTCCCTGGCAGTGGGACCACCTGGGAGGTCTCTGCATACAGAGGTCCCTGCATACAGTGCAGAGGAGGAGCTAAAATGCCTCAGACTGCTTGAGGGACAGTGACAGCAGCTGTCCCACCTTATGCTGCTGTGGAACAGGTGGCCTGAGGCCACACTCCTGCATCACCACCCATATCCTGGTCCCTGTGTGGGATGCTGGCCTGCCCTTCCCAAACACACAGCCACTTTGCCTGCAGACATTGACGAGTGCCAGTCCTCACCCTGTGCCTACGGGGCCACCTGTGTGGATGAGATCAACGGGTATCGCTGCAGCTGCCCACCAGGTCGAGCCGGCCCCAGGTGCCAGGAAGGTAGGCTGACCGTAACCACGTCGGTCAGGGTGCAGGCCTGAACGCCACATTGAACCTCTGTGCTCTCCCCCAGTGGTTGGATTCGGGAGGTCCTGCTGGTTCCGGGGCACAGACTTCCCGCACGGGAGCTCCTGGATGGAGGACTGCAACAGCTGTCGCTGCCTGGATGGCCACAGAGACTGCAGCAAGGTGGGCCAGCTCCTCACCCACTGCTCTTGCACCCTGACCCTGAGTACCCTCGGCGCTTAGGCTCACGAGGACACCCCGAGGCTGGTGTGGAGATAGGGGCAGGAGTGAGCAAGGTTGCCCGCTCCGGTGGTCACTCTAGGGGAGTGAACTGGGAATTGCCCTGGGCCCAGTATAGTTGGGGAAACTGAGGCTCAGCCTGGGCCCTGCTTTGGCAGAAAGTCCCTCCTGGTGTGGAGTTTGGCCTTGCCTCCTTGGGCCGGAGTGGTGAAGGCATGAGCTTGGAACTCACTGACCCAACCGTGTCTGTCTTTGTGTGCGCCCTGTGGCTACCTGTGGTTCCACGCCCCGCTGCGTCCCTCCTGGATGTGTCTGTCCCAGGTGTGGTGCGGGTGGAAGCCTTGTCTGCTGTCCAGTCAGCCCGATACTCTGAGTGCCCAGTGCCCACCGGGGCAGCAGTGCCGGGAGAAGGCCCTGGGCCAGTGTCTGCAGCCGCCCTGTGAGGCCTGGGGTGAGTGCACAGCACAGGAACACCTGCTGCCCAGCACCCCTTGCCTGCCACGGTCCACCCACCTGGACAACAACTGTGCACGCCTCACGTTGCGCTTTAACCGAGACCAAGTGCCTCAGGTAAGTGATCCCCATAGACTGAGGCTTCCACAGTCAGCCCCTAAAGTAGTTACTTGGCCGTGGCTTAGCTCCCATGGGGTCAGGAGCCCATGTCTAGATGCCCACCAGTGGGCTCACATGAGGGAGCACTGGGCCCAGGACACTGGCTGGGCTGCCCACTTGTCCAGGGTCCCAAGGGCCTGTACTGCAGGCTGTGTGGGCTGCCCTACTCTGGGTGGCGGCTTGCCACTCAAGAGAAAAGTTGCTGTTTTGATAGGGTCCCGACCTCATCTGAGTGCTTAGAGCCGGCCTGCCTGTCCCCAGGACAAAGGTGCTAGACTCCGTGATACCCACCTTGCTGACTCCCTCACTTTCCTTCACCTTCCTCTGTTGCCTGCAGATAGAGCTGCTGCTGTAAAGATGGGGGGCGGGGTAGGCACCCACTGTCCCTGTCCTGCTACCTGGACAGCCCTTGCCAGCACAGGGATGTGCCCTCAGGTCTTGGCCTCAGGCCCCGCTTACGTGTTGCTCATCTGCCCAGGGCACCACCGTGGGCGCTATCTGCTCCGGGATCCGTGCCTTGCCTGCCACCAGGGCAGTGGCGCGCGACCGCCTCCTACTGCTGCTCTGTGATCGTGCTTCCTCAGGGGCCAGTGCTGTGGAGGTGGCTTTGGTGAGTGTGTGGGGAGCCTGAACAGGCCTCTGAGCACACAGTGGCTGTGACACTGGCAGCCCGTGGGACAGTTGCAAACATCAGGAGGGAAGATGTTTATCAGGTAGGACAGAGGCACAGAACAAAGGGAACTGAGGTAGGAGCTGGACCTGGCACCAACCCAGGGCATCTCTGTGACTTAGTGTGGCCAGGTGGGAAACTACACTCACTTACACAGCAGTGAGAGGCCCAAGCCTGGAGTTTGCCAGGGAGGACCACCAAGATGTTCAAGGTTGGGGTGGTTGGTGGTCATTGGCAGTCCATGAGGTCAGGTGCTTGATACACAGACCAAGGATGTTAGGTGGGGTCCCCACCATGAGGAAGGGACCAGAGCCCAGTAGGGTAGACAAGGAACTCATCTCAGGGGGACCGTGCTGCTTGTGTGGTATGGAAGGCAGGGTTGGACGGAGATGTTGGCAGACCTTGGCCCAGGCTGCAGAGAGATGAGGGGATGGGCACCAGGCCAGTGAGAGACACGCCGGGGTGTCAGGTTTCAGAGGAGGCATAGGCTGTGACCGCTGGGACCCCTGGCTTAGTCGTACAGCACAAGTCTCTTCTTGTGCCTCTGTTCTGAAGCTGTAGACATCAGCTCTCGGCAGGGTCCTTAGCATGTGTAAGGGAAGTGCGAAGGAATGTTCTAGAACTGCCCTGGAAGAAGCGGCTGTGAGCTGGTGGGGCTGGGGCGGCCAAGGGGAGAACACCACAGGGAGGAGCTGTCAGAAGGGCAAGGTGGCCTTGTGGTGTGTGGTGGTGCAGGTGCAGAGATTAGGGAGGAAGGAGAGGAGAACGTGCCTTGGGCACGGTTCCTGTATGGTGTCTCGGCACCATTGCCAAAGGAACACAAGTGAAGATGGGGGTGTGGGAGCTGGCTTGGCCTGTGTCACTTTTGGGGTGCAGACCTGGGAACTGCACTGAGAAAAGCCTGTGCCCCTGAAGTATACAGGGGTTCAGCAGAGACAGGGTCAGGCTATACCTTGAATCTGCCTGGCGGGTGTATCTCTGCATCAAGACCCTCCTCCAATGAGCCCCTCGTTCCTTGGCTCTTCCAGGTGCTTGACAAGTGCAGCTTAGCCCTGGTGTGGGCCCTACATGTGGCAGGTCTCTGTGCAGCCAGCTGGGCACTGGCCAGGGTTTAGGCAATGGCCATGGCCTCTTCTTTAGGGGCAGGCTTTTGGGATGTGGGCAGGGTGTCCTTGGGCTGACCCCACAGTGCCATTCTCTGCCCCAGTCCTTCAGCCCTGCGAGGGACCTGCCTGACAGCAGCCTGATCCAGAACACAGCTCATGCCATTGTGGCTGCCATCACTCAGCGGGGGAACAGCTCGCTGCTGCTGGCTGTCACTGAGGTCAAAGTGGAGACAGTCGTCATGGGTGGTTCCTCCACAGGTGAGCTGAAGCAGTTGGAATCTGCCCTGTAGACACAGAGGGCTGAGGCACCTCCCACCACCCAGCTCCTATCCTAGAAGCCAGAGGAGCGCTGCTGAGGCTGCAGGGACCCTGGGATGCTCATGGCTTCTCCTCCTACCCAGGTCTATTGGTGCCTGTGCTGTGCAGCATGTTCAGCGTGCTGTGGCTGGCCTGCGTGGTCATCTGTGTGTGGTGGACACGAAAGCGCAGGAAAGAGCGTGAGAGGAGTCGGCTGCCACGGGATGAAAGCACCAACAACCAGTGGGCCCCGCTCAATCCCATCCGCAACCCCATCGAGCGGCCAGGCAACAGTGGCCTGGGTACCGGGGCCCACAAGGACGTGCTCTATCAGTGCAAGAACTTCACGCCGCCGCCACGCAGGGCGGGCGAGGCACTGCCTGGGCCCACCGGCCCCGGGGCTAGTGGGGAGGACGAGGAGGAAGAGGAGCTTGGCCGCGGAGATGAGGACTCCCCAGAGGCAGAGAAGTTCCTCTCACACAAATTCACCAAAGACCCCAGCAGCTCCTTGGGGAAGCCAGCCCGCTGGGGCCCAGGGCCCAAAGTGGACAACCGCACGGTCAGGAGCACAAAGCTAGTGCACCATGCTGGCAGGGAATAGGGCTGCTGCCGGGCTGGGACCCAGAACCCCTTGCTGGCATCACACCCGTGCCGGACCATAGGAGGCCAAGGCCGTGTGCATAGTTTATTTTGTGTAAAAAACAAAACAACCAAAAACAAAAAACAAATGTTTATTTTTTACGTTTCTTTAACCTTGTATAAATTATTCAATGACTGTCAGGCAGAAAAACAACGGAGTATTCTCGGATCATTGCTATTTTTGTAAAGTTTCTGTGTGTCCACACACGCTGTGGCAGAGAGCAGAGCGTGTGTATGTTCTCACCAAATCGTATAATGTTTGTTACCAGAGGTTGTCACTGTTTACAGAATCTTCTTTTTATTCCTCACTTGGGTTTCTCTGTGGCTCCAGGCCAAAAATCCCACGAGACCCAGGGCTGTAGGCATGGCCTGTGGCTCTCGGGGACCTGTAGTTGTCAGTGGGGCCTGTGGCTCAGTGGGATCTGTGGCTGTCAACATGGCCTGAAATTGTCCGTGGGACCTCTGGCTCTTGGTCTGGCTGTGGCTTTTAGTGGAACCTATTGCTGTTAGCAGAACTCATGGCTGTCAGTGGCACCTGTGGCTGTTAGGGACATATGTGGCCATGGACCTGGCCTATGGCTGTCAGCAGGCACCCATGGCTGCAGGTGGGCCCATGGCTATTAGGGACACCCTTGCCATGCGTCTGGCCTGTGGCCGTCAGTGGCATCTGTGGCTACTGGCACAGCCTATAGCTATCAGTGGCACCTGTGGCTTTTGGGGACACCTGTGGCCGCGGGTCTGGCCTATGGCTGTCAGAGGCATCTGTGGCTGCCGGCACAGCCCGTAGCTATCAGTGGCACTCGTGGCTGTTGGGGACACCTGTGGCTGTGGGTCTGGCCTATGGCTGTCAGTGGCACCTGTGGCTGCTGGCATAGCGTGTAGCTATCAGTGGCACTCGTGGCTTTTGGGGACACCTGTGGCCGCGGGTCTGGCCTATGCTGTAAGTTGTACCCACAACTGCTAGCATGGCCTATTGCTGTCAGTGGGGCCCGTGGCTGTTGTGGTACCTGTTGCTGCGGTACAGCCTATTCTAGCTTTCAGTGGGACCTGGGACTGCAGGTAGGACCTGTGATGGTCCGTGTGCCGCTGCCTATTGATGTGTCCCTGGTTGTGGCATGGCCTATGGCTGCTGGCGGCTCCTGTGGTTGTCAGCAGGGTTGGAGGTCATGGGTGTGGCCTAAGGCTGGCAAGCAGACTTGGTCCATGCCCCAGCTGGTCCCTCCAGCTTGCTGTCCTTGCTTCCTCCTGCCCGGAACTCTCCAGAGATCTCCAACTGTGCTTTCAGAAGTGCCCTTCCCGACTGCTTGGTTTCCCTCCCGGGACAGCGGCAGTATTGAAGCTTGTGACAAGTGCCTTCACACAGACCCCCTCCCAGCTGTCAGCGTTTGCCGTGGGCACCAGGCTGCTGCCCACCTGCCAGCCCTGGCCACCCTCCTTGTGAAAGTGCATTTCTGTAAATATGTACATATTAAATGAATCACTCTGTATATTTGATTTAATAACTTAAATTTTTGGCCTCCCTATTCTTTGGGTGCTGTTCCTTTTTTGCTTGCAGTTGGGGCAGAGGCAGAAAGTGGAGTGTGGCCTTAGTGTCGGGTCATGTTGCTGAGGGGCTGTGGGGTCAGATGGGCCTGCTGACCCCAGCCCTGTGGGTAGCTTGGGCCTTGGGCATTGCTGGAGTCGCGTAGTGGTTGGCAGGGCTGTGACGGTACCCTCTAGGGGACAGGGTGAGGGGACTCTGGGTGCCTGGCCTCCTGCTTTGTAGACATACAAAGAAAGGGCTTTGAGTAAAACTGCTAAGGAAACCCCAGGTCCAGTTTGGAGAAACGGAGATCAAGGGAAGCTGCAGCCCTTTGTGGACAATGTCCTCTTGTCTTCACAGCTCACAGGAGAGTAGAACAGCATGGTGGTCTCAGGGCTGGATGTTGGTAGCCAGGTGTCATGGCTGTGAGGGGCAGAAGGCCCTCCAGCCTCTGGAGAAGGACACATTACTTCTGCTGGGTGAACTCATCTGGCTTCTGCGAGGTCTTTTTCTCTGTGGGTAGCTTGGGCCTTGGGCATTGCTGGAGTCGCGTAGTGGTTGGCAGGGCTGTGACGGTACCCTCTAGGGGACAGGGTGAGGGGACTCTGGGTGCCTGGCCTCCTGCTTTGTAGACATACAAAGAAAGGGCTTTGAGTAAAACTGCTAAGGAAACCCCAGGTCCAGTTTGGAGAAACGGAGATCAAGGGAAGCTGCAGCCCTTTGTGGACAATGTCCTCTTGTCTTCACAGCTCACAGGAGAGTAGAACAGCATGGTGGTCTCAGGGCTGGATGTTGGTAGCCAGGTGTCATGGCTGTGAGGGGCAGAAGGCCCTCCAGCCTCTGGAGAAGGACACATTACTTCTGGGTGAACTCATCTGGCTTCTGCGAGGTCTTTTTCTGGGAATACCCTGGGTCATCTCTCTGTAAATTCAGTGCATGTGACACGTTTCCATGGTGCCTGCTGTGTCTTCCACCAGCCTCTTCACAACACTGCTGGGCCCACAGTAACACATGGGGGACACAGCACTGAGCAGTTCAGATGCAAAGTTGCCCTGAGGAGTCAGGGTTTTCATCATGACTGGGAAGACATGAGATCCACATTGCCAACACTTGATTGGCTAAAAAGACCCCAAGCTTCAAGTTTCTGCTTAAATGATATTATTTAACATGAGGTCCCCAAGGACGTTGTCAAAATAAATAAAAGCCACAATCCTAGAGTTCTCCATACCTTCCTCATCAATGACTTTTCAAGGCCAGTGGACTGACTACAACCAAGAAACCCAGATCCACAGGAAGCCCTGCTCTGTGATAGAAGCCTGAGTGGCAGACTGCAGCGCCAGACCCACACTTCAGCGTTCTCCCTCACAAACTGAACAAGGCTGCTCCCTGTGTCCAGAGAAGATGCCTCAGAGATACCAATGGGCCAGAAAACGGCTCTGCAGGCTTGAAATGGAACCAAGCAGAAGCTCTAGAAATGAAGATATATGATCTCTGAATGAAAGCTTGCAGGTAAGTTCAACAGCAGCTCAGAGACCACAGGAGAGAATCTGTGAAGTAGATGACCCTCACAGGTGGTCCAGGGTTAGACAGCTGGCTCGGTGGAGTGCTGGAGTAGCATGAGGACCTGAGTTCAATCCCCAGTGCCTACATCAAAAGCCAGGCGGTGTGGTGTATGTCAGCACTGGGGAGACAGGAAGATCCATGGGGCTCACTGGCCAAGGAGAGACCCCCCCCACTTCCAAAAAGGTGGAGAAATGATACCAGAGGACTTCTGGCTTCCACACACATGCATAAATGCATATGCACCAACACCCACCCATACACTTGCCCACCACATGAACACACACCCATATACCCTCCACATGAACACACAGACACACGCCCTCCTCCACATGAACACCCCCCCGAATATTGCCCCCTTACACGCGCACACACACTGTCCACATGAGCACACACAGTCCAGATACAGCTCAGGGACAAAAGATGAAAATGGCCCCAGCCGTAGCTGAAGACCTTGGGCAGAGGCCTGGTGAGTCGTCTTGGGCCCATCAGTCCGGCCCAGAAGGCGACTAGTGAGCAAGGGCAGCATGTGGGGTCTCTGCTGCTGCTAAGTTGTGCCTGCAGTATGTGGCGGCCATGCTCACACCTGCCTGGTGTGGGGAAAGCTCTAGCTCAGGAGGAATCGACCCCATTGCCTGCTCGTGGCAAGATGTGGTGGGAGCCGGGCTGGGAGTGGTACCCATGGGCCTGTGTGCATCATGTGCATGAGCAGAGCTGGCCTCTGCAGCAGCCCACATGTGCATGTGTGTGGAGGCCTACCCCTCCCTCAGCCTACTGTCCATGTCCTGAGCCATTCCAGGTCCCAGGCCTCCCTGCTCCATACCTTGCTCAGGCCTGGCTTGGTCAGCTGAGGCTCAGTCCTTGCCTAAGCGACCTGTTGCCCAGCAAGGGTGGAACAGACTGGCCATAGCCAGCTCATGCTGATGGTCACTGAAGGGGACCCAGACCCAGGCCTCAGCTTGCTCCACACTGCTCTTGACCTGGAGTCCCTACTGGGGGACGGGCTTCCACTGCTGGCCTTACTTTCAGTGTGGCCACTGACCATGGGGGAATGAGGGCTACTCATCCTGCCTCAGCTTGGCCCCCTTCAGCAGACACCAGGGTCCCCATGGGTAAGGGTCAGGCCCAGGGCCATCCTGTCCCCACAATATCTTGTTCCCTCTGGAAAGCTGACTAATTAGCTCCACAGAGACTGATTCCTCAGCAAGTCCAGCCTAAGGAAAACTCAGGTGCCCAGCCAGCTGCTGTGCACTGCTACTCTGAGCTGGCCGCCAGCCCTGGCTTTCCCCTGGCTGAGCATGGAGAGATTGGTGGCTGCCCTGGAACTGTCCCAGTCCCAAGCTGACCCCCTGCACAGACAGGAAAAGGCAGGACATTGGGAGTGGGTTGGGGCCGGCCGCAGACACACCTGCCCTCTCCTTTGTGGCCACGTGATGTCAGGAACCTGCTGGGGCCTGTGCTGCTGGGAAGCCGTGGGACCCTCCCTCGCCCATCCTCCTGGCTTGTCAGTGCTGGAGAGCTAGGCGGGATAGCTGGGTCCACGGGCTGGATGGGGGCGGTGCACTTCACAGTCCCCACACAGGTGCCTTGGCCTCCCCAAACCTGATGGACAGTGGGCTACAGGGGCACAGAACCCCCTGAGCTGACCTAGTAGCCAGTCTGTACCCCACCTTTTGGACCTGTTCCCAGCTGGAGTTGAGGCTGTGTGTCCCAACAGGGTGTGGCCCTCTTATTTGTACTTAGAACCTTCTCTTGTGCAGTAAGATGTCTGTGGTCAGAGAGCCACCAGGAAGGGATGGACACACGAGTCAGGAACAATGTAGAGTGTGGGGATAGGTATCTGAGCAGGAGCACCTTGAGGGTGAGCATCATCAAGCCCATGGGGACTTCCTGTGGTCCAGCAGGAAGGGCTGCACGGCTCCAGTGTTAGGAGTCTGGGTGCTAATGAGACACAGCCTTCTCTGAGCTGGAGTCAAGCTGCCCTCACTCCCCCACATGGTCAGAACAGAGGGTGGTGTCTGGAGTCTATACAGTGTGCACCCTGGGACACTTCCCAGGCACCATCCTGATCCAGGGAACCAGGTCCTGGTGGGCAACCTGCCGTGGGTGCAGGGCAGCTCTGAGGCCACGAACCTGTGCCTCTCACACTGCCCTGAGCAGCCCACAGGTTACCTTCTTGGCTGCTTCCTTGGTACTTAGCCCTGGGGACCGTACCAGCTGGTTCTGCTTGGCGACTGACTGCTGTGTCTCCGAAGAAACCAGCCTTAGGGAACAGTGAGGGGATCCATATGGGAATCCCGTCCCAAGGTGGCCAGGCATGTTAACCCCTGCAGGCCAGGCCATAAACAGCTGGCCTAGTCCTGTGGTGGCTGTAGGCTGGATTCAAGCTGTCCTAAGTGCAAAGTTGGACTCATCCTTCCTTATCTAACAGCAGCCCAGGTTGTCCATGGGGCCCAGGTCAGCAGGGGCCTGGAGGTCTCAGGTTGAGAATATCAGAAACTTGGGTTATAACAGCACTCAAAGGGGAAAGTGAGGCCTGTGTGGAAGGGGTCTACCTTGCAGTGTTTTTTTTTGTGGCTCCTGGCCCCAGAGGACTCAGCTAGGTAGAGGTGGCTAGGGGGTAACCTGGGGAGGACAGACTCCAAAGCGTGGGCTCTCAGAGGAGGGCAAGCAGGCCAGGAGCGGGCAGCGGTGAGCAGGGGGGTCTTCCAAGGGGCTCTGGACCAGAAAGGTCCTGTGAGGTGGGCTCTCCTATTGGAGGAGAGCCCCTGGAGAGGAGGGGTTTCTTGGAGCTGAGAGGGTGGCACTTGGGTTTACCTGTCCTGGTGCCGGGTTTTTACCCAGGAGGGAAGTGTCTGTCTAGTAACATTTCATGGAGGAGAACTCCATTTTATTTCTCTATTGCTCTGATAAACACTGTGGCCTTGGGGAGAAAAGGGCTTGTTTGTCCTGATCACTGTTCAGCACTGAGGGAAGGCATGGCAGGAGCCTGGAGGCAGCAACTGCAGCCCAGACCGCGGAGGAACGCTGCTTACTGGCTTCTCCTCTGACCTGTGCTCAGCCTGCATTCTTGCAACCCAGGACCACCTGTCCAGGGATGACACTGCCCACAGTGGGCTGGGCCTTCCCACATCACTCAACAATCAATGCCTCACAGACATGCCCACAGGCCATCCCATAAAGGAAAGTCCCCAATTTAGGCTCCCTCTTCGCATGCGTGTCAAATTGACAACTGAAGCTTTCAGCACAAGAACCCTGGATGGGGAGACTGATTTAAAGAGGCCTAGAGGCAGCCAAGAGGACCCTGGGGTAGTGAGCATCCACCCGGTATCACTGTTCCTGTAGTGGCCCAGGTCATTCTATTGCCATCAAGGTCCCACACTTGAAGGAAGCAAGGGCCCGCAACTCTGGCAAAGTTAGGAAACAGACTGAGTCCATTCAGCTTGGAAAGTCATATTTAGGCGGGCAGCACCTCCCCCACACCCCAAACCACGGCTCACCGGGAACACTTTCCAGCCGTTGTCACCTGCAACCACAGTGACCCTCATTTCCTGGGAAGTTCAGTGGCCCTTCTTACCTGTCTCCACTCGTCTTCCACCTTCAGGAAGACACGGCACCTCTCACCCCTGCACCTCTGGGCACCAGGTCCCAAAAGCTAAACTGAGATGATGGCCTTTAGGGTCGGGGCCAGAGAAAGGCTGAATCAGGATCTGCGGTGTCTGCTGTAGGTGACAGAGCTGCGGAGGAGAGGGTCATCAACCTAATTATCAAAGAAATGTACATTGGAGGGTCAGTGAACAGTCGCAGTCGGCCGATGCCCCACCAAGCAAGGCGGCAGAGGGAAGGAGGGACCCCGCGGCCGGGGCGAGACCCCCATGCGCTCTACACAGATGCTCTCAAGATGAAATCGGTGTCATGTTTGTGTAGTGTAGAGCAGAGTTTGGTGAAGCAAGAGTTACAAGGCAAGGAGACAGCTCTGTGACTGGGAAGAACTTTCCAGAGGCAGTCAATGTCTAAAAGAGTGGACAACTTGTGTGGCCCTGGCTGGTGCTGAATCTATAGATGAAGGTATTGTGTCACCAGATTCAAATAGTGGCTCAAACTCTCATCCATGTTCCCGGTACCCATGGTCTACCCATGACCTGAAAGCAGTAAGTGAAAAATTCCAGAAATAAGCAATTCATAAGTATTAAATAGCTCGTATTACGGTGTATTGTTATAATGGTTCAGTTTTATTATGAATTAATTAAGTGGTTGTTAATCCTCAACCATGCCTAACTTATAAATTAAACTTTGTCAAAGATATAGAGGTATAAAACCATATCTACACTAGACAATACTGCCTACAGCTGTGGATGTCCACTGGGTCTGAGAAAATGTCCCTGAACATGAGGCAGACACGGTATGCCCAGACCATGGAACAAGTCAGGAAAAGGAACAAAGTATTCACACAGTGCCATGTGCTGAACCTTGAGAAACTCATGTGTAAAGGCACAGCTGCAATGGTTACATGGAGCAGGATTCTCCTCGTAAGAGTGCGTGGAGCAGGTGGGCCTGTACCGATAGGCAGTGGGAGCATGGCTGGCGCACTGGGGAACAGGTAGCCACAGAGACTGGTAACTGGGTACCGGGTTTCTTTTAGGAGGCTAAAAATGATCTAAAATCGATTGTGTTGCTTAGCTCTATGAAGGCATGACACCCTAACAGATTTTACACTTTAAATGGGTGAGTGACTGGCATATGGGTCTTCCCCAAACTGTTACAATTACGCTCACAGCGTAGCTGTCAGCCGTTTGAACCAGATGTGGTGGCTCACACCTTCAGTCTCAGCCCTCTGGATGCTGCTGTGGAGGCAGGAGGATGCCTGGAAATTCAAGGCCATCTTGGACTACATAGTGAGTTCCAGGTCAGCCTGGGCCTCCAAGAGAGACCCTGTCTCTAAAAGAAAAAAACCCACAAGTCCCTCAAACAACAACAAGCTCATGGCATTGACCTCTGTAGGTTTTATATGAAGATAAAACCTGAAATACAGAAAACTGCATTCAAACCATTAAAACTGGAGCTGCAGAGATGGGTCAGTGGTTAGAGCACCTACTGCTCTTGCAGGGGACCAGAGTTCAGTTCCCGGAACTCACATGTTGGCTCATAACCACCTGCAACTCCAGTTCCAGGAAATCTGATGTCCTCTTCTGGCCTCTGCGGGCTCCTGCATGCACATGGTGCACGTAAACTCACTCAGGCGCACACACATACATGTAAGAAAAAATTATTTTATTTTCTCAAACTACCTGTGCCTTTGCATCGACTTGTACGTGTCTTAAGTAATTTAAGAGTAGGGCATGGTGGCTCACACCTTTAATCCCAGCACTTGGGAGGCAGAGGTGGATCTCTGTAAGACAGAGGCCAGCCTGGTCCACAAAGTGAATTCCAGGTCAGCCAGGACTGGATACTGAGACCCAGTCTCTGTAAGAAACCGTATATTTTAAAATGAAATGGAGATCTTTTTTAAAGGTTAAAACCTCATTCAATTTTATGTCTTACAGGGCTTATACTGAGTTCAATATTGTATGACTGTATTAATTCAACTGTGAACCTAAAAATTTACAGCCACTTGTGAAAAAGATGTACTCTTGCTCTGGAGTGTGTTACTGAATATGTTAAAGCTGTAATGAAATGCTTCATCTAAAAAAATAAAATAAATGTATATAAAAATAAAAACCAACAAACAACACCCCAACAACAAAATAATCTAGTGAAAACAAAGGCACGTAAACGCATACAGGACTTTGTTTCCTCTTGTTTTTGTGTTAGCTTTCTGAAAGAAAGCAAATAGGGTTACCTGACGCAGAAGAGGGGCCAGAGCCACCCCCCAAGTCTGATGTCCCTCTCCACAGCAGGGTCAGTGAGGTATGATGCCCCCTCACCCCGAGTCTTTGGGTCTCTGGAACATAAGCACCCTAACACTGTTTCTCTAGTGCATTCCTGATATACAGAGCCTGGCTTCTCTTAAGGAACAGAGTGTGTGTGTGTGTGTGTGTGTGTGTGTGTGTGTGTGTACAAATTATCAACACATTTTTTTTCTGGCGTTAAAATTTTTATTACAGGACCAGTCATGGTGGCACACGCCTTTAATCCCAGCACTTGGGAGGCACAGGCAGGCGGATCTCTGTGAGTTCAAGGCCAGCCTGGTCTACATAGTGAGTTCCAGGACAGCTGGGCTACAGGGAGACCCTGTCTGAAAAAGACCAATATATATATACAGTGTAATTTTATTATGTGGTTGCCTCTCCCTCCCAAGTGCTGAGATTAAAGGAGTGCACCACCACACCCAGCTTATTTTTTAATATTTTATTTATTTTTATTTTACATGTATAAGTGCGTTACCTGCATGTATGTAAGTGAACCCATGTCATGCAATGCCCATGGAGGTCAGAAGAGGGCATTGGATCCCGTGGAGCTGGAGTTACAGATGGTTGTTAGCCATCATGTAGGTGCTGGGAACTGAACCCAGGTCCTCTGCAAGAGCAGCCAGTGTTCTTAACTGCTGAGCCATTTCTCCAGCCCTTATTTTATGTATTTATATATTTATGTATTTATGTATTCATTTATTTATTTTTTTTTTATTTATGTGTGTGTACATGTGCCACAGTGTATGTGTGGTCAGAAGACACTTGCAGGAGTCCGTTCTCTCCTTCTGCACCTGTAGGTCCCAGGGACTGAGTTCAGGTCAGCAATCTTGGTGGCAATTGCTGAGCCATCCCACCAGCCCCATCACACATTTTGCTTGTAGGACAACTGCATTGTAAAATATGCTGCACAGTGAACCCTTATCCTCCACTCCCAGACAGCCTCCAGTCCATCCTCTGTCATGGCAGGTCAGTTGGCATTAGCTAGAGTTTTCCAAGAATGGGTCACACTGCAGCTGCTGTTTGGATTTGGCTTCTTTCACTCCACATAATTATTATTTATATTATTATTATTATTTGTCTTTTTGAGACAGGGTCTCCCTGTAGCCCCAGCTGGCCTGGAACTCACTATGCAGACCAGGCTGGCC